>NC_140969.1:91883357-92063357 GCF_056783735.1 Eptatretus burgeri
CCCCCCCATCAGAAATCCCAACCCGTAATCTTTTCTACCCCCCCCCCCGTCATCTCACATGCAGGTGACCGTGATTCCTCTCTCTCTATACCCTCCCCTCTTATTATTATCATTTTGTCAACTTTCAGTATGTTGGTATTGTTACGCATCTGGAAGCCATGTGCATTCAACATACAGATGTCCCAAAAGTCAGTTATCTCGTTAGGTATGTGTGTAGTCAGATCCCCTTCCTTTTGTCTCGTGGGAGAATCAAAGGCATGTGTTGCGATTTCTTTTAGTTAGGTTATTACATCGAACAAGCCATCCAACAACCATCCCATCTGCGTGACTCCTCGGCCCATCACGATCCATCACCAACCGGCTGCCTTCTCGCACCCTGACGTGCCAAGGCAAGATCTTGCGGTTTCGGTTTCTCGGCTACCACAAACGTTAACTCTTTTCACGACGAGCTTTGCAACATTGATACTGTTGCTCGACAAGTACAAACCCACGTGGAAGAGTGGGTGGGGTTTCCCTGCAGGGGCCGAAACCCCGCCCAGGAAGGGCGAGTCCATGGGAGCCTGTCCAATCAGGGTGGGGAGTGAGGTCTGTTTGAGCGAGCCCCACCCAGTTGAGGGAGGTCCATAAAATTCCCGAGCAATCTCTGAGGCAGGTGGTCTTTTTGGGTTCTTGGAGTCTTTTTGGGGTCTTGGAGAGTCTTTTAAAAGTTATTTTGAAGAGTTCTTGGTGGGCGTCGAGGCGGCGAACGTGTCTCTGCTGGCCCTTTACGAGAAAGGGAAGAGCGACCCCGACCCCCCTCCGTGGACCTTGGCCATTCACCACCCGAGCTCCACCACGAACCTCGAGTCCCACAAGTGTGACTGGGGACCAAACCAGCGACCATTGTCAGGTGCCGCATCACGGAGCATGCCCTTCCTCATACGGTCAGGTACACCACCGAACTCTGGCCCCCAGATTGTCTCTCTCCATGGCTGTGAGGGTCCAATAAAGATTCTAGGTTTCTTTTCATTTTGTGTGTGTGTCTGCGTGTGGGCCCGTCTTTCAGTAGAACTGAATAAGTGCTTTTGGATCATTGTAAATACTTCTTGCATATTCGCGTTAAGTCTTGCTTTGTATCTTCATTTACTGTAAATAAAACTTGTTAGAAATGCCCCCAGTCTGTTTCCGTCCCTTCTTGCATTGGTCCAGCATAGTTCGGATCTGAGTTGAGCAGTGTTTTTATACCCAATAATCCGTTAATTCCAGCCGGCACGGCTCTGGCAGTTTCCGCTCGGCTGCACCCGAACCGGAGTTGGTAGTCGGTAGTTGGAACTCTACCGCAGTCGGTAGAGTGACCCGGTTCGAGCAAGACGTGCCGAGGGCGTGGTTTCCCCGGTAGTCGAAATCACATAGTTAATTTGGTAAATTGGTTACAAACAAATAAACGACCTGCCAGCTCGTGGAGTTGTCCAAGCGACGGCCTACAATTCCGGGGAGTTTGGTGGGAGACGATGCAAACCTCCCCCACCTAGTGGTCATTCCCGCCACCGACCCCCGGCCCACAACAGTATTTTACTTGTCACCTCACTCTTCCAAGAGCCTAGATCCTGGAAAGAAAGTTAATTAATAAATAAAAAAGAGGATTATGGAATATTAGCAACCATAACGTGGCCTGTACAAAGTGCAGGTATGAACATCAATTGAGCCGTAAGGACTTTTATAAGAAACTAAAAAGATAATATTGTTGTGGTTGAGGAAATTCGCAAACCACCATTCAGGTCCCGTAGGTGAGATATCTCTGTAAGTATATGTGTAGTTAGCCCCAAACCCGTTGTTTAGAGGGAATAAATGTGATTCATTCGGGCTGCGACCCTTTAAGATAGCCGTTTTTCTGTTCTATCTTTATTTTGAACCAACCATGTCTCAACCGCCATCACACAACAACCACCAACCGCAACTCCGCTTCACAACAACAACAACGCCAACAGCCACGACCTTTACCTTCGCAACTCGCTCTCGCAACCATCGCATCACCGCCATTCCAAGCGTCACCGTGGCCAGGGACCGCCACTTTAGACCCTCCACCACCTTCACCTCTCCTCCTTCTACCGCCATTCCCGCACCGCTTGTGGGCACCGAGCGTCAGGCTGTCCTGGACTCGTACAGGGCGCGCGCTGAGCCACGGGTACAAAGTGCGGCCTTTCCGAGGAGAGGTCAGATCAGGAATGACACACGTCCACTTCCGATCCGTCCAATCATTAAGCGCGGGGCGATTTGGCCCCGCCTCTAGGCGCGTCGGAGTAGAATCGATATATGCAAATTCGAGGATCAGGGGAGGTTCACGCCCACTTTTCCTCCGTCCAATGGGCGAGCGTGGCTCCGCCCCCGAGCCCATCTTGATCCGGAAATTTGCATATGGATTCTCCTGCTGTACTATAAAGCGCCGAGCGCGGGGCCAATTCAGTGAGAGTTTTGGGCTCGGGCGAGTTGGAGAGGTGTGGCAACGGCAGAGTGTGGCAGCAGCAGTCAAGACGGGTCTGGAGGAGAGTCAGTCTGTCGGAGTCAGAGTCTGTCGGGGAGCTGCAGAGAGGTGAAGCCGGGAGCGCGGTCGAGGTCGCAGTGGAGTCGCTCGTCGCGGGACCCAAGCAATCTAGCTATCCTCTTTCCCCAGAGTATCAACAATTCCCCCCTTTACCCCCCCCCCCCGCGCTGAGATAGTGCGGAAAGGGGGCCCCGTTCCCACCCCATTCCAATCAGTGCCAACGAAACCCGCGGAGGAGCGCGGAGTCGAGGCACCGCCGCGACATTTGCGGCTCATCACAAGACGGGTAGGCTCCGCCCGGTCTTGCGCCCACAGACCACGTCTGCCCCCTTGTCGTTGAGGGTGGCCCTTTTCTTTTGCTTTTGAGTATATGTGTTGTCGGTGCCGTCTGTAAAGTAAAACTGTGTAAGTGTTGCCGTGTGCTCGCGTAGTCGGTAGTAGATCTGCATTGTTGTGTTTCTTTTGCAATTGCTTTTGGTGCATAATTGTTGTAATTGTATATGTGTGCTATCCGTGTGCCGCGGAATAAATGTGCCTTATTTTGAACTGTTTTTCCCGTTTCGCTTCGTCTTTTCTTTAATTGAATCTCCATCTTACTTCATGTAAAGGGTTGGTAGTGGGCTAAATACGCCCGATAATTAATCGGAACCGTCGAGGTTGACGATAACACTGCTCGGTTATCCCGATAATACGGAACGGGTCGCTTAAAGTGGCCCGTGTCCGGAGTCGACCTGCGGCGAGGTGCGATCGCTCGGTCTACCCTCCGTGTGGGTACTTAGGTAGGTCGAATTTGGCGGACAACCCTATCCCACGCGGGGGGCTGATTGGCACGATCGTGGTGAAGCCGAAAGGCTCACCCGTGACTAGTTCCCGGCGTTAGTCCGAGAGGGTCACGACGGAATTGTCCGTCCGGTGGAAGACGTGCCGCGATTCGAGTTACGTGGCCGCTCGCACGCCGGCGGGCGCGAATTATCAACAATATCATGACCAAGAAAATTGGCTGAATTACGAGGCTCCATAAAACAGAAGACTTGTGATAAATATCTACAATCGTACATTGATAAACTATGGTATAATGAAAGCAAAGTGTAATGCTCCGTATGAAGCAAAGGCCTCATATGTACAGTCGTGGCCAAAAATATTGACACCCTTGCACTTCTTTCAAATAATGTACCATTTCTTCCAGAAAATTGTTGAAATTAAAAAAATCTTTTGGTTTCCACAGATGTATTTCTTTGGTTTGCAGTGGAACAAAACAAACAACAAAAAAGCTGAAAAAAAAATGACTAAATATCAGCTTATTCCACACAGAAATCCTAAAATGGCCCGGACAATATTATTGCCACCTTTAAGAAGTTGTTTGAAAATATTAGATTTCAAGCAGGTGATTCTCCTTGACTTTGGAATCGAACTCACCTGTGGTGAGTTGCAGGTGTCTGCAGCATAATAATCACTCATTCAACCAATTTGAATAGAGAAAAGGAGTCATTCTGCTGTTTTGTGTCGCTGTGTCTATCACAATGAGCATGGAGAAAAAGAAAAAAAAAAATCAGAGAATTGTCTGAGGAGGTCAGACACGAAATTGTAGCTAAGCATGGACAATCTCAAGGCCACAAGTCCATCTCCAGAGACCTTGATGTTCCTTTGTCCACCATACGCAATGTTATCAGGCAGTTTAAGGCCCATGGCACTGCAGCCAACCTCCCTGGACGTGGCCGCAACCGCAAGAGCGTATCTGTCTTCATCGAAGATTGCAGCGAATGATTGTTTTAATGGTGGAGAAAGCACCTCGATCAACTGCCAAACAGATTCAAGCTGACCTTCACACACAAGGTACGACAGTTTCAACTCGCACCGTCCATCGCCAACTCAATAAAGTGGGTTCTATGGTAGGAGACCCAGGAGGGTCTCCTACCTGTCACTGCTGAGAGAGAGACATAAGAAAGACTGACTGGAGTTTGCCAAAAACACACCTGAACAAGCCAAAATCCTTCTGCGAGAATGTTCTGTGGACAGATGAGACCAAATGAGAGCTTTTTGGTAAAGCACATCATTTCCATATTTACAGAAAACAAAATGAAGCCTTCAGAGAAAAGAACACCTTCCCTACGGTAAAACATGGAGGAGGTTCAGTGATGTTTTGGGGTTGCTGTGCTGTCTGTGGCACTGGGTGCCTTGAATGTGTGCGTGGCATCATGAAATCAGGAGATTACCGAGGTATTTTGGAGAGCAATGTTGAACCCAGTGTCAGAAAGCTGGGTCTCTGTCGAAGGTCATGGGTCTTGCAGCAGGACAATGACCCCAAACACTTTAAAAAGCACCCAGGAATGGTTCAAAAGAAAACGCTGGACTGTTCTGAAGTGGCCAGCAACGAGTCAAGATCTAAATCCCATTGAACACCTGTGGGGAGATCGGAAAACAGCGGTTAGGAGAAGGCAACCTTCAAATCTGGGAGAACTGGAGCAATTTGCACAAGAAGAGTGAGCCAAGCTACCAGTGGAGAAGTGTCGGAAGCCCGTTCATGGCTCAAGAAAGTGCTTGAGTACAGTTATTTTGTCCAAAGGCTGTGATACTGAATATTAAATCCAGGATGTCGATCATTTTGTCAATGCCATTTCTTTTTATTTCCCGATTTAAAACGATATATTAAGTTCTGAATCAAAAACAAAGGTTCTGTAATATTAACAGTGAAATAAAGAATTGTGGAGACCAAATACTTTTGTCAATTTCGACCCTATTTTTAGAGAAAATTGTGAGTTATTTTTTTAAAAAGTGCAAGGGTGTCAATATTTTTGGCCACGACAGTATGTAAACGCCGGAAGTACAAAGTAATGGAACACTGCACAACTTTTTACTTTTATTCTCTTTGCCATTAAAAAAAAAAAAAACTCTGAACATGTAGAATTGTCTTGATAATGTAATTATTGAAGGACTGTTTCAGTGTTCGTTCCCAGTGCCATTTCTGGCACGACAGATGTGCAGAACACTTGACTGCAAGTGGACATAACGAAATTGCCTCAAACGATGATCGTTCAGCACGAGCAACTCGTGCACCCTTTTGGTTTTTATCGGCGAAACGAGGCATTCTGACCGGAAAACAAACGAATTACATTCTTTAACAATCCATTACAATGCCATGTCTGTCAGAATACAAGAAGAATGAAATTGTTGAACACCTTCAAGCAGGGTCTTCCATTATAGTCATGTTGCACAGAGTATGGTCCATTGGGACCATACTCCGTGCAGAGCGCTGGTGCTGCTTAAGCAGTCTCCTTGGCTATTGGGCACAATCCTGGACGGTTCGCCATTCTGACACAGGATACCAGCAAGCTGGTGCTCATTTTGCCGACCTCAGAAGGATGACAGGCTGAATCAACCTCCTGGTGTTAATTCAGCGGCCAACGGGGCTTGAACTCAGGACCCTAGGATCCCAAGTCACCACCCTAACCGCTAAGCCAACACCAGGTTAGACTTGCCCGCGAAACATGCAAGCTTGCAGTGGACAAATCAGCACGTCTGATGGACACGGAGGCAATGGACAAGTGTCATGTTCAGTGACAAATCCAGGTTACTCCTTGAGAAGCACGATGGCTGTGCACGGATCTACAGAAGACCCCGGTCTGTGTCCAGGAAGCCACAAATTTTGGACGTGGAAATGTCATGATATTGCTGAAACCGTTCCCATCAACTTGATCCATATCCGTGACGATCTGATGGCATATAAATACATTTATGAGATCTTACAGCAACATGTGTTGCCTACCCTTCAATATCATGTTCCAGAAATAATCCTGATGCACGATAATTCACAGGGCCATTCGAACAAGGAACATTCTTGTCAATGCCAATGTTAATGTCATGACACTCTGACATGCTATCTTGCCAGATTTAAATCCAATTGAACATATCTGGGATATCATTGATTGTAGCGTTCGAACCTTGCCAAGACCCGGTTGCTGAGCTAGAGCCAGAGACCTTCGATGAGCTGGAACAGGAGCTGATTCGGGTGAGGAATACCATTCTCCAGGCTCAGATTTTACAGTCAATGTGAGGAAGGTAAAATGCATTTTACTGTAAAAATGCAGTGATTTCAAATGAACGCAAACACTTCAAGCTTATTGTTCATAACGCAGGTTAAAAATAAAATCAATAAAAATAAAAGCAGTCTGCCCCCAACACATCCAAAATATCCCCCTCACGGTATGGACATTTCTAAGTCACAAAATGCCCCTTTCCCCTCCCCTATTTTTTATTTTATGTCAAAAGCTATTGTAAAATCAAAGTTGGCAGATTATGACGAACACATTACAGGTATCACCGTACTCCAAGTGCTGTCTTCTTCTCTATCATCCTCTTGGCTGCACTCGGTACCACTGTTAATATCAGGTGGAGAAGACCTGCAAGATAATCCAAAAACTTTTTCATACACAGTGAGATTGAATTGCCAAATCTTTCATTTTATATTGTGTCTCGAGGCAATCATAATTGGATGCTTGGGTGAGGACCGTCTGTGTCTCTGTGTGTCTGTCTCTCTCCTTCTCATGTACCACACTCTTCACAGAGCGTTGGTGCTGTCGAAACAGATTCCTGGGCAAGGGTTATACTAGGTGGTTTGCCATCGCCTTCCCAGCAGAGGTTGAGGCAGGAATTTGGCCACGGTGCTAGCGATAGCTCGCCTACTCTTCACGAAAGACACATTTAACGTCTACCAACTAATGCTGGCAGACGGGACGTCCAGTTCAACGTCCCTCCGAGAGACGGCACACACATTGATGAATCACCGGGATGACAGTTTATAGCTGGGTCGGGATTCAAACCCAGGCGAGACAGCTTAGAGGTGAGTGTGTGCACTTCGAAAGCCATTGCACCAACCAAGGGTGAGGACATGGTATTTATATTTTCATACAATCAATGCTGGATAATCTAACTCGCTTACGCTTGTGGTGGTCTTTCTAATGATTCCTCCGCTTGACGTGCTAGCTCCCTCGCCAACTCTCCAAGTCGCTCGGCAAGGTGCCGGTGCCGGGCACGCGAAGCGTATTTTATGGCAAGTGGCAGCGCCACGGGTGCCATAAGTTGTGCCAACTCAATGCAACGAAACTCTCTCTCTGCACGGCAAGAGAGCTGAAGGTACGCAAGAAGAGTCATTCCAAAAAAGGCAGGAAGCAATTCACCAAAAGCTTAATTAAATAAACACTCCAACCATCTTTAGCTGCGAAATGTAATGAGCTAACAATCTGATCTTCAAAGCAAACAACATAAACTCACCGCAAACAACTTCATGAGGCTCTCCTGTTGTTGTTGGCTTATATTTTCCAGATGTTCGTCACTGCAGTATCCATCGTTAGCTAGTTTTGTACGGTCACTCAGCAAGCGGGAACGCCAGTATTGTTCCTGTGCAGATTGTGGCATTGTTTGTGGTCAGGGAATCTTTGGAATCAAATGAGGATGAACTGCAGAACTTTGCCATGACCATAACTCAGTATTTGGACCATTATGATGGTATAGAGCTGGCAATTTACCTCCAATTGGCCCTTCTCTGTGGATAGCTGGCACAGGGGCAGTTGGAACGGCAATACAGTTACAATTGGACGAGGCAGGATGGGTGGGAAGCGCGAACCCTTACACGACACACACCTGCCCAAGGAAGAAAAGGAAATAAAAAGTTATTGCTATTAAAAAAAAAAAAAAATTCTTCACTTTTAGGATGTGGACAGCGTTGCTTATCCATCCATCCATCCATTGGGACCATACTCCATGCAGAGCGTTGGTGCTGCCTAAGCAGTCTCCTTGGCTGTTGGACACAATCCTGGACGGGTCGCCACTCCGACACAGGATACCAGCAAGCTGGCACTCATTTTGCCGACGTGGGAAGGATGACAGGCAGAGTCAACCCCACCTGGTATTGATACAACAGCCGAGTGGGATTTGAACTCAGGATCCGAGGATCCCAAGACGACAACCCTGACCATTATGCCAACATCAGGCATATAACATTGCTTATAGACAGCATTTAGTGCCCAAAGTTTCCCTGAAAAAGACAGTGCTGACTCATTATTATTATTAAAATGTGCAAAAGAAAAGACAAAAACACTTCTGCTCTGTTGCTCCAATGAAAGAAACTAAATGGGCAAATAAAGCTATCAAAATAAAGAGTCAAAAACAGACTCGGTGACATAACAGTTAACGCAGCATCGGTGTTTTTCTTAACCAGACTCGGTGGGCATAGTGGTTACGAGTATCGGCTTCGATGAGTCTGGGAGGTCGATGGTTAAAACCCGACCGCGACCGAGTCATACCAAAGACTTTAAAAACAGTACGCTGCTTCTTTTCTTGATTCTCAGCATTTAAAAAGGATAGAGCACGGACAAATAACCGTAGGCTGGCTTGGTTGGGACTAATGGCCTCCTCCTGTGTCGAAGCTCCTTGGAGAGGAACACGTATAAAGGTTACCATTGATCATTCCCTGTGTTCTTTCAATTCAATGAAAAGACACAGCCCTTAAGATCAGCCAAATCAGCTATAACTAGAGAGTTCATAGAAAACGATACCCCACGCAGTGTTCGAGTGTATACAGTACCGTACTGCACTTCAATTTAAACAAAAGTGATCTTCACGATGGCTTTTAAACAATTCGGAAGTTTAGTGCTGTTGAAGTAGTCCTGAACACCACCCCACCGAACCTTTATTTGAATCGAAGTACGTACTACTGTATTGCAAAACTGGAGGTTCTTGGAAGCGTTGAGAAGGTGATTGGTGTTCTACAGTGTTCAAGTATATAATTCAATCAAAAATAAAAGAAAGATTGTAAAATTCATCTAAATTAATTAATTCTGGGTTATACCACCATTTTCCGCAGCGTCGATCACACCGCCCGATCTGACACATTACCTTAGTTATTCGTGCCTGTTGTTTGTGTCCTTTATATAAAACGCCCTTAAAAGCAGCGTTTCCCGTTTGGAACGATTTTCAATGTTGTTTGTCAAACAGGCAGATGGAGTAAAAAAAAATATTATCTCACTCCTCTCTGCACATGTGCGATCCAGATAAATTCAGAGCCAAAGTACTCTTAAACTACAGGTTCATTTTTCCCGTTCATATTCAAAATATAACATTCGATTTAAACAAGTCGTTCCTCGATCGTCAACTGACAATCATAAACTATGAAAAGACAGACGGACGTGAACAAATTGCTTAACTCCGCTTATCGCTTCACCTGTGCGGGGTAATGACTGAGGTGTACTTCAACGCAGGAAGCGGTTACCGAGTACATGGGCGGATGCAGACGTCGATTTAGGGGAGCGTCCAAGGTGCCAACAGCGCAGTGACTCTGGAGCACGAGTTGTCACAACATAGGGCTTAGCGGCGCCTGCTACATGAACATTGGTCGGTTCATTAAAGAAAAAAAAAATTTAATCGTCCGAGACACCAAAAAAATATTTATGAAGATCCATGAAACCTTTGTTAATGTGATTTGAACGGTCAATTATTTACTGAATTCCAAACAATAATTTGTGTGTTGATAAATAAAATAAATCGGACGGGCCACACAACGGGTCTGATGGAGGCCAACACCAGCATGGCACATACACAAACCCTCTATCTATCCCGGTGGGGAGAGGGTGAGGGGAGGCAAGCAAAGCAAGAAAACAAAAACGTGAGTTTTATTTTAGCCGCGTCTCACGTAGCGAACGCTGGCTCTAAGAGAGCTCCACGTTGTTGTTGTTCTTCTTCTTCTGGTGAAGACGAAACCTTTAGGACTCGGCTCTTTTATATAGAGGATCCGGATCTCCTTAAATACTAAACACCTGGACACATCCTCGCATTGAGGGTGCCTTTTGAGAGCGTCTATCATCAACTTTTAAATATATTCGGACATTTGCTTTAAAGTTTCAAAAAGTTCACGTTACTATTTAAAGATTATTCCATTTAATGTGTTGTTATTTCGTAAATACACGATTTTCTAGTCATGAACGAGGAGCCTCCATGACGGGTCTCGCTATTGGCTCCATAAAGGCACGTGACGAAATATCGGAAGTTGTTGTTATTGCCTTTAGGACGAGGCTCTTGGACACATTTGTCCTTGTTTAATGAAATGGCACTTACACAAAAAAAAAAAAAATCTGACGACGTTCGGCCATGGCATTGCTAGTTATCTAGCCAACCATCGGCAGAAAATTTGACCAGAGTACTGGCATACGATTACCGTCACTTTTCTAAAGATATGGGAAGAACTTTAACTCTTTGAATCCTTGCGGCCATTTTACCAGCCGCGATTCAAACCTCCATATATATATATATATATATATATATATATATATATATATATATATATATATATATATATATATATATATATATATATATATATATATATATCTGAGCGGCTGGATTTTTCTCCAGGGAGCCCAGGGTGGGGGAGCCGAAAGTCCAATGAGCTCAGGATTCAAAGGGTTAACATCCAAAAGATAAATGTAGAGAGAATGGTCGGCCTAAGGACTCCATCTAAAAAAGAAAGCATGTGGCAAGATGCACCACTTCTTTCCATCATTGATTGCATCAGAACAGCAGCTTTTAGTCAAGTCTGACTCTGTCATGGATATACTTCAGACTCGACCAGCTCTTGCGTGAGCTCAACTCCTGCCCAGATGTGACGTCAACAGGTGCTACCATTATGACTAAGACAGAATGGATACGCCAGGAGTCCTGATTAAAAAGTCTAAGACGACAAAAAAAAAGCACTAACATGCCGATTGAAGAGATACAAACAAATGGTTGGTAAAAGAAGGTGAAAGGTGAACACCTGACCTGATCTGCTGCAGAACCTCCTGCACTCCAATGAGCCAGTAGTGATCCGAACTCCCCTTGCAATGCTGCCGTGTGTCACAGATAGGAAGCCACATGTTTCCCATGGAGCCAGGCAAAAGGCACACTTGACCGGCAGAATCCATGTATGCAGGGCTTCCTGAAAAAGCAACCATCTTGCTGTTACAAACCATCAACCTTTCACCTTCGTCAGTAGAAAAGGTATGCAGGTCGGTGTCAAAATTCTGTCCAGAGCTGCTTAGCTATCGATGAGCTTGCAAAACGGATATCGTGTGATCACTGGATGTATGGTAAGAGTATTGGCAATTCTGTCGCTGGAAACACATCATTGCTACCTTCGGAAATTTATAATCAAAGCAATTATCGGTGAAAGAGCCATCTTACCCCCCCGATGAAATATACACCACCTTATGGCATTGTCTATCTGTGCTGGCATTCAGTGTTGAGCAGTAAATATCTTAAAGTGCTTTTCAAAAAGAGTAAACGATCGGGTGCTGGGATCCTGGTAAAATTCCTGTCCTAATCTGCAGGGGCACTGATCGGGACACCTCAGGAATGATGCAACCAGAACATAAAAATCATAACACGATCCAATCAAAATATGTATTCCGTAGAATACAAGCATCACACTTGAATGTGCAATGTTTACTTTTAAAAATAGAGTTCATAGAACACTTTGCCCGACACAGTCTTGGGAAACAAGGACATGGGTGGGGTCTGTGAGCAGCAAATATGATTGGTCGTGATGACGTAAAATGCCGTAATATTTTGTCCAAGTACTGCTGAATTAAAGGGTTTTGAAAGTGGCAAAAAAGGTGATTAGAGTTTAAAACATTGTTCGAGTATATAATTAATTTGATATAAAATGAAAATTTTAAAGGTTGTAAAAGAAAAAAAAAATTGGGGGGAAGTTTACCTCCGTTGATGCAGCGTCTTTTACACCACCTTATTTAACACGTTGCTTTAATAATTGTTTGTGCCTGTTGTTTGTGTCCTTTATGACGTCTGGTATGTTTCCTGTTCGGAATGATTTTCAATTTCATTTGACTGCCAGGCAGGTAGAAAGAGTAAAAACAATTATCTCACTCCTATTTGCGCACGTGTGATCGGGACGAATTCAAAGCCAAAGTACTGTTAAACTACAGGTTCGTTTTCCGATTTGCGTTCAAAATATGACATTCAATTGAAATAAGGTTGGTCCTCGATCATAAACTGCCATTTGTTGACAGACAGACAAAGTGAACAAATTGCTTTACCCCGCTTTTCGCTTCGAGTGGAGTAAAAGAAAAAAGTGTCTTTAGATCGATATATTACTAAAACTCTCATATTGTATGTATGTTTGTATGTTCCCGAAATACAGCCAAAACGGTACACGATAGCACAAAAATTTTAGAGCCACTTTCCTCACCGTTCTCCTCCGGTGTGCAGTATCAAGTTTCGTTCAAATCGGGCAACGAAAAAAATTATTAAAAAAATCAATTCCCGATTCAGTTAAGTACTCTTCGGGATTATTTGATCAATGCAAACAACCTCAGCGGTATCGTTTGCTGGAGCTATCTTTTTTCTTTTTTTATGAACCGCTTTCACAACGGGTTCAAGGGTCGTCTGGTATACTCTAGATTTGATTGCCAATCTGACTATAAGCTGTCAGATTTCAACATCACAGGCAGGAAGTAATCCGTTCTTCGGATGGATGTTAAGTTGCGTGTCCCGTCTGCTAGCATTAGTTTTTTTGACATTAAAAGGTCCACAGAGCCTTTCATGAAAATTAGATGAGCAATCACGAGCACCCTAAACAAATTACTAATTCATGCCCTTCCTTCCACTGGGAAGGAAAATGCAAACCACCTCGTGCAATCCTTGCCGTCAAGCTGCTTTCGCAGTTCCGAATCTGCTTTCGGGCACAGTATCACGTGACATGAGACTGAAGGAGAATGTAAAATACAACTCTTTGTGTGTATATTTTAACAAAACAAAATTAGAACGGCACTCAGTGGAGCGCATACCTCCGCCAGGCTGAACAGTTTACGTTTTGTCTCCCACGATAGGCCACAACTGCAACCACACCGGAACCAATATCTAATCAACTTGTTCTCGTCACCTCAACAACTCATCCACAAAGTTTGTCAAAATCTGTCCACAACTTTTAGCGATATCATGCTACAGATAATTTTTGGCCCGCTCTCTCAACGGTGAAGAATCACTTAAAAAAATAATTATTGGATCCAGATCCGGACCTTCACAAAACTTGAATCAATTCTTCCTCGTCACACCCCCAACATGTCTTCCAAATTTCAGCCGAATCCGTCCACAACTTTTTTGAGATATCGTGATATATATTGTTTTTGGCACCATCTCTCAATGGTGAAGAATCATTGAAGAAATTCCAGAATCTGGATCTGGATCCAGTTATTCACCAAAATCGAATCAATCCGTCCTTGTCCATAACTTTTTGAGATATCCTGCTCACAGAGAAACAAACAGACAAACAGTAGTGAAAACATAACCTCCGTCCCTCCTTCGGTGGCGGAGTTAATAATACATCATTGGAAAGTACATAATGAACTGTCATGTGACCAAAACATCACTCTATCTTGAGATATATAGATTTGTTTGTTTTTTTTCCAGGATGATTAGGGATGTTGTAGGTACTGTGTGTATCAAGTATCAAGTCTAATGAGTCAAACATCAGAAACTCTTTATGGATAAGTACAAGTTAATATTTGTTCTTGTTTATCAAATTTTCATTGAAGCCAGTGGTGGCAAAGTATATAGATGGCTACGTGCACGCGGGATAAAAATGGTTTTCAAGAAAATTGTGTGACACACAAACAAGGCAACAATACCTTCCAGGGAAAAGCCAAGCCATACAAGGTAAGACTTAACGCTGAGGGGCAATGGACTCCCATCAATGAGACTCCGACCTTTATCAGAAACATCGAGTAGGAGCACCGCTAGGTTCTGTTCTCCGTCAAATCCGACTCCTGCATCCAAACAGGAAAGGGAACGGTGCGAAACAGCAGAGGACGTCAAATGGAGCTAAAATTCGGTGTTTTGGTGGATTTTTGCCACATTAACAAATCATTTACTTTTTCTTTTCGTGCAGTCTTTACTCTGTCATTTTTACTCTTGGGTACAGGTTTCATCGCGAATATGCCGCAAGACAACCACAACCAAAAATGATGCAAAAAAAACAAACAAAAAAAAAAAACAGAGAAAGAACGGAATAACATCAGCAAATGTCAAATTTACGGACGCGTAGATACGACGACGAGGTGTTGAGACCTCTGTGGTAGGCAATCAGGAGATGCTGCCGATGTCCAGCAAGGGCTACGACGGGGCCGGGGAGCCGCATGACTTGTCGCTGCAGGCCGCCGATAGAGAAAATGCGCAACAGGCCAATATTGCTGGCGACAGCGGCCCAGCCACCTCCGAGACACAAGGCCCTCAGCTCCTCTCCTTGCGGCAGATCGCAAAGCCACTCCTTTGTGCCGTCCCACGAGCCGAAGTGCAGGCACTGCACTTTGCTACGTCAGGAATAAAATCATGTACATCAGGAAAGGTCCAATGAAGAGATCATGTCACAAAAAGAAAATGTGTGTTGGCATAATCAAACAAACATCATTGGTACAGTTAGTGGTGACCTAATGGTGAAGATATTGGACTGACATCCGAGAGAATGTGCGTTAAAAATCGAGCAGAAAGCATAAGTAATTAGAACGGCACTTGGTAGAGTGTGTACCTCCACCAGGCTTAACAGTTTACATTTTGTATCGCACTAAAAGGCCAGACCTGGATCTGGACCTGAACCAACATCTAATGGGTTGTTGTTGTCACCTACCAACTCATCCAGATAGTTTTTTGTCATAACTCGTCCATAACTTTTTGAGATATCATGCTATATATTGTTTTAGCCCTATCACTCAATTGTGAAGAATCACTTCAAAAATTCTCAGATCTGGATCCAGACCGTCACCAAAATCGAACCAATTCCTCCTTGTCACCTGCCCAACCTGTCCACAACTTTGAGATATCCTACTCACAGACAAACCGACAAACAGGGGTGAAAACATAACCTCCGTCCACTTTCGGTGGTGGAGGGAATAAGGATTTGGATTGTAAGCTTTTACAAACCGAGCTATTGTCAGAACAATTCCTACGAAGCGAATGGATTGACTATTATAAAGAGTCGGCTCAAGAACCACCTTCACAAATCGAGTGAACTGCCTGCCCCGTGAGGTCTGTTGTGCATGTGAATGCGGTTCACGCTCTGTGGTCGACTCTTAATGACCTCAGCACAACTCGGGATGGACGCAAATGTACTACCTCGGGAAAGGTAGCAACACTTCCTGCGTCCTCTTCGGTGATATTCCAGAGGGAAAGTTCTCTCGTTCAAGCTCCTCTTCATCCTTCTCTATCCTCAACTCTTTCTTTTTCTTCCAGCATAGAAGTCTCCATTCCAGGTTTTCCAGGAGTTCGTGCGTCATTCTCCCTTGTAATACGACCCACGGTAGACCTCTCTCAAATTACGTCCGATTCACCGTCTGTCTTTTCCTTTTTGTCTTTAACAGAGTTCTCCATTTGTCCAACATCTCTCTCCTTGCTACTCTATCACTCTCTCCATCTTGGGATTTTAAAACTTTACAAAAGTCTCATGGCTACCTGCCTTTCTTGATGACCACGTCTCTCGCACATACAAAAAACCCACACTCCACGTCCAGTCTTCTCCAGTTGATCTCTCTGCCACGTTTAAATTTTCATTCTTCCCTCGAGGTCTTCAAGGCGGCTGTTCATCAACATCTCCGAACGTTCCCCATTTAAAACCATCTTTTCTACACCCGTTAAACCAGCTCCCCCCTCAACCCCTTCCCAAATTTTGCTTCTGTATCCATCTTGTCCACCACTTGCGTTCTTCCTTACCCCTCATCGTTACCCGCATCCCATATTTGTCCTTCTCCGTCTATTTTCTCCCACGGTCCTGCTGCTGGTGTTTCCCCCTTTCGATTGCGCTCCAACTCTTCCACGAGCCTCAATCACATATGTGTATACGTTTCAAAGGAAGCAATGAGAGTGTGATGAGTAACCTGCTGAAATCAGAAGCTTTGAACTTGACAACACAATGACCAAACCCAATTTTGAATGGATACGAGATGCGTGACCACAGGGTCCTTGCGGTGCTTCACACAAAGGTCGACCAACCTGGGGAACTGCTCGGAGCTCTCACATCCGAGAAGCAAAGCCTCCGCAGACACATCAGCCAGATGGTGGTTCAGAGTATTGGGCACGTGGATAGCGTGATGAACAGACGCGTCGTGGAATTCCACTTCGATCGCACTGTCCTCAGTATCATTGTAGCTTCGTGCAATCGCCACAAAATTCCAAACCTTTGTGAGAAAGTTTTGTTTTTTTAGGAAAATGAATGATGGGATCATGCAATAAGTTTAGAAAAAAAAAAAAAACATTTAAAAACCCAAATACCACCCCTCAACCATAAAACGATGAGACAGATGCGTGGGTGTAGAACTCGGCTGGAAGGCCTTCTGCTGCGTTGTGGGAAGTGGTCCTTGATAGACCGGAGTGGATACAGGTAACGATGGCAACTCCGTGGTCTTCACTCCCACATCAGAACCAGCAGCAACGGAGTCTGCGTCTAGAAAGCAAAACCACACCAACACTCCCGTTGGAGCCATGACAGGGCAACACCATGGGTTGTTTTTTTTATGTTATGGGGCAAGAAAACACACCGTGGGAATCGTCTTCAAAAAGGAGCAAACGTTGTCTTCCCCGAGACAAGACAGGAACGTCCTCATCTACATCATCATGGGCATCTGGCTCTGTGGCTCCACGTTCTGTGGGATGGTCCCATTTCGGAGATCCCACTACTTCCCGGTCAAACAGATCTTCATACGTCTCCTCCTTATAGTGACGGAGGAAGAACAGGGTCCATCGTCAATCCACAACCAATTCACCAACAATAAATCGATTCGAGTGATATTTATTCTGGATTGTCCGATTTGGTGCATATCAAAGATCCACGACAAATCAGGCAACCGAATGACATCCCACTCACCTGTTTCTCATCAACTGATATCATGACCGCTTCCAGCAGGCCCAATTGCCCTCTGTTGTCCGTATAAGCAATTTGGCCATTCCCCAGTGGATTCCAGGCCATTGCCGATATGCCGTACCCCTTCTCGTGGTTGACCCTACGAGGAAAGTACATCGTCGTTTGGAGTTCCAAATTCGACAAGTTTCATCGATTTTGCTCACGAATCGGCCCCTCGTCGCGTCCTCTACCAAAAGAACTTACGTCACTCTGCAGCTCTTGGTTTCCCAGTCCCAGACAGAGATCTGACCATTTGCACTCGCAGCAGACAGGTATCGCCCACAAGGGGACCATGTAGCGACTGTCACGGGCTAAACGCACGAGCACTCAATCAGCATCGATCATACGTATTACATCGCAATGTCATTACAGCAGAAGCAGGAATCTCCTTCAGCTTATTCGGCAGCGTCCAGTTTTGCCTTACAGTTTTCTTGTAATGAAAGCAATGACGGAAGCATCACAAGATGATTTGTAAATAACGAGACACTTGCCTGCGTTATTCCTTCTGCAGTCAGATCAGCGAGTTCTGTCCAGGTATCTCTTTGGTAAATTCTCACCGCCAAATTCACAGGAACTGCCAAGTACTACATCGATAAAACACGATTACAAGTGCAGTAATTAGGTTTCCAAAATTCAAATTGAAGATCGGGTTTGCATATCATCACGCACGCACGCACGCGCGCAGTGTGCATTGTGTGGCAGGTGAGCAAGAAAAGGTGTGCTTGCTCCACCAACCTGCCCAGCTCCGGGCTGCCAGGAAAGGCGGCACGGAGAGCGTGCGTTCTTCACGTCGTTGACCGCCGGCAAGATTGGCCAAGAAACCACGCGGCTCTGAGCGAAAAGCAGGAAGCGTTTTATTCTCATCACATCAATGGCTAAACTGTGTTCAAACGTCACATTCAATGCACGGACCATTCACCCGCAAACACGTATCCATAGCCGATGCATCCGAAAGGGGCACTGCGACCAAATCTTACGCGTCGTATTTACTTCTCCGAAACCTGGGAATCTCCTTCTAAAACGGAGGTTGAAAGTTAAAATTATGAGAAACAGCAAGGAGACCGTTATATCATTTCGCGAGAGTGGAGTCGATGGCGCGTCATCGCAAATCCCCACACTTCCTATCGAAAGCAAAGTTGAAAGATGGCAAAACATTTCACCAGGAATGACCCAATATCAAATTCTGAGTTAAATTGTTGTTGTTGTTGTTTTTTTTTAATGTTTGGACCCCCTGTGACCCCAAGTCCCCACCCACTGGGGCATGAACCGGGGGTGAAATCCAAAAACTCGTTACATATTAATTTAATACGTTCCCCAATGTTGATTGCATGCACAGAACTTAATTTTTGTTTTTAACGTTTAAAACGTGCCCGTCATTGCATTTTTCGGTATTTGACCTTTTGGCCCAGCCGCAGGGGGTGGAGGCAAAAACAATGACACTGCTTTTGCACTTTCGTGCCATGTGGTCATCCATCCATCCATGGACCGTACATCAGGACCGTACTCTGTGCAGAGCGTTGTTGCTGCCTCAGCAGTCTCCTTGGCCATTGGGGACAATCCTGGACGGGTCGCCACTCTGACACAGTATACCAGCAAGCTGGCACTCATTTTGCCGACCTCGGAAGGACGACAGGCAGAGTCAACCCCACCTGCTATTAATTCAACAGCCAAGTGGGATTTGAACTCAGGATCCTAGGATCCTCAGCCCACCACTCTCGCCATTAAGCCAACACCAGGCATATGTGGTGATCATAACCACCAAATTTGGTGAATATATGCACAACCGGATTAGGATGAGATAGCATGACGGACTGACAGACAGACAGACAGACAGACAGACAGACAGACAGACGGAGCAAATTCCAATATCCCCCAGTTTGTCTGTTTTTCCACAAAGCACGGTGATAATGACTGCACAAGTGATGGAGAGCAGGAAAAACAAATTCCTGGATGGGAATACAATGACAGCACAGCAATGCAGAAGTGTTCCGTCAAAGCGATGAAACGTCGATCGGTTCAGTTGCTCATTGCAATTGGACACCATGTCCAGATGTCAGGAGAGCAATTGGGCACGATCGGATCAAGTCCCAATTCGTTTCCCAGAAATATTCAACGTTTTCAGGATTAAATAATTATCATCGAGATGCTTACATTGATAATCATGGCACCATCACGTGCTACATTTGATCTCATGATCGATTTCAATGATTTAAGATTTTCGAAGCAATGAAAACATAAATTTGCTCCATTCAGAAATACGAGCATTAAACCCGCTTCGCTGCTCCGACGGTAGTTGAACAACACAACTTATGTGTGTTAGAGTCCAGTAATACCGTTTATTGACAGTCAGGTCAGGTCAGGTATGGGAGCACGCGCCGGAGCAGCGCGTCGCTGCGTCCACATTCCCCCGGTACTCCAGGGGTCTCCGTCTGGCCATCCTCCAGGCAGATGCCTGGCCCATCCCCATCTCCTTGAGATTGACAGTCAATATTTAATTTTTTTTATTTTCCATTTTGTTTACTACTAACAACGAATTTTTTCATAAAATGTACAATTATTCACCAAAAAGCAATCTTATGAATCTGTTTCATGTTCCCAAGGATCAGACTTTGTCATTTTTTTTTTCCAAGTTGCAAAATGCAATTCTCATCGAGCCATGAATGGTACCGCTCTAAAGGCCGAGCCAAGCACTAGACGCAATGCCGCATGTTACTACGTAATGCTGTCTCACTACCATCTTACGAAACCCGTCATCCCGACGCCGAGCATCTGGCATTCAACCCGTCGCTACGGACGTCAGACCGTCAGATACATGGGTTACGTGGTTCAACCATCCCTCAACGAAGCGACGGGTTGAATGGTGGACGCCGGGGTGACGTGCCAGCGAAAAGAGCGTTACAGACAGAGGGAAGGTTACACATCACTCCAAGTAAGCTTGAATATCACCTGACTCGAAATATCCCAAATGCACACGGTCCCATCGCAGCTTGAGGAAGCCTACAGTGGAAAAAAAAAACCAAAAACAAACAACAACGAACATTACAATCGATATATTGGTGTTAACATGCAACTTCTGGATTAGTTGCAGCCTGGTGAAGACACAGAACAGCCAACTGTTAAATGCAGCAACAGCTGCGACACTGGTAACCCCAGTATCAATGAGCCTACAGGCACAGGGGTTTACGGTCACCATTCGAGCTTCGAGGTGCGACTTGGATTTATCAAAACATGATCGAAGCAATGAAATATTGCACACCAAGTACTTCTCCTTTGGATCGAAAACCACGCTGAGCACCGGAGCTTCGTGGCCAATAAACGTGGTTTGCAGCAACGTATCCACGGCAATCATTTTGATCACAAAGTCACTGCGAAGCGGAGGATAAAACCAACGAGTGAGAAATCGGTTTCACTGTGGATGGCACCTTAATGAGACCATTTTTAAAAATTATTATTATTTTAATATATACATGGTCTCGGTTCGTAGAAATACCAAGAGCAGAGCGGACGGAGAAGGGGAACACCAATGGCATGGTTGTGCAGGGACAAAATAGAGGAAGACTTGGACAAACAAGGGATGTGGGGAAGAATGAGGAGTGGAGGACAATGGGAGACAGTGCAAAATCTTAGGAAGAAAATACTGGAAAGTTAGGAGGTGGAGAGTTAACGAGGGTAGAAAAGATCATGGTTTTGCATTGGGGATGATCTGAGATAGTGATGAACAGCTGTCTTGAAGACCTGGAGGGAACAATGAGATTGAAGACAATGTGGAAGTTGATTCCACAGGCATAAAAGAAGAGAAACGAATGAGTGGAGGTGAGCAACTTCAAGCGATAAACAGAAGTAGAAAGTTTATTCAAACTACAACACTACTTTTACCAGGAGGAAATGAAAACTGCTCAAAACGGTACTCCTTCCCCTCCGCAGATGGCAGTGACACCCTCTAACTTCACCGCAAACCATCCACCTCGTGATCTAAAGCCCCCTAAAGCACCTCGCACCAGCAGCCACACGTCCCCCCGAGCTGCTGAAGTCCAGGTGTACGGGAGGTGCGGTGAAGCGTGCCAGAACACCATCAGGTAAGCCATCCGGAAAGGAGTGCGACTGAATGGCATTGTTGGACACCGCGGTCACCATTCGGTTATCCTGCAGCAGACACACCGCCTTACAGTCAGTCATGCGCGTTTCCAGCATTGTAAACAGCATGATCACATGCTCTTGAAAGCCTGAGTGTTGAAGGCTCTCCACAACATGGACCACGATGCACACCTTGACGGCCACAGAGAGGACCTTCTCTCCCACGCGGATGGACTTGGGATCATCATCATCAAAGCCATCCCAAATTCGAACATCGCCATCATAACCGCAAGTCACGATGAACCTATGAAAGAACCACCAAACCACACCGCAATACAAACACCTGAACACCACAAATTCATGGCTGCTTGACTTGTGGTTGTAGTACAGAACTGTATTCATGTGGCAACCGGTTTTACGAGAAGGAATGTTAAATGGTGAGGTTCAACGGACTAGTCGTGTGGACTAGTCCTATATATGGGGTCTTTAGGGTCCACAGTATAGTGTAGATGGGATTGGAAATAAATAAATAATGACTTATAACAGGGATGATGATGATGATGATTATGAAGAAGAAGATGAAGTAGAAGATGATGCAGAAGAAGAAGAAGAAGAAGAAGAAGAAGAATAAGAAGAGGAGGAAGAAGAAGATGAAGAGGAGGAAGAATATGAAGAAGAAGAAGAAGATGAGGAAGATAATGAAGATGATGAAGAAGAGGAGGAGGAAGAAGATGAAGAAGTAGATGAGGAAGATGATGAAGATGAAGAAGCCAAAACCTGGACAGTTCAAGGTGGTCTGAGATCACACGAACCTGCCGCTCGAGTCGAAGCACACGGCCGTGTATCCCTCCGTGTGTCCGTATCGCATGGGTCGTCGTCGTGCGCTCATTTTACTTCCGCAACCTCAGTGAGAACAGCGAATGTCAATGAAGATCGTTAAATTTTTAACGGTTCGTCGATGGAAACACGAAAGCCCAACAGATTGTGTGACAACACAACTACGTGTATATATAGATATATATATATAGATATATACGTCGAGCCGAGAGGTATCACATCAAATGAAAACAACCGTCGATCGAAAAGGCTCTTCCAGCGTCCGTGTCATTGTGGACGTGCGAGGAAAGGGGGAAAACTTGTCGGTAAAACAAATAACGCAACAGACCGGCCGCACCGGAGAAAAAACAGGCAAAGAAGAGAAGCGTTTCCCGCCAAATCGTGTAACCAATCAGCGGCCTCGTTGCGAGCACGTGGGTGTCATGGCGGCGCCCGGGGGAAGCCAGGCTCAGCAGTTGCAGGCTCAAGCTCAGGCTCAGGTTCTTGCTCAAGCTCAACAGTTACAGGCCCAAGCCCAGCAGCTTCAGGCTCAAGCTCAAGCCCAACAGTTACAGGTGCAGGCCCAAGCCCAAGCCCAAGCCCAGGCCCAGGCCCAGGCCCAAGCCCAGGCCCAGGCTCAACATCTGCAGGCCCAGGTTCAAGCTCAGGCCCAGCAGCTGCAAGCTCACGCTCAAGCTCAAGAATGGGAACCAGCGGCTCGGGTCAAACTACTACTACCGCAGCTGAAGGACTGTCTCCAGGTTTACCTTGGATATTTCCCATCATATTGTATATATATATATATATATTTAGTTTAATGTTTCCTCCTTTGTGAGAGAACATTCCCACAACGTTGTGGTCCCGAAGCCGTGTGTAAGGGAAGGTGGTGGTCGAGGTCCTGATAAAGGGTTAAAGAGAGAAGGAACATTAACAGAGAATGTCTGTGTGGACATGATGATCTCTCTACGCCCTGTCGGGATGTAATGGTCTCGACTCGACATATGTACACTACTCACCTCTCGGCTGTCTCGTCCGGGTTCGAATCCCGACACCACTATAAACTGCCATTCTGGTGTTTCACAGGCAGGGTGATGCATCGTGTGTATGTGTGTGTGTTAGTTTGTGTGTGTGTGTGTGTGTGTGTTCATTTGTGTGTGTGTGTGTGTGTGTGTTCATTTGTGTGTGTGTGTGT
Source organism: Eptatretus burgeri (assembly GCF_056783735.1). NCBI lineage: Eukaryota > Metazoa > Chordata > Myxini > Myxiniformes > Myxinidae > Eptatretus > Eptatretus burgeri. The sequence continues at coordinate 91,906,893 of NC_140969.1, forward strand.
GTGTGTTCGTGTGTGTGTGTTCGTTTGTGTGTGTGTTCGTTTGTGTGTGTGTGTGTGTTAGTCTGTGTGTTACTGTGTGTGTGTGTTAGTCTGTGTGTTACTGTGTGTGTGTTAGTCTGTGTGTGTTAGTCTGTGTGTTACGGTGTGTGTGTTAGTTTGTATGTGTGTGTGGGTAGGTTAGTTTGTGTGTGTGTGTGGGTTAGTTTGTGTGTGTGTGTGTGTGTTCGTGTGTGTGTGTGTGTGTGTATGTGTGTATGTGTGTATGTGTGTATGTATGTGTGTGTGTTAGTTTGTGTGTGTGTGTGTGTGTGTTCGTGTGTGTGTGTGTGTGTTCGTGTGTGTGTGTGTGTGTGTTAGTTTGTGTGTGTGTGTGTTCGTGTGTGTGTGTGTGTGTTCGTGTGTGTGTGTGTTAGTTTGTGTGTGTGTGTGTGTGTGTTCGTGTGTGTGTGTGTGTGTTAGTTTGTGTGTGTGTGTGTGTGTTCGTGTGTGTGTGTGTTCGTGTGTGTGTGTGTGTGTTCGTTTGTGTGTGTGTGTGTGTGTTCGTTTGTGTGTGTGTGTGTGTTCGTGTGTGTGTGTGTGTTCGTTCGTCTGTGTGTATGTGTGTGTGTTCGTTTGTGTGTGTGTGTTCGTTTGTGTGTGTGTTCGTTTGTGTGTGTGTGTTCGTTTGTCTGTGTGTGTGTTCGTGTGTGTGTGTTCATTCGTCTGTGTGTATGTGTGTGTGTCCGTTTGTGTGTGCTTTTATGTGTGTGTGTTCGTGTGTATGTGCGTGTGTGTGCACGTGTTCGTGTATGTGTGTTCGTGTGTGTGTGTGTGTGTGTGTGTGTGTGTGTGTGTGTGTGTGTGTGTGTGTGTGTGTGTGTGTGTGTGTGTGTTTTCCCTCCGATGTCTCCAACATATAACCCTTCCAAAATCGGTGATCCCTTGGTGTGCAGACAAAACTACTGGAGAAAAAAAGTTTGATAGTCACAGCAGCGAGACACCAACGACAATGGATCCGGAGCTGATTGGGGGGCAAGTTGTTATTCAGACGGAGCGGGACATCTGTTTGAGCATGAAGGCTCCATCGTGAATGTCTGTCTGTTTTTTTCCACAGGCTTTGCTTGGAATGAAGAATATATGCACAACTCGAACATTGAACTCTGACCCCTCAAACTCGGAGGAGGTGGACCACGGACAACTTCCTCTTCAGTCGCTTTTTCTCATCGAGTTCGATCAGACAATTATTAACAAGGACAAATGTGTCCAAGAGCTGCGTCATTCCACCAGTCAATCTCCTTGCTATGTCAATGAAAATGAAGATAGCTTCCGGGGCATCGAGTGCCTCCGGGGCATCAGGTACCCCTAGGGCATCAGGTGGCCCCAGGGAATCAGGTGCCCTCAGGGCATCAGGTGCCTTCAGGGCATCAGGTGCCTCCAGGGCATCGGGTGCCTCCATGTTGTCTCCCTGCCTGCTTCACTCCCTATTCTCACCCCCAGAAAGGTTTTGTCTTCACCAGAAGATGAACAACAACAACAACGCTGAGCTCTCTTAGAGCCAGCGTTCGCTACGCAACGCGGCTAATAAAATGACGATAACACGTGGCATTAAAAACTGCTTCGGCAGGAATGTCAGGGTCTTCGACTTCGATGAGACGCTCATGATCCTTTATAATGACATGTTGACAAGCAGCGGCCATTCCTTCCCACTTCACATACAATTGCGATGTTTGCTCCATCCAAGTGGAGTAAATGGGTGAATAAAGTCATTTAAAACATTTTTCTCAGTCATTAAGCACTTCGAAGATGATTTTGTGCTCGGCATGGCGAACCTGTGATAATTATTTGATGCGGCTTCACAATCGTGTACGTCATGTGACAAAAGCAAGCGTTCTGATTGGTCAAGATTCAAAAAGTAGTGCGGAATTTATGCTTCAACGTGGAGAAATAGTCCAAGCTTACAAAACATCTAAACTGGCAGGAATCAAGAGTTAAACTTTTAGTATACTATTGCTAGATCTTATCTTGTTCTCTCAATGCTGATGTTTATATTTTTGAACTTCTGACCTCGGAACGAAACCGAACGATAAATGGTCTCGGGCTGCAGCCCAATTAAACTGGGCGTCCCGTCTGCAGGAATTAGTCGGTGGACGTTTAAAGATCCTCCTGTATCCTTCATGAAGAGTAGGCGAGCTATCACCGGCACCCTGAACAAATTATAAATTCCTGCTCTAACCTACACTACATTGGCACAGCACGGCACAGCCACTTCCCCCAACAAATGATGCAATGGCAGTCTTGTGCTGCATACGAAAGAAGAAGAAGCATTTTCCTTATCCCTTCGTGTGCTGCCTTTTTGGTTGCTGGTTGCATCATTGGTTAGGGGCGCGGCTATGCCGCTGATGCAGTGCCCCTATTACCAGTACACTGGTGCTCCTTTAGCCGACCTCAAAAAGATGAGAGGCTGAGTCAACCCCACCTGGTGTTAATTCAGCAGCCAACAGGGTTCAAACTCAGGACCCTAGGATCTCAAGCCACCACCCTAACCACTAAGCCAACACCAGGCTTTGTTTTCATGATGTGGTAATAAGTTTTATTCAATCAGTATACACTACAGTATACTATAGTACATCCTTCATGTTGTGTTACACTGTGTCAAAGTTCATCTTCCTCTGGGATATTTTAACCAATTTGAATGCAGAGTTTGTTTTTTGTTTTGGTTTTTTAAAAACTTTTCATTTTGAATCCTCCCCGCGTGATATTGTGCACAACGGTGCAATTATTGTGAATTTACTCCTTTATTTATTTATTTATTCTTTGTTTTTGTTTTTTAAACCAGGAAAAATTCCACTTCATTGTGGAAATTGATACCGACATCACGAGCATGATTTTGGGGGAAAGAAATTGATGAAAAGGAATAACTAACAGGTCTCGGTTTCCATTTCTTCTTCATTCACAAACACTACAAGGCTGTAGCATCATTGGCTGAGGGCACGGCTGTGCCACTGATCCAATGCCCTCTGTCGGTTAGGGTCGGGCTTTTGAAATTGTTCAGCGTGCCGGCGATTGCTCACCTACTCTTCATGAAGGACGCCGTGGAATCTTCAACGTCCACCAACTAATGCCCGCAGACGGGACGCCCAGTTTAACGTCCATCGGAGGGACGGCGCACACGTTGATGAATCACCCTGCCTGTGAAATATTGAGATGACAGTTCATAGCTCGAGAGTCAAACCCAGACTAGACGGCTCAAGATGCGTGTGCGTACTTCTCGACCATCCAAATTTAAGCTCTCTCTATCTCTCTCTCTCTTTTTCACTTTCTCTCGCTTTCTCCTTCTCTTTCTCTCTCTCTGATTCCAGTAATCAAAAGTCTCATCAGTTTTGCTGTGATTGTCATTGTTTGTACATTTGATTGAAATTGATGAAGTCTGTCGTTGTTAAACTTTTTTATTTTTTTTAATTTTTTTTGCAGAATCTCATGAAAATTGCAGCTCTGAATTTTTCTCAGAACAGTGCAATTGATAATGGGCTGTAAGTACCTGTTCGGTTTTTTTTTTTTGTAATCTTTTTGTAAACTGTTGCTGATATGTAATGTTTTTGGCATGTGAATGACATCTGTTCTTTTGCCTTTAGGAAATGTAGTGACTCCCCTGTGCAGAGGTTTGACAAATGTCTCGAGGAGTTCTACGCACTATGTGACCAAATTGAACTCTGCCTGGTATGTATATCATTTGCTTATAGCAATTTCATTTACATTGTACGGTGCAGTACTGTTTTCGACCATTTCCTTCATTCACGTGTCACCGTGAATACATGCGATCGGTCCGGTTATTATTTTCCAAGTAGGCTGGCAGTTTCATCCGTCATTCCAAATGTACTCTGCAAATGAAAAACGATCATTGGGATCTCTGATTAATTTACAGAGAATCAGGAGAGGTTTTTGTAATCGGTCTTTGTTGGTGAATGTGTCTGCATGCAGATCTCCTTTTATATAGATTGTTTCCACTCTGAAACATCATCGATTATACACTGCTGACACTCTTCAGTTGAAAGTTCTTTCTATTTTATTTTTCAGTAATGGAATTTGAACAAAGATTCCGTGGCCAGAGCAAATTTTCAATAACATTCGCCGCATTTACAGAGCGGCCTTAGTCACATTTCGACCGGGCCAGTCGTACCCATGGCCAGGGATGCACCGCACGGCCTATGGGCTTGCTTATCATGCCCGGATGGTTTTAGACACACAGTTTGACAAAGTGATGTTATTTAACAATAACATTTTTATATAATTTAACCATAAGTTGATTTTATACCTTGAATGTGGATTATGTCCAAGTTAGTAGCGCTGTGTGTCAGTCAGTTAGTCATAGAGTCCTCGCTTTGACACATTTGACTCTTTGAGTTGCCAAGAAACTGCTTTGGCAGCACCAACGCTCTGTAAAGTGTATGATATAGGTGTTGGGTAAATGCTTTGATTTGTTGTTATCCCACGTGTGAGAAGCGAAAAGCGGCGTTAAGCAATTGGTTCAATCTGTCTGTCTGTCGATTTACAGACATCTGGCTGTGATGGGGAACTACTTAATTTCAATTAAATTTAATACTTTGAACACTGTAGAACACAAATTGGAACATGAACCTGCAGTTTAGCAGTTCTTTGGCTCTAAATTTGGCAAATTGTATGGAATCTTGTCCCGATGCGCATGTTGGAGTAAGGTAATTGTTTTAGTCTGTCTACCTGTCTGGCAAAGCCTGGTGTTGGGTTAATGGTTAGGGTGGTGGCTTGGGATCTTAGGGTCCTGAGTTTGAGCCCCGTTGGCCACTGAATCAACACCAGGGGGCTTGACTCAGCCTGTCATCCTTCCGAGGTCGGTGAAATGAGCACCAGTGTACTGGTAATAGGGGCACTGCATCAGAAGCAGAGCCGTGCCCCTAACCGATGATGCAACCAGCAGCCAAAAAAGGCAGCACATGATGGGAACCTGTCTGGCAGTCAAACAAAATTGAAAATCATCCCAAACAAGAAATTTACTGTTTTTAGGGACATTATAAAGGACACAAACAACAGGCACAAATAACTCATGTAAGCTGTTAAATAAGGTGGTGTAAAAGATAGTGCATCAATGGTGGTAAAATTCTGATTTTTTTTTCTTCTCGTCTTTCAAACTCGTATTTTATTACCTCTGTCCACTGAACGTAGACAGAGGTTATGTTTACATCCCTGTCTGTCTGTCTGTGAACAGGATATCTCAAAAAGTTGTTGACGGATTCTGACGAAATTTGGTGAAGAAGTTGGATGTGTGACAAGGACGAACTGATTAGATTTTGGTGAAGATTTGGATCCGGATCCTAGAATTTTATAAGTGATTCTTCACCATTGAGAGATAGGGCCAAAAACGATATATAGCCTGAGAACTCAAAACGTGATGGACGAGTTATGACAAAACGATGCGGACGAGTTGGTTAGGCAACAAGAACAGGCGGATTCGATTTTGGTTCAGATCCTGATCCAGATCCAGCCTATCGGTGGGATACAAAACGTAAATTGTTCAGCTTGGCAGAGCTATGCACTCTACCGAGTGCCCGTTCTAGTTTTAATTGAATGATATGCTTGAACACTGTAGAAGACTCTTGGCTCTTTTTAAAACCTTCCATTTAGCAGTACATGGAAAAATATTTATGCTGTCTCATGCCCTGGGGGAAGAGTAACTGTGAGATTCAGCATTCAAACAAAGATGGCAGTGGCTAGCGTTGGTTGTTCAGTGCAAAACGTAAAGCAAGAGTTTAAAAGATCCTTCTCGTGACCTTTTTCTCAAGACTGCGTGGGTTAAGGTATTATACGAGTGCTCTCATTGTGTTTATTTCATTGGTTGAAAACTGGCATCCTTTAAGCTGCACAGTTTAAGTTGGTGGAGTAGCAGGATGCATGATGGGGGTGAAGAGATGAAGCTGCAGTTTTGACATCCTTGTGCTTTTCTTTCAGAGGCTCAGCTACGAGTGTATGTCTCAAAGTATCGACAGTGCCAAACACTCGCCCAGCCTGGTGCCAACGGCGACGAAGTTGGATGCCACACAGGCAGACAGCCTGTCTTATGGACAATATCTCACCATGATCAAATCCCAAATATCCTGCGCAAAAGACATTCACACCTCCCTGTTGGAGTGTGCACGCAGGATAGCAAGCGGAGGACAGATGTAAGGAGGCACGTTTGTCTTTTGAAATAGGGGTGTAAAGTGGCCTCTTGGGGGGTACCATGTTAAAAAATATATATGTTTTAACCATGTTTATTTATCTACAACTGTGCCAACAGAAGACTGATAGCCGTTGCCACTGGTCTCGTACTCCCCCCCCCTCCCCCCATTAAAAGTGATGAAAATGGTTTTTGACCATTTTGGAAAGTCCAAACGGTCTACCTTTTCAAAATTATATTTAACAAAATGACCGATAATCCCGCACCATGTCATGTATTGCATACTGCACCTGATTGTTTTCAAGTCGCAGTTGAAACATCTCGTGTTGATATTTTTGTTTATGACAGAAATAATGAATAAATAAAATTCCTTGTTTTGAAGACGAGTGTTACTCACTCGATGTACAGTTCATTTATTGAGTGAAGAATGCCAAGCAGGTGGAAAAGGGAATTTTGATGGAGCGTGCACGTCCTGTCGTCGTATTTACAGGTGTACTGTTCATACCATGTGCTGTATGACTGCCTTGATAACGTGCTTTTATAATTTCCCTTTTCAAAGGGAATAACTATATCTTTATTGTGTGATGCAAAATAAAAAAAATCTTGTGTAAATTAATTTAGCTTATTTATTGATTGATTGATTGATTGATTGATTGCAAATATACAGTATGTGCCTGACATTTTAAAGAATTTCCCAGGAGATAAGAAACCCTCATCATATTTGCAGTTGCAGGTATCCACATGGAGGTGTGGTCATGATAAAACGGGGTGGGGAACTTGAGGGTCACAGGGGTCAAAACAGATTTTTTTTTTTAACTCAAAATTTGATATTGGGTCATTCCTTGTGGAACTTTTTGCCATCTTTCAACTTTGCTTGAAGTGGGAAGCATGAGGATTTGTGATGGGCACCTGAAGAGGTGACAATTGATCTTTATGGCAATTCAGACTTAATACTGCATCGTGTAAAGTACTTTCATAACATATTGACACCTGAATGGTAAAATTGCCTGGTGTTGGCTTAATTGTTAGGGGGGTGGGCTTTGGATCCAAGGGTCCTGAGTTCAAATCCCACTTGGCTGTTGAATTAATACCAGGTGGGGTTGACTCTGCCTGTCATCCTTCCGAGGTCGGCAAAATGAGTGCCAGCTTGCTGGTATACTGTCGGAGCGGCGACCCGTCCAGGATTGTGCCCATTACCCAAGGAGACTGCTTGGGCAGCACCAACGTTCTGCACAGAGTATGGTCCCAATGGATGGATGGATGGATGGATGGATGGATGGAATGGTAAAATTCCATTATCATTGATTAGCTCCTGTTGTGGTCTTTCCTGCAGATAATGGGTTTGATTCCTTCTTCGTCTCCGTCTCCTCGGTCTTCTTGCAAAAGTTTCGTGTTAGAAACGTTATGTTTGATCGAATCACCCTGGCAGCATTACCCAACCTACATCGATGGAACAGACATTATGACAAATAATAAGTTGGACAAAGGAAAATAAATTTGACAGGGTACTGGTACACAATGGCCTGCCCTTTTCCAACAATAGCATGAGATTTTTTAACGTGTACAGTGTAATATTAATGTAGATTTGATCTACGTGGAGACAAAAAAGTTGAGGATATTTCCTGCACAGTGATAAATAATTCCACGAACAGGGTCTGGTAGCTGGTGCATTTACATTGAGGCCATCAACAAGTCCACTTAATAACTCTCGCAAAGGTAGTGCGAAGTGGATGTTAAGTCAGGTGTTCCGTATATTTGCATTGGCACAAGCAGGTGGACGTTGAATATCCATCCCACGGTGTTTTGTTGTGAAGAATAGAGAAATTTCTACCATGACAACAACTGGGAACACAAAGGAAAACTACCCCGTGCAGTATTTACCATGGGGCTGCCTTGGAAGCACCAAACCTGGCAAGAGAGACGGGGTTGTCTCGGTGAAAATTTCGTCCCAAGTCCGTCACGAACTTGTTGGCCAGGCCTGCCGTTCGCCTGAACTTGGCAGGAATTTGAAATTGGTTCAGGATGCCAGCGATAAGTCGCTTGCTCTTCGTGACGTACGTACACCGTGGGCTCTTTAACGTACGTCCAAAAAATGCTGGTAGAGGGGACAACCGGCTTAAAATCCCTCTGCACCATCCTCTCGGAAAGTTATCACCGGCACCCGGCACCAAATCCTGCCTTGACTCCCGCTAAGGAAGGCAAAGGCAAACCACCCGATGCAATCCTTGCCATGGGGGCTGTTTTGACAGGACGAGAGCGCAACTACCATTACAATTGCGCACTCGGCTCGACCCGTGCTGCGAACAGGCAGCTCGCCTGGACACCCATTTTGGGGTCCTTCGGAACGTTGAGGCGCGGGCGCCGCATGGAGGAACCCGGCGCGACTCGGATGGCGAGCTGTCGAGGGGATCCCTTGGTGTTTTCGGAGAGGAAACAACACGGTTTGAGTATCGAGTACACGCTCAGCTCTCCCGGTGTATCCTTGTCCAGTCTCTTGTGCTGCACTCTTGCCGTATGGACCGTCACTTACCCCGTGTCCACGTACGCACAGGTGAGCTGGTTCTTAAAAGTGACGTTTAATTCGTTTAATGTCCGATAAGAACGGTTTTTACGTTCTGCGTCTGAAGAGCAAAACAAATGGAAATGAACGATTATGATTGGCGGAAACTTCGAAGTTTGTTTCCTTCACAAACCTTTTGCGGTATAACGATGTATGGGGTTTCGTCATTTTAGCGCTTGACTGTAATTCTGCACTTTGTTGTAATAGCGAACGTAGTGAGCTTCATACTTAACGAGTGCACATGAGAGAATAGGAAACAACAACAACAACACAATACCCGAGCAATTGTGAATCCGAGTCGTTGGCTATGACCCTTTTGCTTCCGGTTTTTTTTTGCTTCCGGTTTTTTTTGCTTCCGGTTTTTTTTTCGCGGTTTTTGTCATGGGGAATGATGCATGCCGGGAGATAAAGGAAACGTCGGAGACATGAAAGACCCAAATATCAGACATGGTGTACATTTCCTCCACTGATTTTAATAAAGATATCTCCCGCATCATCAAAAAATATTTTTTAATCGTGATTGACATTATTTGATCGCTGATCCCGAATCCAGGCCGAAGTAACCGGAAATTGCGTATACAGTTGTGAACAAGTTATAGGTAAAGTCAGAAGCGAATGTAAGAAGAAGAATTCTACGTTCGATTCTACTATTTTTTTTTTAGATGAGATCCTGTTCTAGGCGGTGTTGTTGTCGTTGTGAAGGTAATGTTGAGGAATTTTTTTTTTCAGATGAGTTCCTGTTCTCGACGGTGTTGTCTTTGTGAAGGTGATGTTGAGGTATAATGTTGAGGTAATATTTATTTTTTTAGATGACATCCTGTTCTTGGTCGGTGTTGTTGTTGTTTTGAAGGTAATGTTGAGGTAATATTAATTTTTTTAGATGAGATCCTGTTCTTGGCGGTGTAGTTGTTGTGAAGGTAATGTTGAGGTAATATTTATTTTTTCAGATGAGATCCTATTCTAGGCGGTGTAGTTGTTTGGAAGGTAATGTTGAGGTAATATTTATTTTTTTCAGATGAGATCCTGTTCAAGGCAGTGTAGTTGTTGTGGAGGTAATGTGGAGGTAATATTAATCTTTTTAGATGAGATCCTGTTCTAGACGGTGTTGTTGTCTTTGTGAAGGTGATGTTGAGGTATAATGTTGAGGTAATATTATTTTTTTTTAGACGAGATCCTGTTCTAGGCAGTGTTGTTGTCATTGTGAAGGTAATGTTGAGGTAATATTTATTTTTTTAGATGAGATCCTGTTCTAGGCGGTGTAATTGTTGTTGTGAAGGTAATGTTGAGGTAATATTATTTTTTTTTTAGACGAGATCCTGTTCTAGGCAGTGTTGCTGTCATTGTGAAGGTAATGTTGAGGTAATATTTATTTTTTCAGATGAGATCCTATTCTAGGCGGTGTAGTTGTTTGGAAGGTAACGTTGAGGTAATATTTATTTTTTCAGATGAGATCCTGTTCAAGGCAGTGTAGTTGTTGTGGAGGTAATGTTGAGGTAATATTAATATTTTTAGATGAGATCCTGTTCTAGGCGGTGTAGTTGTCGTGAAGGTAATGTTGAGGAAATTTTATTTTTTTCATATGAGATCCTGTTCTCGGTGGTGTTGTTGTTGTAAAGGTAATGTTGAGGTAATATTTATTTTTTCAGATGAGATCCTGTTCTCGGCGGTGTAGTTGTTGTTGTGAAGATAATGTTGAGGTAATATGCAGTCGTGTTATCACGGTTATAGAAATGCACAAATAATTAATTAGATCTATAGTATACCCAATCACAACTTTATGACTAAAAAATTAACAACAAAACTGGAGAGTAAATACTCCAGCAGTTTTAAGTCTACCTAATTTTCTAATAAAGATATCTCCCGGATCATCAAAAAATAATTTTTAATCGTGATTTACATTATTTGATCGCTGATCCCGAATCCAGGCCGAAGTCACCGGAAATCGCAGCATCGAATGCAAGAAGAATTCTACGTTCGCTTCTTGGCTTTGCCTATTCCATATTATCTTTTTTAAATCATGTTTCATGATTGTTACAACATGCACCAAAAAACAAATGAATGAACGAGAAAGCTCGTTGTGGCTGCCATGAAGAAGAAGAAGAAGAAGAAGAAGAAGAAGAAGAAGAAGAAGAAGAAGAAGAAGAAGAGAATAAAAAGAATATGTCAAATAAGAAGAAGAGGAAGAAGAAGAAGACATAAAATAAGAAGTTGAAGAAGAAGAAAGAAGACTAAGACATCCTACACCAGAACTCATTTTATAAGATCTCGCGAGAATTGTGACAATCACAACATGGCAGCACATTAATAATGAGGCCTGTCCACATCATGACGCATTATATATATATATATATATATATATATATATATATATATATATATATATATATATATATATATATATATATATATATATATATCTCGACACATCTTTCCTTTTAAGCAAATATAGCTGAGATTATACATCAATGACAAATGTGAACCTACAATACGTTATCTCTGAGTATCCAACATTTTAACATTGCAATATTTGGGCGTTTCATGAGTAACATAAGAATCTCCAGGCTTACCCACAATGACGAGGCCCAAATTAAGACTGGGATGAGACTTCCCTTGGCTTGTTAGCTCGTGTTAATTCACCTATACTAAATATATTATGTTGACTAATACAACATGCTGAGTTAAATTACTATATTCTATTGACTCACATTGTCGTCTTGGTGTTGACTAACACCGTCGTAGTAACTGGGGTGACAGGAAGGTAATGGCAAACCACCCAATGTAATCTCGTGTCTTCCATAAGTCTTGCAGGCTTCTTGTAGGGATCTGAGTACTGCGTCTCGGACGTGGTACAGGCTCCAAACCTGACGAGCCGCTGGCACCTGCTGCGTAGCTGGTCCTGCTTGCCCTCTTTATATTGTGGTGGTTGCTGTTTAGTCTTTCCTGCCTTATGGACAGGTTAATTCCCACAGATTTAGCATCTTTTAATATGATTTTTATTACCACCTGTTGCTGCACTTTGCCATACGTAGAGAGAATTGTGGTGCTCCCCCAAACCCTGAACCCCTGGAACTATAAACCCTTTTCAATTTTTTTTACCGGATAAAACCATCCCAGGCACACGCCGAGTCCAACAACAAGTTTTCAACTCATTCCTTCCTGCAGTTCAGGAGTGCAAAGAAGTCAAATAAACAAACAAATTGTCACTTGACGAGCAAAGAACCCATCCTTATGAACTGGTGAATGCCCCTACTTTGATGGCGATGTATTTTATGATTTGTCATGCCAGCTTCCACCAGGTGGTACGACACATTTACATCAAGAGAACTGGCTTACTACCCCAGGCCCCAAACCCCAAGGGATTTTATTTTCTTGGAGTATTAATTTTTTTGGCAAGTCAATCTTAACAATGTTCATGATGCTCAGAATCTCAGTTAATAATGTTGTGTGGAAGGGGGCTGGGGTATCCTAAGATAGATTGTTGTGTAACAATAGTATGGTCTGTGTGTCTCGAGTAGGTTGGATTGCCGTGTATCAGGGACCTGTCAGAATAAGTAGTGTGTCGTTACATGTGACTCTTGTCTGTGATACCTGCGCAAAAGCCAATTCTGCAAAAGATACCAAGCTGTGTCTACGATTCATTTTGGAGATGACACGGGTGTTCTCCACACTACATTGCCTCCTGCCAGCAATGTGATAAAAAGCAAAATGCTTTCTTTTTTTACTTTTTCTTTTCGTCCTGCATAACTCGGATAATAAAAAGCCAACTGGCTTCACCATTGAGTGCAGTTTGAGTTAAACGAGCGTAGAAATAACACTCTGGAAGTTGTTTGCATTTACTTGTTGCATTTATATATTTAATTTTCCACGTACTATACCGCGTCTGTCTTTGTCTGTCTCTAAATATATATATATATATATATATATATATATATATGTATATATATATATGTATATGTATATATATATATATATATATATATATATATATATATATATGTTTATTGTTCATAGTTCATACATTTTTATTTATTTGCATTTACATATTCCTACTTACATATTTACATATATACTTATATTTATATATATATATATATATTTATATATATATATATATATATATATATATATATATATATATATATATATATATATATATATATATACATGTATATATTGTATATTTATATTTATATACTATCCGAAACCCCGTCACAGACGGATTCCGTTCCACGAGCCCAATATGACAACCAGTGGCGGCTCTTGTAAGAGCCGGATCCCAGTCGATGTACTCCATGGCCTTACCTAATGAGGCCTACAAAACGTCCTTGTACACGACATTTTTGGTGTACACTACTCCTTGTGAAGAAGTCCCCTGATTTGTGCACACGTCTACTTTGAGGTACAAACACCGTGTCAAAACCTCTCAGGCCACAGTACCGAGAAAAACGTGACACGACCACTAGGAGGAGCACAAAATTGGTCCTTCAGTGTTAATATATTGATACAATGTTTCTTGTTACATTTTTTGTGCCAAATTCACATTCTGAGGTAGTCAGCATGTGCAGAAGAGGGTTTTACATTGCAGACGCTATTTTCGAGGAGTGGAATTACACCTCTCAGCGGTGACGGTCTGTCGACGACAGACGTAATGACGTCAGCGAATGACCGATGATGTCATGACGTCCTTTCGCCTCTCAGCGGTGACGTCACACGTCGCCATGTAAACGAATGTAAAACGAAAAGTGTTTATCCTGCTTCACAGTTGAAGTTTGACAATTGCCACTATGTGCGATGCACTCTCACAGGTACGAAGTTTCTTTCAGTCCAGGTCACAGTACCGAGAAAAACGTGGCGCGACCGCTAGGAGGAGCACAAAATTGGTCCTTCAGTATTAATATATAGATTTACATTAACATGTACACGTTTTTGATACTTAATCTTGCAATTAGGCTATATGATGAGTGTTAAAATAAAGTGTGTGTAACGTGTACGGTTTGTTTCCAGGCACCTGCTCTGCTTGCTTCTGCTACAGTCATTGTCATGCTGGGAATACTTGTCTACTTGCACTGGATCAGGGTGCAACACGAAAGTATACTGGTGATCAGTGGAACTGGTGTGCAGCTGAGCACCTGCTTTGCATCTGGGCGTTGTGACACACATTTCATTGAGATGGACGTGGTCCAGGACATCGTTATCAATGAAGGGATCCACAGGGTACATTACAAAAAACGTTAGACATTAGAGGCACTGAGGGAGGAGGGGGCATTGGGGGGGGGGATAAATGTGTGAATATAGCCTGTCTATATATTATGTATGCACAAAGTGAGTGGCTAAACTGAGAACATAAATATTAAGAAAAATGTTGCTGCAGAAATGATTTCTAGGGGCTAAGAATGTTTAGATTACAATAGTTATTTCCCTTGGTTGATGTTTTCACGAAAGAGTGAGGTAACAGGAACTCTAATCTAGGAATGTTCATCGATAATCGTATTGAAAGCAGGTCGTCTCCCCTCCCAATGTTCATGTCTAAAACCGCTTCTCCTTAAACCCCTTTTTAGTGTTATATCCCCTGTAAATTTGTCTTTTATGTCCCTTTAAAAGATAGCAGCCTTGCGGGCCAAGTGAGGAGTTAGTTCAGGTGAGCTCTCGCCAAGCCTCGAACATTCGGGACAGCCCGACAAGTTTTTGTGCAGGGTTTTTGCTTGAGCAGCACCTGAACGGCCAATGAGCGCAGAGCTGGCAGGGTTTCACGACATCATGGGACGGGGCGTCACCCAAGGTCAAAAAATTAGCTCCAAAAAAGTAAGTACATTAAGTTGAGTTCGGTCACATCTGCAATGGGGCTTGGAGGAGAGAAGTGGATGCATTGCTGATTACCCCATCAGAGTGAGCACTTAACACCCTGGTGATGTACAGATTACCACCGGTTGCTGCGGCTTTGCCATACGTAGAGAGCACACCTTCCTCGATATTTTCTTGAAGGAACCTAACCCCCTTATACCATAGGAAATTTGTTTTAACGATTGCAGTTTTAAATATCACAGCATTTTCCAGGAACATAATCAATACGATATTTACAGTAAGTGTTTACTGTGCTGTAATGAGTTCCTTCCTTGTTCCTTCTCCTTCTCCTTTTATAATGATACACTTCCTTGAACTCATTCAGTCTCTTTGAGTTATTCGGACTGTTATCAATTGCTATGTGAAAACAGCCACATTGGCTTTAAATCCGTTTATTTATTCATTTTTATTTACAGAAGCCAGGTTCGTGGAAGAGCTAGAACACACAGTGCATCAGGATTCAACAGGATAAGGTGATATGCAGGAGGTGGACAAGATGGATACAGGAGCAAACTCTCAAGAAGGAAAAACTGGAAAAACAAAAATTGGAGGGGGATGGATAATGGGGGTAGAAAGGATCATGGTTTTGGATGGGGATGATCTGAGATGGTGGTGAACAGCTGTCTTGAAGACCTGAAGGGAGGAATGAGATTGAAGAGAATGTGGATGTTGGTTCAACAGGTAGGAAAAAAAAAAAAGAGGAACAAATGAGTGGAGGTGAGCAGTGATTCTGGATTTTGGGATTTCACTCGAAGAGGGTTGATGGTGGACGACGTGCACCCTGCAGAGCCTGGGGGGAGTGAAAGCAACGGAAGAGTGACCACCGATGTGTTTGCGATGGCAAAGTGATAGGCTCATAAACTCAGCTTCATCGTGGGAAATTCCAATGATCTTGAAAGTCTCCGTTTCCACGGCATCAAGCTGAGCAAGGAGTGAGGCAGGTGTGCCAGCCCAGAGGGCAGAGCAGTATTTCATCAAGCTGTGGATAAAGGCCTTGTAGGTTAAGAGTTCAGGTGTGCCAAGGAAGGAATTTGCATAACATGGGATGCCCAGAAAGATCATGGCTGATAGTGAGATGCAGGAGTTTGAATGACTGAGCTTATTAAAGAGGATTGCTAGGAAAGTAGATGCCAGGGTTTATCAAACAGTCCTGAAAGTGTGTGTGTGTGTGTGTGTGTGTGTGTGTGTGTGTGTGTGTGTGTGTGTGTGTGTGTGTGTGTGTGTGTGTGTGTGTGTGTGTGTGTGTGTGTGTGTGTGTGTGTGTGTGTGTGTGTGTGTGTGAGACACACACACACAGAGACACACAGAGATATAGAGATATAGACAGAAGTGGGAGGAGAGTGGGAGTGTGTGACATTTGCCTGGATTGAAAGAGATATTCCAAGTGTTTGACCAGCTTGTGATTTTAACAAGGTCTGAAGGAAGGGAAGAGGCCTGTCTTTCTGAAAGATGACGGATGTCACGGCATAGGGTGGAGTCATCAGCTAATAGATAAAGAGGATTTTCTAGAGGGTAAGAAAGATCATTGATGAGGATTAAGAATAATATGGGGCCGAGAACACTACCTTGAAGCACTCCAGCCTTAATACGGAGAGGAGATGAAAGAATTTCATTGAGAACCACACATTGGCTATGAGAGTAGAGGAAGTCAGTAAAGTAAGCCATGTGTGGAGTTTACCTAGGATGCCATAGGCAGCGGGCTTAGAGAGCAAGGCAGAATGCCAGACTGTATTGAAAGCTCGAGATATGTCTGATGTCAGATGGCCCTGATTTCATGTCTGATATTGAGGTCCTCCATTCATTATTGTGAGAGTAGAATCAGCATGTCCAAGGCAGAGTGACCTGGTCTGAATCCGAATTGATGATCTGAAATTAGGTCTTTGGAGAAAACGAAGGATTTTATGTCAATTGTGATGGATTCCACAAACTTGCTGATTATTGGAAGCAAGCTGATAGATTTTATGTAATGCAGTGATGTTGGCTGATTTCCAAGCAAATGGAAGACAACCTAGGGTAATGATATGGTGAAAAGGGCAGACAGAAGATGTGCAAGAGCAGCAGAGCAGGTTTTTAGGACATGTGAGCTGATGCTGTCTGGTCAAGTTGCACAATTAGAGTTAAGGGTTGCCAGAAACTTCTCCACCTTCTCAGCTGCAAAGGAGCAGCTGGGTGCGAATGGGTGTGGTGGGTGCAGAGAGTGAGGGGTTGGAGACACAAGATTTGGAAGCAAACACAGAAATGAGGCATTCGGCCTATTATAGGATATTTAGGTTTTGGACGCTTGACGCCCATTATTAAATTCACTTCCTCGCTGCTTAGAAACACTGCTTGGGTTTATCTTGATTATGATCCCGTTGAGGCAAGGTGCCTGGGTGTGCTGCACGGTCAGCCATGAGTGTTCCAAATTCCAGTTTGGTATATAGGAGCGAATAGGCCCTCAATCCAGCTCGGAGCATCTCTGCCATTTGGCCAATGTGAGCCCTGTAACAATATTGTCATCATAGTTGAGAGAGAAAGAGGGTAGGTGTGTATGGGGGTAGTTGTAGGAGATGGGATTAAGGGCAATGGAGATGTGTGGAGCAAGCCGTTGGAGGGTGGTCGAAAAATCTGCCATATTTATACACATTATAAATGCATGGCCTTATGCTTTTTTTAAAAATCAGTGATAACAAGTGCTCTCTTATTATTTGAGATCATTTTATGGAGCATATGAATCGGTTTGTATTTGATTAGGGTAACCTGCATGCAATAATCTTTATAATTCAGTGAGAATGCTAAAACATGTTGTATTATGATGACCTGGTATTCTTCCCTCCAAATATTGCAATCAGCAAGCAGTGATTTACTACCTCTGCGTGCTTGTGAGGAACAACCAAAAGAACGGACTGAAAGCAATCCTACCTGTCTTCCTGGTGAGTCACCGATCCATAGTAATACCTAATAGTACTGACTTCTTTGTACAGAGGAGGTGCACATGTTAATCGTGGAAGTTTCTTCAGGGAGATGTACGTTTGCATCCACAGGCAGCAAGGCCTCGATTGGATTGTTTGCGAAAGGTTTACAGAGGTTGTCAAGAAATTCTTCACACCGAGCCAAATATATCGACTTGCGTGATGGATCGCTGACTTGCATATCTTTCCCCATTTGTGTTTGTCTTTCTACATTTTGAGAGATTTTGTTCAAAGTTACATTCGGTAATGAAATAACGAAAGCTGAAAATCGATGTCATCGGCCTAAGAGCTGACTTAAGCCGAAGAATTAAATACATCGAGAAATAACTTAACTTTTCTCGACTTTTGATGCCAGTTTTGCAATTGATACCAGATGCAATGTTTTCTTTTTTTTTAAACTGACAGTCTTCATTTACCTTTTGCATCTGAGCATCCTCAGCGTGCTTCTCAATGGCATGTTGAGTAAATGGAAGAACTTGTATTACATGTAGAACGTTGCAACACACTGGTGAAATTAACACAAGATGTGGAATTCAAGCCCGTCTCTGGATCATGAGATAGACTTTTCACATGGCTATCTTTTGGTGCTTCCATTTTACCATCTGACACTGGGATCACACAAATCAATATTCTCATACTACCCATAACCTATCGCCAAGCTTACTGATGTGTCTGATTTCCATTATTTTATTTTTTTTATTTTGATATTTGGCTCATGGCGGAGCTTTTTATTTTATTTTTTGTGTACATTATCGAGTCACGTGGAAGAGCTAGTACTAATACACTGAACGGACTAGGATGCAAGATGATAAAAGAAACAGTAGAGGGGGGGGACACCAACAGCAGAGGTGAAGGCCAACATAGAGGAAGACTTGGACAACAATGGGTGTGGAGAGGAATGGGGGACAGGAGAGGATGCATGGGTTGAAAAGATGGATACAGAAGGAAACTCTCAGCAGGGAAAACTGGGAATTTGAAAGTTGGAGCACTTGGGCTGGGGTGAGGGGCGGTGCGTTGACAAGGGTAGAAAAGATCATGGTTTTGGATTGGGGACGATCTGAGATGGTGGTGAACGGCTTGAACGTAAATTGCATGCACAACTGACATGAGGATGATACATCCATGTAATATATACTCGTACAGTAATTGCAATCGATAACATTAGCGGACAATGGACGATTATATTCAGTTGTGGCCAAAAATCTTGGGACCCTTGCACTTTTTTCAAATAACTCACAATTTTCTCCACAAATAATTTGAAATTGATGAAAGTATTTGGTCTCCACAATTCTTTATTTCACTGTTAATATTACAAAACCTTTGTTTTTGATTCAGAACTTAATATATCCTTTTAAATGAGAAAATAAATATAAATGGCATTGACAAAATTATTGACACCCAAGACTTAATATTTGGCAGCACAACCTTTGGACAAAATAACTGCAGTCAAACACTTCCTAGAGCCATTAATGTGCTTCTGACACATCTCTACTGGCAGCTTGGCTCACTCTTCTTGTGCAAATTGCTCCAGTTCTCCCAGATTTGAAGGTTGCCTTCTCCTAACCGCTGTTTTCAGATCTCCCCACAGGTGTTCAATGGGATTTAGATCTTGACTCGTTGCTGGCCACTTCAGAACAGTCCAGCGTTTTGGCTTGAACCATTCCTGGGTGCTTTTTGAAGTGTTTGGGGTCATTGTCCTGCTGCAAGACCCATGACCTTCGACGGAGACCTGGCTTTCTGACACTGGGTTCAACATTGCTTTCCAAAATGTCTTGGTAATCTCCTGATTTCATGATGCCACGCACACATTCAAGGCACCCAGTGCCAGAGGCAGCACAGCAACCACATATCACTGAACCTCCTCCATGTTTTACCGTAGGGAAGGTGTTCTTTTCTCTGAAGGCTTCATTTTGTTTTCTGTAAATATGGAGATGATGTGCTTTACCAAAAAGCTCTCATTTGGTCTCATCTGTCCACAGGACATTCTCTCAGAAGGATTTTGGCTTGTTCAGGTGTGTTTTGGCAAACTTCACTCAAGCTTTCTTATGTCTCTCTCTCTCTCAGCAGTGGAGTCCTCCTGGGTCTCCTACCATAGAACCCCCTTTATTGAGTTGGCGATGGACGGTGCGAGTTGAAACTGTCGTACCTTGTGTGTGAAGGTCAGCTTGAATCTGTTTGGCAGTTGATCGAGGTGCTTTCTCCACCATTCGAACAATCCTTCGCTGCAATCTTCGATCAAGCTTTCTCTTGCGGCCACATCCAGGGAGGTTGGCTACAGTGCCATGGGCCTTCAACTTCCTGATAATATTGCGTACGATGGAGAAAGGAACATCAAGGTCTCTGGAGATGGACTTGTAGTCTTGAGATTGTCCACGCTTGGCTACAATCTTGTGTCTGACCGCCTCAGACTATTCTCTGGTTTTCTTTCTTTATCTCCATGATCATTGCGGGACACACAGTGACACAAAACAGCAGACTGTCTCCTTTTCTCTATTCAAACTGGTTGAATGAGGGATTTATATATTGCAGGTACCTGCATCTCACCACATGTGAGTTCAATTCCAAAGTAAAGGAGAATCACCTGCTTGAAATCTGATTATTTCTAACAACTTCTAAAAGGTGCCAATAATATTGTCCAGACCATTTTAGGATCTCTGTATGGAATAAGCGAGGATTTGGTTGATTTTTTTCAGCGTTTTTTGTTTTGTTCAATTGCAAGTCAAAGAAATACATATGTGGAAACCAAAATATTTTTTAATTTCAACAATTTTCTGGAAGAAATGGTAAATTATTTGAAAAAAGTACAAAGGTGCCAATATTTTTGGCAACGACAGGATGGTATATGGGATGTGAACCCGTGTTCCCCACGTTTCAAGTTTTTGACATAAGAAGTTCAGATGGCAACATTAAACGGACCAACCTGAATTTTCAGAAATTATTTAAATGATGTTTGATGATGCATTATTATATGATAGCAGCATAGTTATAATATGAAGGACAGAGATTCATTGTTGTTGTGGGTTTTTTTCCCCCCTATTTCAACATAATGAAAAGCGAGTCCCTCTCCTCAACGAGGACGCTCTACCTTCGTGTGTATGGTTTTAACATTACCTATATTTGCCAACCACAGAACCACGATCTCAGTATTGTGTGTCATCTCCTGATCAGAAGTTTCTGAACTGACTTCATTAGCTAAGATATTCTATTCTAACATGGTGATTGCAGTTCAAATCCTGATTCTGGTGAGTTGGTATGGGAGAAAATGACTTGGAGTAATCTTTGGTCTCCAACTTAATGAAAGGGCATATTATGATGCCAACATCCTACCTGTGGTACGGTAACACCCAATCCCCACATCGGCCTGCCAGTGTTCCCATCTGAACTCCTGACCTCATAATGCAGAGTAACCCAAGTTCAAATCCCATATATACCATCTCTGTACATTGTTTATTAATGTCCTTGTAATTCGTATAAAAGCATACTGTTATCTCCCAGTCTTTGTCTTGCATGTGATGGGTGTACTAGCTCCCCCATGAGGCTTAGATCATGGAAAAAAACTAGAGGGGGAGCACTCGGTCGAGTGGAAAAACCTCCGCCGCCAATACTGCGAGGTCACTCAAGTGAACCTGATATCCTATTCATTCAATTTGATGTCAACAGTGCTTACAGAGTTATAGTTTGCAACTTTCCATTTTACTTTTAACTTTTACATACTCAATTCATTCGTCATAACGAGATTCCTTGAGACAGAAATTGATTTTATGTGGGTATATCCACCTGAAGTTCCAAAATCAGCCGCAATTATAATTTTGGCATGTTTTTTTGTTGGAAATCACTTATAACATGTAGAAATGCAAAAAAAACAACAAATCGAAATTTTGTTGAAAAAAAAGTTGCAAAATTTTCTGATTTTTTTTTTCTTTTTTTTCTCGAACAATTTTTTATTTTTTTGGTTGGAAATCACTTAAAATATGTAGAAATGCAAAAAAAATCTAATATTTTTTCTAAATGGCCAAAACGGATCAGACTCTACTGAACCACGATTGAATAAACTAAACGCGCATGTAGAAATGCCCAAAAAAATAAAATCGAATTTTTTTTGAACAAAAAGTTGCAAAATTTATTTCTTTTTTGGGGGGGAGGGGGGGAGGTTGGAAATCACTTAAAGCATGTAGAAATGCAAAAACAAAAATTCAAATATTTTTTTAAAATGGCCACCACAGCGGCCATATTGGACTTTGGACCTGGTCCAAAATCTAATGGCATGATCCTTGGACCATACCTAATCCCCCCACCAAATTTCGTCGAAATCCGTCGAGGAGTTTTTCCGTAATACTGTTCACAAACAAATAAACAAACAGACAGGGGTGAAAACAGTAACCTCCGTCCATCTTCGATGGCGGAGGTTAATAACCTTCTACCTTTTTGTTTTTTAGAAACGTGTCAATTTGCTGAGACTAAATGCAATGGAAATGAAGAAAGTTTTTGAAATAAATATTGTCTGAAATGTATCAGTTTGATTGATTGTAAGGGTGTCACATATATGGTCAGACTTTTTTTATGCTTAAAACTTCTCCCACTTGATTTGCTTGGCAACAGCAACTCCTGGCATTTTCCCGAACATGCATTGGCGTTGTTATCAAACTTCAGTTTATAGGTAACAAAAAAGCGTACACTGTACAGTATATACGAGTGAGTTACGCTTGCACACTGCAAGCGACGACTCAGGTGCCACCTATGTGCAGACATAATAAATATAAGCTTCATATATGTGTGGTTGCATTCTGTAAGCAGCTAACAACGCAAGAAATCAATAATTAGTAAGTTGAATGAGCTCTTTATTTAAAAGTTGATAGTTTCATATATATATATATATATATATATATATATATATATATATATATATATATATATATATATATATTTGTAAACATTGTCAAGGCTCGTATGAGAGCTAACACAGAACGCACAGCAAGGGGGGCATGAGACAAGAGGGGTGTGAGAGGGAAGGACAAAACAGTGAGGAACAGAGACATTCGGAGATCTGTGGAAGGGAGAGGGATGGGGCGAGGAACACGGGGTATACAAATGGACATTACAGGGACTTTCAGGAAGGAAAGCAGGGAATTTGAAGGAGGTGGATTTGGGGTGGATTAACGGGGGTAGAAAAGATCGAGGTTTTGGATGGGGGAAGATAAGAGATGGTGGTGAACAGCTGTTTTGAAGGCCTGGAGGAAATAATGGGATTGAAGAGAGTGAGCGAGTTTGTTCCAAACGTGGGGAAAAAGAGGAATGAAAGAGTGAAGGTGAGCAGTGATTCGTGATTTTGGTAGTTCTACCAGAAGGGGGTTGTTGGCGGTCCTTGAGCACCCTGCGGAAATATGGTGGGGACATATCGCAGACAGAGTGGGGGGGAGGGGTAAGACCGGAGAGGAGATGGTAGAAGACAGAAAGACCACCGACCTGCCTGTGGTGAGAGAGTAAGAGGCCCAAAGACTCAGCCTCATCGCAGGCTATAGCAATGATCCTAAATGCCTTGGTTGCCACAGCGTGAAGCCAAGAAAGGTGAGAGGCAGGAGCACCAGCCCAGATGGGAGAGCAGTACACCATCAGGCTGCAGACGAAAGCTTTGTATCTGGTCAGGAGCTCAGGTGGGCCGAGGAAGGACTTTGCATGATGGATGATTCCCAGTCGGCAACTGGCTTTAGAGGCCAGGTTGGAAATGTGGCTTTCCCAGGAAAGATCATGGCAGATAGTGAGACCCAGAATCTTGAATGAAAGGACTTCTTCCAGAGGATTGTTGAGAAAGTAGATTGGGTGGGGGGGGGGGGTGGGGGCATCTAAACGGTCCTTTCGGAGAGACAGTGAGAGTTATATGAATTTATCATGCCAATATGGCAAAGGTTATAAAAGAAAAGCAAGAATTGCTTTGCAGTACTTGTCCTCTACCGGTCCCAATGAATGTTCGGAAGGTAAAAATTTGTTTGCGTTTAATGCACGCTCGAGCCGATACTGGAACTAAAATGAAGAAGAAGAAGAAACTCTCCAATGCACCGTGTTTGGGTCTATTCGGCAAAATAAAAGAAAAAGCAATTTTCATATACTGATATATTTTGTAGACTAGACACCAATAAGGACAACTAGTATAACAACCAGAGATAAAAAAAATTTACTTTTCTTTAACGTACTCTTGAGCCGATACTGGAACCAAAATGAAGAAGAAGAAACTCTAACCCACCGTGTTTCATTCGTTTCTCAGCTTTGCCTATTTCATATTAAAAATAACTTGATGTGCATACATGAAGCAAAAACGTGTGTTCAGCTTATGTGCATATATAATACACCGTGGTTATATACCTGGGATCATTCCAATTGCACTGGTCCATGGACAAACACCCATGCCTGAGGTCTGAGGCCTGCCGATCTGTGCTGCTTCATGTAGTAGTGGCACGTGAGTGGATTTATTGGGGTGGATTCAGGCCAGCTGTCCAGCCAATGGGTGTAAAGCAGTGGGGTGGAGTCATGGCAGCTGAACACTGACTCATGTATCATATGTGATATTTTTGTAAGTCTAAAAAGGGTATAACTCTGTGAAAAATTGACAAAACACCATGAAACGATAACTTTTTCTGTAACTTATCGTAATAAAGCCAATTACCAAGCTTCAGTTGAATATGTTAGAGTATGGTGGAAAAAAGTCGGAAACGCCAAAGGTGGGATGGACAGACGGACGGACAGATGGAGAGCAAATTTACAATCCTCTTTGGTAAAACCGGGAGGGGACTAATAAGAGGAGGAAGAGGCATGTGTTAGTGTTGCTTAGCAACCAGTTTGAGTGTAAGGTCCTTTGTCTTGGGTTATGTGACGCCGTGGGCTTATTGTGGGGACGTGGGGACTCTGCACCGGCCGACTTATTCATGAATATTTTCATTTACGGACATTTTCCGACTTTTATGATTTTTCTTGGGATATTGGCTTTAAGTTTCCAAATTTCAGATCAGTATGCAAAATTTCTGCTTTCTAGCCCACCGAGAAGGTACGAACCATTTATAAAAGATGTTGGAGATCGCTCACTTTCCCTCTTGGTCACTCTCACTCTAGTCCTGCCTTTTGTGTGTACTATTCAGCTTTGTGGTCCCGCACAAAGCTGTTATTATGTTATATATTATTATTATATCATCCACTTATCGTGGTGGCATGATGACATCTTTCCAGGATTCTCGGAGACATAGCATTGACTAAATCAATGCCCCTCAAGCTGGTGTCCTCAATGATGTCTCGCAGGGTGGTGAGGGGGCAACCCCTTCTCTGTGGTTCTTCTAGCCTCCAGGGTAGAACTTTCTTTACAAGTTCTTCATGTCATGTCACATGACCAGCAAGGCAAAGGCAGCGTTCGTTTCCTCACAATAGCAGAGATAGGGGGCAAAGAAACATATAGATCCCTATTGGTGACATGGTCTTGCCAAGAAACGTTCAGAACTTTTTGAAGCATTTGGGTGTCAGTACCATCCAGTGCTTTCTCCAATGTTTGGGTAAAGGTCCAGGATTCACACCCATCGAGAAGGATCGACTCATCTGTAGGTTTGCAGACCCTTAGCTTTCTCCGTCTGCGAATGGGAGATCTCGAAACTTTATGGAGGGTGTGCACTGCTGCTCAAGCCTGAACTTTTCTGCATTCTAAGTCGCGCTGCGTGTTGGTAAAGGAGCCGAGGTATTTAAAGTCATTCACTCTCTCTATCGGACTTCCGACGACAGCAAGTAGAGCACACTCAGCAGAAGGATTGATGTGCATATGCTTCGTCTTTTCAGCATTGAGTATGAGCCCAATAGACTGAGCAGCAGTTTCAACCTTGTGAAGTAGGAGTTCAGCTTCGCTTAACATGTCTGAATGGAACACTATGTCGTCGGCAAAGTCAAGGTCAGAAATGTGCGAGGCTGGACGTCTGCTACCTTGATGCCGGGAGAGAGTTAAACCATCCCAGTCTTCAATCACAGTTCTTAGGGCATAGTCCAAGGCAATAGTAAACAGGTAAGGAGTGAGCAGGTCACCCTGAAGAACTCCATTGTCAATTTGAAAAGTTGCAGTCTCTCCTTCAGGAGTTAATATCACTGCAGAGGTATCTTCACACACAACTTGTATGACCTTCACAATCGACTCAGGGATACCATGTGCATGTAAAATTTGGAAAAAAATGTATTCCTTTCAATGGAGTCGAAGGCTTTCCTGAAGTCTATAAAGATGATAACATCCTCTTTTCGGTGATTGCGGCTGAGAGCAAGAATCTGAGATGTTGATCGAAGGGGGCCTAAAACCATTTTGATTTGGGCGTGTGATCTTTTCTAATTCAGGGTGAATTCTGTTAAGAAGGAAGCGATTGTAAATTTTTTGCTGCTGCTTCAGTTAAACTTATTCCACAGTTTTCAGGAAGCGTTAAATTTCCTTTCTTGGGTATTGGTACAATACCTGCCTTCCCCCATTCTGGAGGGCGCTTTCCTCGGTATGTTTCGTAGCGTAATTTCAACAAGATTTTTTATTAATTTCAGAAGTTGCCAGACTTTTTATTGGAATGCCATCAAGACCAGGAGCTTTTCCAAGTTTCACTTGTTTAATTGCCATGTCAAGTTCTCGTGATGAAAAGATGCTCGCAGTAATGTTGGAGTTGACCTCAAAAATGGGATCCATTGGATTGTTGGGTATGCTGGTATTATCAGAAGAGAGCAGTTTTTGGAAATTCGTTTTCCAGGAATCTAAGCGATTCTCACCTTGGATAAAAGCAGTTTTAGATTTCTTTCCAGAAAGACGTTTCACTCGGTTCCAGGTGTTATGGAGTGTGCTGATTGATTTCCCCCATGTCAAAGCCCCCCCCCCCCAGAATATTGTGAAGCTACTTTTCCTGGGTTTCATCGTACATATCACATAATGCAGCATTTCTGACCTTGTGCTGTGGATACAATCTTTGGTTGTGCGTTGAGTACAGCATCATTCCTTGAACACTAATTTTACAGGTTTTCATGGTGGCAGTATAGTCAAACTAACTTTATTACATTCATCAACAAAATCTTTATATGCGTTGACTGATTTCTTTCTCATATATCCCATTCAGTCACAATTTTGATTTTCAATTTGGGAGGCTATGCAAGGATCGGTAGAGACAATATCCCAATGAAGTCTGGACCTGTATGTGTCGTTGTTTTTTTTGATCGAGTGCGAAGCCTTATCTTTGTACAAACGATTCTGTGATCGGAGCCAATAGGGTCTGGTGAAGAGTGAGCTTCACATACTCATGACCAAGTTTCAATTGAAAATATATACAACACATCTCGGGTGTCGGTAGGATGCTGCATCATAAAGTCTAAAATCCATTCCCTCCATCCATCCTTTGGGACCATACTCTGTGCAGAGCGTTGGTGCTGCCTCAGTAGTCTCCTTGGCTATTTGGCACAATCCTGGACGGGTCGCCACTCCGACACAGGATACCAGCAAGCTGGCACTCATTTTGCCGACCTCGGAAGGATGACAGGCTGAGTCAACCCCACCTGGTATTAATTCAACAGCTAAGGGGGATTTGAACTCAGGATCCTAGGATCCCAAGTCCACCACCTTAACCATTAAGCCAACACCAGGCATACAATCCATTGATTGGGTGTTAAACTTGGTGCCTCGTCTGCTAACATTATTAGTTGGTGGACGTTAAAGATGTCTTTTGCGAAGAGCACGCGAGTTATCTCGAGCACCCTCGACAAATTCCAAACTCCTGCGACCTTCACTCAAACGAGGCCTGCTCAGCCGGTTCATGAAAACTTGGGCCAGAAGTTTTTCCGCAGCTGACCTTGAAGTTAAATAATTTGGGACATTAAATAAACAGTAGTAGATTTATTATGCATGCTCTTGGTTAAAAAAGGGACTGTTTGATAGCAGTAAATCACAAAAAAAAAGTTAAGAAGCTGAAGGTAAAACTATGGTGAAGTGGAAGTGTGGGTTGAAGCAGGTAGAGAACATTGGGGAGTAAGGAAATGGGAGGAAAGGAGGATGAATCTAGGTATATAGAGGTTGGGGGATCTGGAGTGGGGCAGGGTCCAAGAATTCCATCATTTTTTTTTGCACGTCATTAATAAATACAATAACTCAATTTACGAATAATCACATTGTGCAGACTGTCCATGTTTTTCTTCTTTTATTTGTGTTTTTTTTTTTTTGGGAATGCCTCAAGCAGTCATCCTCCTAACATTCCATGCTTTGCATTCTTTACCTCTGGCACAAGTTGGGATTTGTCTGTCAGCAGGGAATTTTCAAATTGTGCTGTTTTGGAACTTTCAAACCTTTTCCACTCCTGAAAATGGAATTTGTGTAGTGTGTTTTGTTTTTGTTTGTAAAAAGTGATTATATCAATGTTTCATGACTGTGTGGATTTTATAAACACACCGAACCTCTTTTGTACATTGACGACACGTGAGCATGAGGAAGGTATGTGATATGAAAACCTGATGGAAAAGTCATCATAATCTGAATTTAGTGTGATATGCGAGGAGATTGCATTGAGATCATAAAACGAAAAAAATGTTCCGAGTACAGATTGTCCACAATGGACGAGATAACATTTTTGGAATGACAAAGTATCCAGATTGCATGACACAATAAATGACTCATCAACGTCGCAAATCTCGGAGTAGTCAGTTGAAACCTTGTGGAAAATTCTGGGAAATAAGCAGAAAGATGAGCAGTGAAATCAAATTATATATTTTATGAAACACACACACACACACACACACACACACACACACACACACACACACACACACACACACACACACACACACACACACACACACACACACACACACACACACACACACACACACACACACACACACTAAAAACGATCGATTCTTCATCATAATTATGTAAAAACAATAAGTCATGGAACTTAAAGATCGAGCTTCACGTATTTGGGTTCCCCTATTCCCAGGGAGACTGGTGGAGCTTGGACTGTGTCTGCACACATGTTGGATGCTCTGTTGGGAATCATTTCAGGACATGTATTTATGATGCACGGTGGGGAGAGGGGCGAAGTTTGGCTTGCACCTCCACGTTTCCTCGTTCGAAGGATAATGCTCGTCAGGAATCCATTCCATCCATTGGGACCAGACTCTGTGCAGAGCATTGGTGCTGCCAAAACAGTCTCCTTGCCTATTGGGCACAATCCTGGACAGGTCGTCACTCCGACACAGGATACCAGCAAGGTGGCACTCGTTTTGCCGACCTCGGAAGGATGACAGGCAGAGTCAACCCCACCTGGTATTAATTCAACAGCCGAGTGGGGTTTGAACTCAGGATCATCGGATCCCAAGCCCACCATCCTAACCATGAAGCCAACACCAGACATATAGGAATCAAATGAATTGCATTTAAATACTGTATCTATTTTCTGTGTGCAGAATTGAAGTTAATTAATATACAAAGGCTTTGCGGGATGACACTGAGTGTACGGAGGGGTCGCACGCTCATGTATGACATTAAACAAGAAAATAAGGATGCTATTTGGCCCATTATTACCGTGTAGGGCAAAGAAGAATTTTGTCTCTCAAGGGACACTGGATACCATTGACCAGAGTCGCAGGGCCAGGCTGAATGGCAGAGCTGAGCTGTTCAGGGAGCTGAGGCGTAAAACTGTACGTGCACTGAGGGTGGACAAGGAGGCCTATGTGCGAGGAATCTGTGAGGGGTAGAGCATCACCTGTGGACAGGTGATTCTCGTCCCACTTACAGGGGAATTCGCGCATTACGTTCATCCAAGCCCATCCCTCGGAGCACTGCAGTGAGAGCATAGAGTGGTAGGCTCTTGACAGAGGAGTCTGAAGTGAAGGCCCGCTGGGCCGGTTACTTTGAGCGGTTGTACCAGGCTGATCCACCAGCTGTCGAGTTGGATGTCAGGGGGTTACCATCCTGATTGCTGACCCTCCAATCAACTGTGGTCCACCTTCGTTTGTGGAAACACGGGCTGCGGTGAACCGGTTGAAACGGGGTAAAGCTCCTGGGATCTGTGGCATCCATGCTGAACTTCTCAAGGCTGGTGGAAATGCTGCACTCGTGTCGTTGCATGCAGTTTTGTGCTCTGCCTGGAACACAGGCATCATCCCAAGTACAGTACAGGTACATGGGATTATTAACCCAGTGCAGGTACAATGGGATTATTAACCTGGTACAGGTACATGGGATTATTAACCTGGTACAGGTACATGGGATTATGAACCCAGTGCAGGTACAATGGGATTATTAACCTGGTATAGGTACATGGGATTATTGACCCAGTGCAGGTACAATGGGATTATTAACCAAGTACAGGTACATGGGATTATCAACCTAGTTCAGGTACATGGGATTATTAACCTAGTACAGGTACATGAGATGATTAACCTAGTACAGGTACAATGGGATAATTAACCTTGTACAGGTACAATGGGATTATTAACTGAGTACAGGTATATGGGATTATTAAACGAGTACAGGTATGTGGGATTATTAACGTAGTACAGGTATGTGGGATTATTAACGTAGTACAGGTACATGGGATTATGAACCAAGTACAGGTATTTGGAATTATTAAACTAGTATAGGTATGTGGGATTATTAACCGAGTACAGGTACAATGGGATTATCAACTGAGTACAGGTACATGGGATTATTAACCTGGTATAGGTACATGGGATTGTTAACCCAGTGCAGGTACAATGGGATTATTAACCAAGTACAGGTGGTATATGGGATTATTCACCGAGTACAGGTATGTGGGATTATTAACCAAGTACAGGTCAGGTATGGGAGCATGTGCCAGAACAGCGCGTTGCTGCATCCACTTTCCACCGGTACTCCAGTGGCCTCCGTCTGGCCATCCCCCAGGCAGATGCCAGGCCCATCCCCATCTCTTTGAGATGATGGTCAACCTGCTGCAACCACGAGGCACGTGGTCGGCCCATTGGCCTCCTCCACTCACGAGACTCCCTCGCTGAGAGAATCTGGTGAGCATGATCAGCGTCAGGAAAACGAGCCACATCTCCATACAGCCGCAGCTGACGCTCACGGACTATGTAGGTAACAAATCTCATCCGAGTCTCTCAGTAACCGCTCGTTGGACACAAAATCTGACCAGCGATAGCCAAGGATTCTCCGAAGAGACATGGTACCAAAGGAATTAATTCTCCATCTCAGATCCTTGGTCAGAATCCAAGTCTCGCATCCATAGAGCAAGACTGGAAGCACCAAGGACCTGAAGACTCGGACTTTCGTCCTCCCGCACAGGTACCGGCAGCGCCACACCCCATGAACCAGTGAATCCGTGACTCCCCAGGCCCGACCCAGACGTCCATTGACCTCTGACTCGCAGCCAGCAGAGACATGAATATCACTGCCAAGGTAAGTTAATCTCTCCACGACCTCAACATCCTCACCACAAACAGACACAGACAGGACAGCAGCATCCAAGATGTCATTGAAAGCCTGGATCGTAGTTTTAACCCAAGAAACCCGTAATCCCAGCGGCTCCGACTCCTCGTTCAGCACCTCAAGGGACCCCAAAAGGATATCTAAAGTCTCCGCAAAGATGACTGTGTCATCTGCGAAATCAAGGTCCGAGATCTTGACATTCCCAAACGATGCACCGCAACTTGATCTCTCCGACATCCTCCCGAGAATCCAGTCCATACAAGTGCTGAAAAGTGTGGGGGCAAGTACACACCCCTGACGAACTCCAGTAACAACGAGAAATAAGTCAGAG
This sequence comes from Eptatretus burgeri, assembly GCF_056783735.1. NCBI lineage: Eukaryota > Metazoa > Chordata > Myxini > Myxiniformes > Myxinidae > Eptatretus > Eptatretus burgeri. Next base: position 91,938,183 of record NC_140969.1, read on the forward strand.
ATGGGAGCACCACATCTCACAGCACTCTCAGTACCAGAGTAGAGTTCAGACATCAGATCGATCAGTTTTGGTGGCACCCCACGAAGACCAAGAATCCTCCAGAGGACATCCCGATTCACTGAAACGAACGCTTTATAGAGATCAACATAAGCTGCAAGCAGCCCCTGCCGAAACTCTCATCTACGTTCGGTGAGGACACGAAGAGCAAGGATACGGTCAATCGTTGACCTCTTTGGTGTAAAGCCTGACTGCTCTGGACGCTGGTGCTCAAGCAGATGGTGGCGAACTCTGTCAATAATTATTCGAGCAAAGACCTTGCCCGACACTGAGAGCAACGTCACCCCTCGGTAGTTGTTGCAGTCTTGGCGATCACCCTTCCCTTTCCAGAGAGGGACAACAAGACCCCACTTCCAATCAGTTGGGATGATGCATGTGTTCCAGGCAGAGCACAAAACTGCATGCAACGACACGAGTGCAGCATTTCCACCAGCCTTGAGAAGTTCAGCATGGATGCCACAGATCCCTGGAGCTTTACCCTGTTTCAACCGGTTCACCGCAGCCCGTGTTTCCACAAGCGAAGGTGGACCGCAGTTGATTCGAGGGTCAGCAACATGGATTGTAACACCCCTGACGTCCAACTCGACAGCTGGTGGATCAGCCTGGTACAACCGCTCAAATTAACCGGCCCAAAGGACCTTCACTTCAGACTCCTCTGTCAAGAGCCTACCACTCTCTGCTCTAACTGCAGTACACCGAGGGATGGGCTTGGATGAACACAATGCACGAATTCCCCTGCAAGCGGGACGAGAGTCACCTTTCCACAGGTGATGCTCTACCCCCTCACAGATTCCGCGCACATAGGCCTCCTTGTCCACCCTCAGTGCACGTACAGTTTTACGCCTCAGCTCCCTGAACAGCTCAGCTCTGCCATTCAGCCTGGCTCTGCGAAGGGAAGCTGCACAGGAGGTACTCCCACGGAGTGGGTTTTCAGATTTCTTTTGCGTTTTTGTGTTTTGCGGAATGAAGGGTTTTACGGTGGCCGGAGTACAAATCCTGCCACCAACCTCCTAATAAGAAGTAACCCAACTGCAGAAGGACGTCCACAGACAGTTGGGCACTAGATATGGATGGCCGTTGGCTCACAAGGAGCTCCTCCGCCCTTTGACAGGTTTTGTTTTTAATCCTGCTGGGTGTCCATATCCACCCCGGTGTGTACCCCGGTCAGAATGGGTACACCGTATCCCTGCGTGTCGTAAAAGGCGACTAAAAGGGTTGGCGTCAGGAAGGGCATCCGGCCATAAAAACATCGCCTCAAAAGGAAACCATGATGAGTACAACTGATGGGCAGGGTACAGCCCGAAGTACCCCGTGGGGGTCCTCACCCCCTCTCGTTAAAACTCAAGGTGGGGAACCCGATCGAAGCAAGGGAGGAAATTTTTCCATTTATGATGACCAATCGTCTGATGCCCCACGTGGAGATCGGTTTCTGAGGTTTGCTACATGGAATGTAGGGACAATGACAGGGAGATCTGGAGAAGTGGTTGAAACATTGGTCAGAAGAAGAGTGGACATATGTTGTGTGCAGGAGACACGGTGGAAGGGAAGTGTTGTGAGAATGGTGAAGGGAAGGCGGGGACAGAAGTACAAGTTTATGTGGCAAGGGTGCCCGGAAGGCGTGCATGGTGTTGGTGTCATGTTTTCTGAGGAGTTTGTAGACAGTGTAGTGAGTGTGACTAGAGTGAGTGAAAGGTTGATGGTGAGAATTGTGATCGGAAATCTCTTGGTGAACGTCATCTCGGGATATGCCCCAGCAGGTCGGTCGAAGCGATGAAGAGAAGAACATGTTCTGGTGTGCGATGGAGAAGTTGATGGAAAATGTGAAAGATGAGGAAGTTGTTGTGGTTGGAGGAGACTTGAATGGACATGTGGGAAGGAGTCCAGACGGTTTTGAGGGAGTCCATGGGGGTTATGGATATGGTGTGAGAAATGGAGAAGGTAAAAGGATCTTGGAGTTTGCTGATGGAGCCTATTTGTTGTTCTGTAATACTCAATTCCAGAAAGCGAATAATAAGCTTATTACATACACGTCAGGTGGGTTAACGACAACCATTGACTACCTGATGGTGCGTCAGCGAGATAGGGGAAACCTCCGGGACACAAAGGTGATCCCAGGGGAGGAGACTGTTTCACAGCACCACCTGGTTGTCTGCGATATAAGGGTGAAAGGTGCGCGGAGAATTCGGCGGGTGAAGTACCAACCGAGGATGAAGGTGTGGAGGTTGAAAGAGGCGACAGTGAAGGAAGCATTAAGAGAGAGGCTGAGTATGGTTGAAGATGATGTGGTTGAGCTTGAAATTGGTTGGATGTCAATGAAAGATAGTCTATTGGGAGCCGTTGGTGAGGTATGTGGATGGACAAAAGGACCACCGAGGCACTCGGAAACATGGTGGTGGGATGATGAAGTTGGAAAGACGATTGAAGAGAAGAGGAAGAAGTTCAAGGAATGGCAAAAGGCAAAGGATATGGTGGAAGAAGAGGCTGCACATGAAAGTTATAAGGAAGCCAAGAAGGCTGCAAAGAAAGAGGTTGCAAAGGCGCAGGAGCCCCATAGGAAAATGTTTGGAGAACGGTTGGATTCGGAGGAGGGTAAGAGAGCGGTATTCAGGATTGCAAAGCAGATAGCGAGAGAGAGATTTGATGTGACGGGGGTGAGTTGCTTGAAGGATGAAGTGGGACAAATTGTTGTGGATTCAGATGGAATTAAAGGAAGATGGAAGAGATATATGGAAAGGCTGTTGAATGTAGAAAATGAATGGGATAGAAACATCGAGAGTAACCCAGTTTTAGGACCAGCAGAGAAGATAACTGAGAAGGAAGTTGAGGAAGCTATAAGAGCAATGAAGAGTAGACAAGCAGGAGGACCGACGGGAGTTGTGGGAGATATGTTGAAGGCAGCGGGAAGTTGGGGTGTGAAGAGAATGACAGATCTGTAATCTGGTGGTGAGAGAAGGCCGCATTCCAGTGGATTGGGAACTGAGTACCCTCGTCCCTCTGTACAAGGGGAAAGGTGACCCTCTGGACTGTGGCTCCTATAGAGCAATAAAGTTATTGGAGCATGGAATGAAGGTATTGGAAAGGGTGTTGGAGAAGAGGATAAGGAAGAAAGTAAAGATTGACGAAATGCAGTTTGGATTTATGCCAGGAAGAGGAACGACAGATGCAATTTTTATTGTAAGGCAGTTGCAGGAGAAGTACATGGAGAAGAGGAAGAAGTTGTTTTTTGGGTTTGTTGATCTGGAGGAAGCATTTGATAGGGTTCCACGCGAAGTAATGGCATGGGCATTGAGGAAGTTCGGAGTGGAGGAATGGTTGATCAGAGTAGTGATGGCCATGTACGAGAGAGCACGCACAGCTGTAAGGACGAAGGATGGGAACAGTGGTGAGTTTGAGGTGAGGGTAGGAGTGCACCAGGGGTCGGAACTAAGTCCACTTCTATTTGTAGTTGTGATGGAGGTGCTGGCTCGGAGGGTAAAGGAGGGTTTACCGTGGGAGCTGCTGTATGCAGATGATCTGGTGTTGATTGCAGAGAGTCTGGATGGACTGAAGGAGAAGATGAATAAGTGGAAGGAATGTATGGCGGCAAAAGGTTTGAAGGTGAATATCAGAAAGACGAAGGTGATGGCAGGTGGTAAAGCATGTGGTGAGGTGGAAAGGACTGGGAAGTGGCCGTGTGCTGTGTGCAGGAAGGGTGTCGGAGTGAACTCCATTCAGTGTACAATGTGTGCTGAATGGGTTCATCGAAAATGTAGTGGGGTGAGAGGGTCATTAACCAGTGTGGCAGCTACATTCAAGTGTAAGGTGTGCATCGAGGGAGCAGCAGATGAAGGAATTGTTGAGTTGGATCTTGGAGATGGTGTGAAGCTGGAAGGTGTGAAAACATTTTGCTATCTCGGAGACATGCTGAATGGAGAAGGTGGATCAGACTCTTCGACGGTTGCTCGAGTGAGATGTGCATGAAAGAAGTTTCGGGAACTGAGTGGCGTGCTGACGAAGAGGGGAGTGTCGTTGAAGCTGAAGGGAAAGGTGTATGCTACATGTGTGAGGAGTACGATGATTTATGGGAGTGAGACATGGGTACTGAACATGGAGCAGCAACAAAGGCTGGAAAGGGTGGAAATGCGAATGGTTCGGTGGATTTGTGGAGTATCGTTGAGAGAGAGGAAGACAAATGATGACTTGCGGAAGATGATGGGAATAGAGTCTGTGATGGAGGTTGTGAAGAGAAACAGGTTGAGATGGTTGGGTCATGTGTTGAGGAAGGATGAAAGTGACTGGGTGAGAGGAGTGTTGGAAATGAGTGTAGTCAGAAGTAGAGGACGGGGAAGACCGAGAAAAACTTGGCTAAATGTGGTGGAAGAGGAAATGTGGGCAAGGGGATTAAGAAGGGGAGATGCAGAAAACAGGGTAAAGTGGAGAAGATTGTCATGGGGCCCGCAAGGCTAACCCACGCTTTAGCGGGGAAAATGGCCTTTAAATGTGTGTGTGTGTGTGTGTGTGTGTGTGTGTGTGTGTGTGTGTGTGTGTGTGTGTGTGTGTGTGTGTGTGTGTGTGTGTGTGTGTGTGTGTGTGTGTGTGTGTGTGTGTGTGTGTGTGTGTGTGTGTGTGTGTGTGTGTGTGTGTGTGTGTGTGTGTGTTTGTGTGGTGTCCATATCCAAACACCCTCCTCTCCAAAAAACCTGGTGGGGGAGACGGTTTAGTCGCCGACAACCCGGCCATGGAACAAGTTAGTACAGGTACATGGGATTATTAACCTCGTACAGGTTCAGGGGATTATTAAACTAGCATAGGTGCATGTGATTATTAACCTTGTACAGGTTCATGGGATTATGAACCTCGTACAGGTATATGGAATTATTAACCTAGTACAGGTATGTGGGATTATTAACCTAGTACAGGTATGTGGGATTATTAACGTAGTACAGGTATATGGGATTTATTAACCTCGTACAGGTATGTCGGATGATTAACCTCGTACAGGTATGTGGGATTATTAACCTAGTACAGGTACATGGGATTATTAACCTAGTACATGGGATTATTAACCTAGTACAGGTATGTGGGATTATTAACCTAGTACAGGTGCATGGGACCGAGACCGAGACGCACGACACAGAGAGAGCCTGCAGGGAACAAACCGTTCCCACGTTCTCCGTTGATAATAATTATTATCGGCCAAGGTATTGATCGATACTCGTCTCATTGATGAGGGCTGGTTGGCCTGTTCGTGTTCCCACGTCCCTGCAGGCTGCATACAGCAGGTTAATAATCCCATATACCTGGACTAGGTTAATAATCCCATATACCTGTACTAGGTTAATAATCCCACATACCTGTACTAGGTTAATAATCCAACATACCTGTACTTGGTTAATAATCCCACATGCCTGTACTAGGTTAATAATCCCATATACCTGTACTAGGTTAATAATCCCACATACCTGTACTAGGTTAATAATCCCACATACCTGTACTCGGTTAATAATCCCACATACCTGTACTAGGTTAATAATCCCACATAGCTGTACTAGGTTAATAATCCCACGTACCTGTACTAGGTTAATTATCCCACGTACCTGTACTAGGTTAATTATCCCATGTACCTGTACTAGGTTAATAATCCCATATACCTGTACTCAGTTAATAATCCCATGTACTAGGTTAAGAATCCCACGTACCTGTACTCGGTTAATAATCCCACATACCTGTACCCGGTTAATAATCCCACATACCTGTACTAGGTTAATAATCCCACATAGCTGTACTAGGTTAATAATCCCACGTACCTGTACTAGTTTAATTATCCCACGCACCTGTACTAGGATAATAATCCCACATACCTGTACTAGGTTAATAATCCCATATACCTGTACTCTGTTAATAATCCCATGTACTAGGTTAAGAATCCCATGTACCTGTACTCGGTTAATAATCCCACATACCTGTACTAGGTCAATAATCCAACATACCTGTACTTGGTTAATAATCCCACATGCCTGTACTAGGTTAATAATCCCATATACCTGTACTAGGTTAATAATCCAACATACCTGTACTTGGTTAATAATCCCACATGCCTGTACTAGGTTAATAATCCCATATACCTGTACTAGGTTAATAATCCCATATACCTGTACTAGATTAATAATCCCACATACCTGTACTAGGTTAATAATCCCACATACCTGTACTAGGTTAATAATCCCACATAGCTGTACTAGGTTAATAATCCCACGTACCTGTACTAGGTTAATAATCCAACATACCTGTACTTGGTTAATAATCCCACATGCCTGTACTAGGTTAATAATCCCATATACCTGTACTAGGTTAATAATCCCACATACCTGTACTAGGTTAATAATCCCACATACCTGTACTCGGTTAATAATCCAACATACCTGTACTAGGTTAATAATCCCACATAGCTGTACTAGGTTAATAATCCCACGTACCTGTACTAGGTTAATAATCCCACGTACCTGTACTAGGTTAATTATCCCACGTACCTGTACTAGGTTAATAATCCCACATACCTGTACTAGGTTAATAATCCCATATACCTGTACTCAGTTAATAATCCCATGTACTAGGTTAAGAATCCCACGTACCTGTACTCGGTTAATAATCCCACATACCTGTACCCGGTTAATAATCCCACATACCTGTACTAGGTTAATAATCCCACATACCTGTACTAGGTTAATAATCCCACATAGCTGTACTAGGTTAATAATCCAACATACCTGTACTTGGTTAATAATCCCACATGCCTGTACTAGGTTAATAATCCCATATACCTGTACTAGGTTAATAATCCAACATACCTGTACTTGGTTAATAATCCCACATGCCTGTACTAGGTTAATAATCCCATATACCTGTACTAGGTTAATAATCCCACATACCTGTACTAAGTTAATAATCCCACATACCTGTACTCGGTTAATAATCCCACATACCTGTACTAGGTTAATAATCCCACATACCTGTACTAGGTTAATAATCCCACATACCTGTACTAGGTCAATAATCCCACATGCCTGTACTAGGTTAATAATCCCATATACCTGTACTAGGTTAATAATCCCACATACCTGTACTAGGTTAATCATCCCACATAGCTGTACTAGGTTAATAATCCCACGTACCTGTACTAGGTTAATAATCCAACATACCTGTACTTGGTTAATAATCCCACATGCCTGTACTCGGTTAATAATCCCATATACCTGTACTAGGTTAATAATCCCACATACCTGTACAAGGTTAATAATCCCACATACCTGTACTAGGTTAATAATCCCACATACCTGTACTCAGTTAATAATCCAACATACCTGTACTAGGTTAATAATCCCACATAGCTGTACTAGGTTAATAATCCCACGTACCTGTACTAGGTTAATTATCCCACGTACCTGTACTAGGTTAATAATCCCACATACCTGTACTAGGTTAATAATCCCATATACCTGTACTCAGTTAATAATCCCATGTACTAGGTTAAGAATCCCACGTACCTGTACTCGGTTAATAATCCCACATACCTGTACCCGGTTAATAATCCCACATACCTGTACTAGGTTAATAATCCCACATACCTGTACTAGGTTAATAATCCCACATACCTGTACTAGGTCAATAATCCCACATGCCTGTACTAGGTTAATAATCCCATATACCTGTACTAGGTTAATAATCCCACATACCTGTACTAGGTTAATAATCCCACATACCTGTACTAGGTTAATAATCCCACATGCCTGTACTTGGTTAATAATCCCATATACCTGAACTAGGTTAATAATCCCACATACCTGTACTAGGTTAATAATCCAACATACCTGTACTAGGTTAATAATCCCACATACCTGTACTAGGTTAATAATCCCACATACCTGTACTCGGTTAATAATCCCACATACCTGTACTAGGTCAATAATCCCACGTACCTGTACTTATAATAATCAATGATTATAATCAATGTGGAGAAAAAAAATTCTGTGAGCCGCATCACGTGCACAGCGCGCACGTCATCCGTGCATTGATTAAGTTGTCGTATACATATTAGCGTACGAAGTGAGCTTCATACTTAACGCGTGCACGTCAGAGAATAGAAAACAACAAAAACAACACAATACCACTGGCTATTTGGAATCCGTGTCGTTAGCTATGACCTTTTGCTTCCGGTTGTTGTTAAACGCTGTGCGGTGTATAAACACGATTGGGTTTTATTTCTATCTTGTGAATATTACTTAACGCGTGCACATGAGAGAATAGGAAACAACGAAAACAACACAATACCCTGGCAATTGTGAATCCGAGTCGTTGCCTATGACCTTTTTGCTTCGTTTTTTTTTTTTTGCTTCTGGTTTTTTTTTTGTTTCCGGTTTTTGTCATGGGGAATGATGCATGCCGGGAGATAAAGGCATCGTCGGAGACATGAAGACCCAAATAATATCAGACATGGTGTATATTTCCTCCACTGATTTTAATAAAGATATCTCCCGCATCATCAACAAAATTTTTAATCCTGATTTACGTTATTTGATCGCTAATTCCGAAGTAAGCGGAAATTGCGTATACAGTTGTGAACAAGTTGTCGGTAAAGTTGTGGTGTATTGGCATATGTGCGCAAGGCACAATGCGGGGAGCGTTGTGGGGGCGTGGAGGAGTGGTTTTGGTAGTCACGTGTCCGCAAGGCTTATAGGTGTCGGCGAGACGTCTGCCCGCAGGACTCGACACGCACTGAAGACTGTGCGTGCGGCCGCGGGCGCGCGACACTCGCGATGCGCTTCCCTGGGCTCCTCGCCAGGTGGTCGAACTCGAACCGCGCGAGCTGCGCTGATTTCCCCGGCGCTCCGCGCGCCTGACAATCCAATTGCCCCGGCCAAAGACTCCAAGTCAATACCGATGAAACCAGGCACTCTGTACGCGTCGATCCGAAACAGACTCGTCGCCAGTGTAATGTCCGGAGGGCAGTGAGGCACGGAGAGTCGTGAGGGTTGTCGAACTCTGTTCATTGCCCGTCCGAATGCACACTACTGTAGACTACACACACGCCTCAAGCGGCGCAAACACCTATAAGCCTTGCGGACACGTGACTCATCAGAACAGGATCTCATCTGCAAAAATAAATACTACCTCCACATTATCTTCACAACAACAACAACTACACCGCCAAGAACAGGATCTCATCTGCAAAAATAAATATTACCTCAACATTACCTTCACAACAACAACTACACCGCCAAGAACAGGATCTCATCTGCAAAAATAAATATTACCTCCACATTACCTTCACAACAACAACTACACCGCCAAGAACAGGATCTCATCTGCAAAAATAAATATTACCTCAACATTACCTTCACAACAACTACACCGCCTACAACAGGATCTCATCTAAAAAAATCAATATTACCTCAACATTATCTTCACAACAACAACTACACCGCCTAGAACAGGATCTCATATAAAAAAAAATAAACATTACCTCAACATTACCTTCACAACAACAACTTCACCGCCTCAAACAGAATCTCATCTAAAAAAAATTAATATTACCTCAACATTACCTTCACAACAACAACTACACCGCCTCGAACAGAATCTCCTCTAAAAAAATAAATATTACCTCAACATTACCTTCACAACGACTGCACCGCCTTGAACAGGATCTCATCTAAAAAAAAAATATTACCTCCACATTACCTTCACAACAACAACTACACCGCCAAGAACAGGATCTCATCTAAAAAAAAAATATTACCTCCACATTACCTTCACAACAACAACTACACCGCCAAGAACAGGATCTCATCTGCAAAAATAAATATTACCTCAACATTACCTTCACAACAACAACTACACTGCCAAGAACAGGATCTCATCTGAAAAAATAAATATTACCTCAACATTACCTTCACAACAACAACTACACCGCCTAGAACAGGATCTCATCTAAAAAAAAAAATATTACCTCAACATTACCTTCACAACAACAACTACACCGCCTGGAACAGGATCTCATCTGCAAAAATAAATATTACCTCAACATTACCTTCACAACAACAACTACACTGCCAAGAACAGGATCTCATCTGCAAAAATAAATATTACCTCAACATTACCTTCACAACAACTACACCGCCAAGAACAGGATCTCATCTGCAAAAATAAATATTACCTCAACATTACCTTCACAACAACTACACCGCCTAGAACAGGATCTCATCCTGAAAAATATATATTACCTCAACATTATACCTCAACATTACCTTCACAACGACAACAACACCGCCTAGAACAGGATCTCATCTAAAAAAATTAATATTACCTCAACATTACCTTCACAACAACAACTACACCGCCGAGAACAGGATCTCATGTAAGGTAATGGTAATGTTAAGGTAATATTTTTTTTTTAGATGAGATCCTGTTCTAGGCGGTGTAGTTGTAGTTGTGAAGGTAATGTTGAGGTAATATTTATTTTTTTTAGATGAGATCCTGTTCTTGGTGGTGTAGTTGTTGTTGTGAAGGTAATGTTGAGGTAATATTTATTTTTGCAGATGAGATCCTGTTCTTGGCAGTGTAGTTGTTGTTGTGAAGGTAATGTTGAGGTAATATTTATTTTTGCAGATGAAATCCTGTTCTAGGCGGTGTAGTTGTTGTTGTGAAGGTAATGTTGAGGTAATATATTTTTTTTAGATGAGATCCTGTTCAAGGCGGTGTAGTCGTTGTGAAGGTAATGTTGAGGTAATATTAATTTTTTTAGATGAGATTCTGTTCGAGGCGGTGAAGTTGTTGTTGTGAAGGTAATGTTGAGGTAATATTAATTTTTTATATGAGATCCTGTTCTAGGCGGTGTAGTTGTTGTTGTGAATGTAATGTTGAGGTAATATATTTTTTTTTAGATGAGATCCTGTTCTTGGCGGTGTAGTTGTTGTTGTGAAGGTAATGTTGAGGTAATATTTATTTTTGCAGATGAGATCCTGTTCTAGGCGGTGTAGTTGTTGTTGTGAAGGTAATGTTGAGGTAATATATATTTTTTTAGATGAGATCCTGTTCTAGGCGGTGTAGTTGTTGTTGTGAAGGTAATGTTGAGGTAATATATATTTTTCAGGATGAGATCCTGTTCTAGGCGGTGTAGTTGTTGTTGTGAAGATAATGTTTAATATTTACTCTTTCAGATGAGACCCTCTTCTAGGTGGTGTAGTTGTTGTGAAGGTAATGTTAAAGCAATATTTATTTTTTCATTGCAAAAAGACGGTTTAATTTGATATATTTTAGAAGCGAATGTAAGAATTCTCCGTTCGCGTCGAGGCTTTGCCTAGTCCATATTACATACGCACGAAGGGGGCAGGATAAATTGGAAGAAGTAAATTGCAGAAAAGAAGAAGACAGGATTGTTGACAAAAAGGAAGAGTGGAGGAGTGGGAATAGAAAGAGATGGAACGAGATGCGATAGGGAGAAAAAAAAAACTACCGAAATTTGCGCAACCGTTGCGGCGAGAGCTGAAAACAATATTTCATCGGAGGAAGTGAGAATTGAAAATTAAGTGTACGGAATTTATGAAGAAGAAGAACATTGGCCGGTATTTCGGGGTGTTGGCGGAAGTGACGTCTTGAGGCGGGTCAGCCCGTGGTGGAGCGCTCGAGCCCGATATTTCTGGTGTTGGCGGAAGTGACGTTTTGAGGCGGGTCAGCCTGCGCTGGATCGCTCGAGCCCGGTATTTTGTGGGTGTTGGCGGAAGTGACGTTTTGAGGCGGTTCAGCCTGCGGTGGTGCGATCGAGCTTCGTTTATTTTTTCGTCGTTTCCGAAACTTGTCGTCCAAGCTTTCTGCCATGCCAAAACCGAGACCGCAGCCGCTACAAATCAGCAACAACATCGGCGAGTGGGCGCCAGCGGGTTCGGCCGTTCCCTCTAACGAGTGAGTATGAGCGGTTTGCATTGGGACGTGTTTAGATTGGACGTGGGTTTTTATCGACTGAGTCCATGTGATGAGGTACTGACTGGGTGAGTGAGGGGAATGGTTTAACGGGGAAGTGACGTGAGGCTCGACGGCAAACTGGATGATGGGTTGCGGTTCAGGCAAGTGAAGTTTGCTTTATGAGGGAAGGGGAAAGTGAAGTGAGCTGATTGAAGCGGTGTGATTCTCGTGACCTGCATGGGAGGAAAGGGGGGGTGTATTGTCGGAGGGGGATGTATTGTCGGGGGGGGGGTGGACTGCAGGTGGATTGTCGGGGGTGGACTGCAGGTGGATTGTCGGGGGGGGGGTCGACTGCAGGTGGATTGTCGGGGGGGGGGGTCGACTGCAGGTGGATTGTCGGGGGGGGGGTCGACTGCAGGTGGATTGTCGGGGGGTGGACTGCAGGTGGATTGTCGGGGGGGGGTTGGACTGCAGGTGGATTGTCGGGGTGTGGGGTGGACTGCGGGTGGAGCTGATGGAGCCTGCAGGTGTCGCCGGTGGAGCCTGCAGGTGTCGCCGGTGGAGCCTGCAGGTGTCGCCGGTGGAGCCTGCAGGTGTCGCCGGTGGAGCCTGCAGGTGTCGCCGGTGGAGCCTGCAGGTGTCGCCGGTGGAGCTGATGGAGCCTGCAGGTGTCGCCGGTGGAGCTGATGGAGCCTGCAGGTGTCGCCGGTGGAGCTGATGGAGCCTGCAGGTGTCGCCGGTGGAGCTGATGGAGCCTGCAGGTGTCGCCGGTGGAGCTGATGGAGCCTGCAGGTGTCGCCGGTGGAGCTGATGGAGCCCGCAGGTGTCGCCGGTGGAGCTGATGGAGCCCGCAGGTGTCGCCGGTGGAGCTGATGGAGCCTGCAGGTGTCGCCGGTGGAGCTGATGGAGCCTGCAGGTGTCGCCGGTGGAGCTGATGGAGCCTGCAGGTGTCGTGGTCGGAGGTGGGGGGGGGGAGACGGCAGGTGTCGAGGTGGGGGGGGGGGGGAGACGGCAGGTGTCGAGGTGGGGGGGGGAGACGGCAGGTGTCGAGGTGGGGGGGAGACGGCAGGTGTCGTGGTCGGAGGTGGGGGGGGAGACGGCAGGTGTCGTGGTCGGAGGTGGGGGGGAGACGGCAGGTGTCGTGGTCGGAGGTGGGGGGGAGACGGCAGGTGTCGTGGTCGGAGGTGGGGGGGAGACGGCAGGTGTCGTGGTCGGAGGTGGGGGGGAGACGGCAGGTGTCGTGGTCGGAGGTGGGGGGGAGACGGCAGGTGTCGTGGTCGGAGGTGGGGGGGGAGACTGCAGGTGTCGTGGTCGGAGGTGGGGGGGGAGACGGCAGGTGTCGTGGTCGGAGGTGGGGGGGAGACGGCAGGTGTCGTGGTCGGAGGTGGGGGGGGGAGACGGCAGGTGTCGTGGTCGGAGGTGGGGGGGGGGAGACGGCAGGTGTCGTGGTCGGAGGTGGGGGGGGGAGACGGCAGGTGTCGTGGTCGGAGGTGGGGGGGAGACGGCAGGTGTCGTGGTCGGAGGTGGGGGGGGAGACGGCAGGTGTCGTGGTCGGAGGTGGGGGGGGGGAGACGGCAGGTGTCGTGGTCGGAGGTGGGGGGGGGAGACGGCAGGTGTCGTGGTCGGAGGTGGGGGGGGAGACGGCAGGTGTCGTGGTCGGAGGTGGGCGGGGGAGACGGCAGGTGTCGTGGTCGGAGGTGGGGGGGGGAGACGGCAGGTGTCGTGGTCGGAGGTGGGCGGGGGGGGAGACGGCAGGTGTCGTGGTCGGAGGTGGGCGGGGGGAGACGGCAGGTGTCGTGGTCGGAGGTGGGCGGGGGGAGACGGCAGGTGTCGTGGGCGGGCGGGGGAGACGGCAGGTGTCGTGGTCGGAGGTGGGCGGGGGGAGACGGCAGGTGTCGTGGTCGGAGGTGGGCGGGGGGAGACGGCAGGTGTCGTGGGCGGGGGGGGGGGAGACGGCGGGTGTCGTGGGCGGGGGGGAGACGGCGGGTGTCGTGGGCGGGGGGAGACGGCGGGTGTCGTGGGCGGGGGGGGGGAGACGGCGGGTGTCGTGGGCGGGTGGGGAGACGGCGGGTCGGCGGGTGTCGTGGGCGGGGGAGACGGCGGGTGTCGTGGGCGGGGGGAGACGGCGGGTGTCGTGGGCGGGGGGGAGACGGCGGGTGTCGTGGGCGGGGGGGAGACGGCGGGTGTCGTGGTCGGAGGTGGGGGGGAGACGGCGGGTGTCGTGGTCGGAGGTGGGGGGGGGAGACGGCGGGTGTCGTGGTCGGAGGTGGGGGGGAGACGGCGGGTGTCGTGGTCGGAGGTGGGGGGAGACCGCGGGTGTCGTGGTCGGAGGTGGGGGGGAGACCGCGGGTGTCGTGGTCGGAGGTGGGGGGGAGACCGCGGGTGTCGTGGTCGGAGGTGGGGGGTGGAGACCGCGGGTGTCGTGGTCGGAGGTGGGGGGTGGAGACCGCGGGTGTCGTGGTCGGAGGTGGGGGAGACGGCGGGTGTCGTGGTCGGAGGTGGGGGAGACGGCGGGTGTCGTGGTCGGAGGTGGGGGGAGACGGCGGGTGTCGTGGTCGGAGGTGGGGGAGACGGCGGGTGTCGTGGTCGGAGGTGGGGGGAGACGGCGGGTGTCGTGGTCGGAGGTGGGGGAGACGGCGGGTGTCGTGGTCGGAGGTGGGGGGAGACGGCGGGTGTCGTGGTCGGAGGTGGGGGAGACGGCGGGTGTCGTGGTCGGAGGTGGGGGGAGACGGCGGGTGTCGTGGTCGGAGGTGGGGGGAGACGGCGGGTGTCGTGGTCGGAGGTGGGGGAGACGGCGGGTGTCGTGGTCGGAGGTGGGGGGAGACCGCGGGTGTCGTGGTCGGAGGTGGGGGAGACCGCGGGTGTCGTGGTCGGAGGTGGGGGGAGACCGCGGGTGTCGTGGTCGGAGGTGGGGGAGACCGCGGGTGTCGTGGTCGGAGGTGGGGGAGACCGCGGGTGTCGTGGTCGGAGGTGGGGGGAGACCGCGGGTGTCGTGGTCGGAGGTGGGGGGAGACCGCGGGTGTCGTGGTCGGAGGTGGGGGAGACCGCGGGTGTCGTGGTCGGAGGTGGGGGAGACCGCGGGTGTCGTGGTCGGAGGTGGGGGAGACCGCGGGTGTCGTGGTCGGAGGTGGGGGAGACCGCGGGTGTCGTGGTCGGAGGTGGGGGGAGACCGCGGGTGTCGTGGTCGGAGGTGGGGGAGACCGCGGGTGTCGTGGTCGGCGGTGGGGGGAGACCGCGGGTGTCGTGGTCGGCGGTGGGGGGAGACCGCGGGTGTCGTGGTCGGAGGTGGGGGGAGACCGCGGGTGTCGTGGTCGGAGGTGGGGGGAGACCGCGGGTGTCGTGGTCGGAGGTGGGGGGAGACCGCGGGTGTCACCGTGTTCGGATTGGGCAGTGGTGGTGTAGGTGCAAGCATGGCATGGCATCTTGCTTGAGATGACATGAGATAGGAGTGGTGCAGGTGACGTGTGTGGATGGGAGTATGGTGCGAGTTGGGGGTGGGTGATGCAGGCCATGTGTGCTTAGAAAAGGGCTGCAGGTGTCGCATTCGAAAGTGAGGACGACGGACGGAGCTGTGTTTGTGTGTGAATGGTTGTATTTTATTTCGTCATTTTATGTTTTGGGGATGTGTGCTTGCATGCCAGTGAGTGGGATGTGGGGATGGGGGTTATCGTGTGGTGGTGGTATGGGTAATTGAGGTGCACATGATGGTGTCTGGCCAAGTGATACGTTGTCGGTGGTCGAAAGGATTGTTTGTATACAGAGGGAATGAATTTATTTTTGTTGTTCAATCCTTAGAGGATAATATGCTGGTTGGAGAATGTGACCATTGTTGTTTTGGGATGGAGGATTCCTACACCAAAGGGTTTGATACCTGGCTGTAGAGCACGCCTGGAGGCACTTCAGAAAAAGTTGGGAGAGTTGGATTTGGATGAACAGCAACGCAAGCGTCTTGAGGCCTTCCTCACACAGAAGCAGAAGGTTGGCGAGTTGAGAGATGAGGACTTTGTTCGATTGTGTGAGCTCGGAGCTGGTAATGGTGGTGTTGTCACCAAGGTGCTTCATAAGCCATCCAACCTTGTCATGGCTCGCAAGGTAAATGGATAAGCTCTTCAAATCGTGTTTGCCTGTGTATCTTGTTGCCCATAGTTATTACTTTTGTATCTTCCTGCTTTGACCTTTTTTTTTTTTTTCTTCTTTTTTTTCATTGTGCAGCTCATCCATCTGGAGATAAAGCCAGCGATTCGAAACCAAATAATTAGGGAGCTGCAAGTTCTCCACGAGTGTAACTCTCCGTACATCGTTGGTTTCTACGGGGCATTTTACAGTGATGGAGAGATCAGTATCTGCATGGAGCACATGGTAGGGGAGAGAAATTGGGAAGTCAGACTGGATGGGCTGTGGTCAATTTGGGATGTGTATTGGAGGGAGTGAAGTTACATTTATTCAAATTGTTATTATTGTTATTATTGTTATTATTGTTATTCAAATTGTCCAGGACTGAATGGAGATAAACCGTTGCAAGAGTTTATATGATACCTGAGCCTGTTGCAAATACAACAGAGATCAGGTTTTGACTGGGAGGCCATCAAGACTACTGGCTGATGTGTGCAGGCCGAGGTGCCTGGCAACCGAGCTTGCGTGTGCTTGTGTTCAGGATGGTGGTTCTCTGGACCTGGTGCTGAAGAAGGCCAGACGCATTCCGGAAGAGATCCTCGGAAAAGTGAGCATCGCGGTAAGAAAGCCATCCTGTCAACCTTCTTTAATTGTAACTAGTAAGTTGCCCGTACCTGCACGGCGTCAAAAACGGGATAGCGACGGAGGCGGCTAAAAATGCAAATGGCGTCTTCTGTCGCCGAGCCGGCAAACTGGGAGCAACAATTGGCATATATTGCCGCATCTGATACAATTTAAATGCTCGAATGGTGACGAGGTGCTCCATTTTGAAACTGTTTGTTCGATACATGTCGGTCCGTAATAATTTGTATTTATGTCAAGGTCAGTGACCAATTGCAAATGAATAGTAGGATGCTGATGATGCTTGGCGTGAAAATGGGAGCGTTTTGTTGGTTGAAACAGTTTTAAAACTTCTCGCAGATCTAACTAACCAAGTAGCATATAATAGGGCTTCTGCTTCTATGATGTTATTGAGCAAGCACAAGCATGACAGGAGGTATCTTTGACTTCCCTTTTTTTCCATTGTTTGCTTGCTAATATATTTATGTCCCCCCCCACCCCCCACCGACCAGGTTACGGTGGACCAGGTTACGTTTTCATCCCTGTCTGTTTGTCTGTCTGTCTCTTTGAGCCAAATATTTCAAAACGTTGTGGACAGAGTATGACGAAACTTAGTGGACAGGTCAGGTCAGGTATGGGAGCATGTGCCAGAACAGCACGTCGCTGCGTTCACTTTCCGCCGGTACTCCAGGGGCCTCCGTCTGGCCATCCCCCAGGCAGATGCCAGGCCCATCCCCATCTCCTTGAGATGATGGTCAACCTGTTGCAACCATGAGGCACGTGGTCGACCCACTGGCCTCCTCCACTCATGAGACTCCCTCGCTGAGAGAATCTGGTGAGCAGGATCAGAGTCAGGAAAACGAGCCACATGTCCATACAGCCGCAACTGACGCTCACGGACTATGCAGGTAACAAATCTCATCCGAGTCTCTCTCAGCAACCGCTCGTTGGACACAAAATCCGACCAGCGATAGCCAAGGATTCTCCGAAGAGACCTGGTACCAAAGGAATTAAGTCTCCGTCTCAGATCCTTGGTCAGAGTCCAAGTCTCGCACCCATAGAGCAAGACTGGAAGTACCAAGGACCTGAAGACTCGAACTTTCGTCCTCCCGCACAGGTACCGGCAGCGCCACACCCCATGATCCAGTGAATCCATGACTCCCCAGGCCCGACCCAGACGTCTATTGACCTCTGACTCGCAGCCAGCAGAGACATGAATATCACTGCCAAGGTAAGTGAATCTCTCCACGACCTCAACATCCTCACCACAAACAGACACAGACAGGACAGCAGCATCCAAGATGTCACCGAAAGCCTGGATCTTAGTTTTGACCCAAGAAACCCGTAATCCCAACGGCTCCGACTCCTCATTCAGCACCTCGAGGGCCCCCAAAAGGATGTCTAAAGTCTCCGCAAAGATGACTGCATCATCTGCAAAGTCAAGGTCCGAGATCTTGACATTCCCAAATGATGCACCGCAACTTGATCTCTCCGACATCCTCCCTAGAATCCAATCCATACAAGTGCTGAAAAGTGTGGGGGCAAGTACACATCCCTGACGAACTCCAGTAACAACTGGAAATAAGTCAGAGATGGTACCACCACACTTCACAGCACTCTCAGTACCAGAGTAGAGTTCAGACATCAGATCGATCAGTTTTGGTGGCACCCCACGAAGACCAAGAATCCTCCAGAGGACATCCCGATTCACTGAATCGAACGCTTTACAGAGATCAACATAGGCTGCAAGCAACCCCTGCCGAAACTCTCGTCTGCGTTCGGTGAGGACACGAAGTGCAAGGATACGGTCAATCGTTGACCTCTTTGGTGTAAAGCCTGACTGCTCTGGACGCTGGTGCTCAAGCAGATGGTGGCGAACCCTATCGAGAATTATCCGAGCAAAGACCTTGCCCGGCACTGAGAGCAGCGTCACCCCTCGGTAGTTGTTGCAGTCTTGGCGATCACCCTTCCCTTTCCAGAGAGGGACAACAAGGCCCCTCTTCCAGTCAGTTGGGATGATGCCTGTGTTCCAGGCAGAGCACAAAACTGCATGCAACGACACGAGTGCAGCATTTCCACCAGCCTTGAGAAGTTCAGCATGGATGCCACAGATCCCTGGAGCTTTGCCCCGTTTCAACTGGTTCACCGCAGCCCGTGTTTCCACAAGCGTAGGTGGACCACAGTTGATTCGAGGGTCAGCAACAGGGATTGTAACACCCTTGACGTCCAACTCGACAGTTGGGGGATCAGCCTGGTACAACCGCTCAAAGTAACCGGCCCAGCGGGCCTTCACTTCAGACTCCTCTGTCAAGAGCCTACCACTCTCTGCTCGAACTGTAGTGCTCCGAGGGATGGGCTTGGATGAACGTAATGCGCGAATTCCCCTGTAAGCGGGACGATAATCACCTGTCCACAGGTGATGCTCTACCCCCTCACAGATTCCTCGCACATAGGCCTCCTTGTCCACCCTCAGTGCACGTACAGTTTTACGCCTCAGCTCCCTGAACAGCTCAGCTCTGCCATTCAGCCTAGCCCTGCGACTCTGGTCAATGGTATCCAGTGTCCCATGAGAGACAAAATTCTTCTTTGCCCTGCGGTGAGCTCCAAGACATCCACCGGCAACATCAAGGACGGTGGTCTTGAAGGCGCTCCACAACTCTTCAGGACCCCCCAAAGCACCCAGACCCCCCAAGTGTCCACTCAACCTGTTCGCAAACTCCTCAGCTACTCTCTCATCCCTGAGCTTGGCAACATCCAGCCTCGGCTGGGATGGTACCATTCTCCAGGATTTAAGGTGCAGCTTTAGAGTTGCTACAACAAGCCTGTGGTCAGTATTGAGGAACTGAGCACTCCGGTAGACTCTGCAGTTCTGGATCATCCTCCAACGACCGTCAATGAGGACATGGTCAATCTCCTTTGCCACACAGCCAGCGTTGGAATACCAAGTCCAGCGATGAGCTTGTGGGCGCTGAAACCATGAACCAGCCACCCTAAGTCCATGACTTCTTGCAAAGTCAAGGAACTTAGTGCTATTCTCGTTCATAGTTCCTGACCCATGGGGACCAACACATACCTCATAACCATCCCTATCAGTTCCAGTCGATGCATTGAAATCCCCCAAGACTAGAAGAGTATCTCGTCTGGGGCACTGATCAACCATAGACTAGAGCGTGGCGTAGAATGCATCCTTCACGGTGAGATTACTCGCCTCAGTCGGAGCATAAACAGAGACCAGGGAAATGACACCTAAGGAGTGACGAATCCTTAATCTCATAATACGCTCGTTGACCGGTGTTACCTCAATTATCATTGGGGTCAGCTTATTGGACACAGCTACAGCAACTCCTTGGGTATGGTCACCATCAGAGCGACCAGACCAATAGTAGGTGTAACCACCCACCATTATCTCGCCGCAATCCGGTCTCCGAACCTCAGAGAGAGCTGCAATCCCGATGTCCAAACGCTTGAGCTCAGATGATAACAGAGACAGGTGATCATCCTCTCTTAGGGATAGGACATTCCAGGCACCCACCCGAAGGGACCGCCTCAGGTTAACCCAAGGAGACCGCCGTCTGGTGGACAACACCTCAGCACCACTCCGACACACTCTCCCGCAATCTGACCCAGGGATGTTACCCCGTGGTTTCCCTCCGATCAAAGATTGGGGGTCCCGAAGGCTTTGCCCCAATCCCATCATCCGGTGAGCTGCCCTGCGAAGGGAAGCTGCACAGGAGGTACTCCCACGGAGTGGGTTTTCAGATTTTTTTTGCGTTTTTGCGTTTTGCGGAATGAAGGGTTTTACGGTGGCCGGAGTGCAAATCCTGCCACCAACCTCCTAATAAGAAGTGACCCAACTGCAGGAGGACGTCCGCAGACACAGTTGGGCACTAGATATGGATGGCCGTTGGCTCACAAGGAGCTCCTCCGCCCTTTGACGCATCTGATATATTGCCGCATCTGATACAATTTAAATGCTCGAATGGTGACTAGGTGCTCCATTTGAAACTGTTTGTTCGATACATGTCGGTCCGTAATAATTTGTATTTATGTCAAGGTCAGTGACCAATTGCAAATGAATAGTAGGATGCTGATGATGCTTGGCATGAAAATGGGAGCGTTTTGTTATTTGAAACAGTTTTAAAACTTCTCGCAGATCTAACTAACCAAGTAGCATAGGGCTTCTGCTTCTGCTTCTATGATGTTATTGAGCAAGCACAAGCATGACAGGAGGTATCTTTGACTTCCCTTTTTTTCCATTGTTTGCTTGCTAATATATTTGTCCCCCCCCCCCCCCCCACCGACCAGGTTACGGTGGACCATGTTACGTTTTCATCCCTGTCTGTTTGTCTGTCTGTCTCTTTGAGCCCAATATTTCAAAACGTTGTGGACAGAGTATGACGAAACTTAGTGGACAGGTTGGGTGTATTACGAGGACGAATCCATTTGATTTTGATGTAGATCCAAATCCGGATCAAGATACGAGAATTTTTTCAGTGATTCTTTGCACGGAGAGAGGGCGGGCGGCACGGAGAGAGGGCGGGCGGCACGGAGAGAGGGCGGGCGGCACGGAGAGAGGGCGGGCGGCACGGAGAGAGGGCGGGCGACAGGGCGAGGGAGAGGGCGAGAGACAGCGAGACAGATACACACACACACACACACACACACACACACACACACACACACACACACACACACACACACACACACACACACACACACACACACACACACACACACACACACACACACACACACACACACACAGTGAGCGAGACAGACACAGAGACAGAGAGACACAGAAACGATATGTAGCATGATGTCTCAAAAAGTTGTGGATGGATTCAGACGAAACGTGGTGGGATGAGTTGAGTAGGTGACGAGAACAAGCCGATTCGATATTGAAGGTTCGAATCCAGAGTCAGCTTCTCAGTGGCATACAAAATGTAAACGTTTCAGCTTGGCAGAGGTTTGTGCTCTACCAAGTGCTGTTCTCGTTTGTCTTAAATTTGTTTGTTTATGGAATGGAATACTTGATATTATTCCACGTGGCTATCAAATGAATGTGCATGCGTGGCTTTCCTGAGAAATATCTTTTTATTTGACGCCTTTTCATTGTCTCTAATAGATTATCAAGGGGTTGACGTACTTGCGAGAGAAGCATCAAATCATGCACAGGGGTAAGAACTCTATTTGCTGCGGATACCGTGAAAACGTGTGTGCTCTCATGACCTGAGATTCTTGTTGATAAATGCCTAACACTTGCTGATTTGTTTCTTTGACTGGAAGCAAGCCATTCTGTTGACATTCATTTGTCACCAGATATCGAATGCAGTTTTTGGCTGCCACCTAGATTTGCCAAAAATGCATTTCCAAAATTTAAATTGCAAATCTTCCTTGCTTGCAGAAATTATCCTCGAGTTTAGAAGCTTGCATAGCAATGATTTGAGATGTAATGCATTCGAACTGTTGCCCCCAAATTGGCAAGTCTTCTGAAAACAAATCCTTTTGGCTTTGGAGGTTGGGAATGATAAATGTGAACGTTTGTGGGATCCATTGAAAAAAAGGTAGCTGAATTTCCATGGCAACAGCAGCATTTGCACGATAATAGATAGTGTAGGTGGTGCTTTGAGATGCATCTTGCAGTAAACGGGGAAGTACTCAGAGCATCACATCATCGCCATCCAGTTGGAGTGTCGTTAATTATTATTCATTTTCCTTGTTCCAAGTGCCATTGTCTTCACCAATGGGACTTGAGTTGTTGTTCGCATTGTTTGTGTTTTGTTTTTTTTTAAACATCAGTGACAATTAAAGTCACCCTATTACAAGTTAAGTTTGCATGTCAATGCCAAATAATGAGCTTTATAATGGAAGCCAAGAGTCTGCTTTCAATAAAATTCATAGCTTTGTTTTTTTGAGCATTCTTAGAGTAATGCTTTCTAATTGTTAGAACCTGTAAATGTGATGCCAATGATGTCCTTTTTAATTGCTGCACAAACACTCTGCTGGTTGATTTATTAAAATGATTCCGATTGCTTGTAGATGTGAAGCCGTCTAATATCCTGGTGAATTCTCGTGGAGAGATCAAGCTTTGTGATTTTGGAGTCAGTGGGCAGCTCATTGACTCGATGGCCAACTCCTTCGTCGGCACTCGCTCCTACATGTCGGTGGGTTAGCTGTGTTTCAGTTTGCTACCAATAGCCTTTCCTAGTTTTCAAAATTCTCAAACCTTGGTGATCTTTCTCTTGGTGTGTACGCGCACGCACACATACATGCATAGGGTGTCCCATAGATCGACAACCCCCTTTTGCCAAGCTGTAGATAGTGAAACATTAGATGAAAACACATGTTTCTGGCATCGATATTTATTTAGCTTATGGATCAGAATAGGTAGCACTGCTTACCCCATGCATTTGGCCTTTAAAAAAAAGTTATAAATACAATTGTTGAAGATGTGCATCAGCTGATTTTCTGAGCAGAAGAGAAGCATGCCTGGAAATTTGTTCACCCCGCTGGCTCAGTCTTCAATTATTTTACTTTATTGATTTACTTTCTTTAAGTCATAAACGCATGGGGTTGGCAAGTCCATCTCCATTCTGATCCTAAATCTAAATGTTTATCCTAGAAATGTGTGTTTTATGGGGGTTTATCAACTTGTGGGATACCCTGTGTATATCTGACGGCATCTTTAATGTAATTGTACAACTTTCAGCTTCATCACACATCGAATGCTAAGTCTCATACTAACAATAATTACATCATTAACCATTTTGTCGATTTTAAAGCGAAAGAATAGTAAAATACAGAAATCCTGTCCCTGTGCTTGTGAATTGTACAACTTGAAATCTACATTTTACTTTCCTGTCTAAATTCACAAACTTCTGCATATTGTCGAACTAACTTGAAAAACCTTGTCTTGTAATCATGGTTACTTACCCCACATGCGAAGTGAAAAGTGGAGTTAAGCAATCTGTTCACTTTGACTTTTTGTCTGCAGACATCAGTCTATGATCGAGGAACTACTTGATTTCAATTGAATATTATATTATATTTTGAACATGAATCGGAACACAAACCTGCAGTTTAGCAGTACTTTGACTCTGTTCGGAATGTCGTCCCGTGCGAGCATGCGGACAGAGGAGTGAGGTCATTGTTTGAGTCTGTCTATCTGCCTGTCTGCCTGCCTGTCTGCCAGTCAAACAAAACTGAAAATCATTCCATACAGGAAACTTTTTTGGCGTTGTCATAAAGGGCGCAACTAAGTCACGAAGAACATGTGTAATGTGTTCAATAAGGTTGTGTAAAAGACCGTGCATCAATGATGATAAATTTCCGAAATTTTTTTGCAGCCTTTTATACTTTTATATTATTTCAATTGAATTGTATACTTGAACACTGTAGAACATAAATCACCTTCTTAGCACTTTCAAAACCCTCCAGTTTAGCAGTACTTGGACAAAATATTTTGCTATTTTATGCCATCTTGACCAATCAAATGTGCTACTCGTGCTCTGAGAGTCAGGAAATATCGAGATTCAGACAAAATTGCAACTCGTAGGAAATATAGATGTTCCAAGCTGTCTTTCAGGCCAGGGTTTATCTCTGACCTTTACCCATCACACCCAGCCTGGATGACACTTTATATTGCGCTTTTTTTTCTTTCTTTCTTTCTTTTTTTTTGTGTTCACCAAGTTGTGCGACCGTGTGTGTAAATTTTTTTTGTATAATTTGATGTATGCACATTATACCGATTTTGAAAATATGCTTGATCGGCCATCAATCCATGAATTATAGTGCTACATAGCTAAATTTGGTGTCAAAATGGCTGGATTAATGAGGCATATGCTAATAATCAATACATATGTCAATACTGCAGCTGTGGTTGACAGCAAAATACAAAATAGGCCATAATATAGCAAAATCTTGTTTTGGTTTCATGACCAACAGCATACCATGTATCTTCTATATATTACTAAAACTCTCATCGTGTGTGTGTGTGTGTGTGTGTGTGTGTGTGTGTGTGTGTGTGTGTGTGTGTGTGTGTGTGTGTGTGTGTGTGTGTGTGTGTGTGTGTGTGTGTGTGTGTGTGTGTGTGTGTGTGTGTGTGTGTGTGTGTGTGTGTGTGTGTGTGTGTGTGTGTGTGTGTGTGTGTGTGTGTGTGTGTGTATATATATATATATATGTTCCCGAAATACAGCCAAAACGGTACACGATAGCGCAAAAATTTTCGGCCTATTTTACTCAACATTCTCCTGCAGTGTGCAGTATCAGGTTTCGTTCAAATCGGGCAATGAAAAAATGATTTAAAAAATCAATTCCCAATTCAGTCAAGTACTCTTTGGGAGAATTTGATCAAAGCAAACAACCTCAGCGGTATAGTTCGCTGGAGCTATCTTTTTTTTTTTTTTTCTTCAAATGAATTATTTTAAAATCTCAAGCATTTAGTATAGACAAAGAACAATTTATTTTTAAGCATCAAATAAACCGCCATTTTGATCTAATACTTCCTTGTTCATTAATAAATAAAATTGTGTTTAGAAGATTACGCACAACAATTTCTTCGACTTTCTTTTCTCCTGGTTTTTTTTTCACATTGACGCGCAATATCAAGTTTCGTTAAAATCAGGCAACGGAAAAAATTATTTAAAAAATCAATTCCCAATTCAGGCAAGTACTCTTCAGGATTATTTGGTCAATGCAAACAACCTCAGCGGTATAGTTCACTGGAGCTATCTTTTTTTTTTTTTAATGATTTTTGTTAACAGCTGTCACAACGGGAACCCAACGAGTTTACGGGTCGTCTAGTAGTTTATAAAACCTTGTTTTATATATATATATATATATATATATATATATATATATATGTATATGTATGTATATATGTATATGTATGTATATATGTATATGTATGTATATATGTATATGTATGTATATATGTATATGTATGTATATATGTATATGTATGTATATATGTATGTATATATGTATATGTATATATATGTATATATATATATATATATATATATATATATATATATATATATATATATATGATTGACCCCTCCCACACTACTCTAGCCCAAGTAGCTGCAGAAAGCAACCCAAGAAGACGTACACAAGGTAAGTGCGAACACTGTTTCAAACCCTTCCCAAAGTTCCTCAACAACTATAAAGATGTTCACACACAGTACACACATGAGAATCCCAATGCGATTCACCCCCTCAGCTACCGGACCGGTTTCATCACTTATTGGCGAATCATCAGCGATAGCGTAGACAGCAATACATACCGATGAGGCTCCCAAGCATGTACCACATGTAAATGTCAAAAGCAGTCCATATATAAATAAAGACAGACCCACTGTCAGTTAATATATATTTTTTTATATATATATATTATATATATTTTATTTATATATATATATATATATTGTGACGTCCACGGGACTTGAACAGTCCCGCGAACGTAGAATGAGCCGAAACGATGGAGGCGGTTTATTTTTTTATAACCCAAAGATGGCGGTTTTAATCGCTCTACCGCAAACGGGACGAGGAAGGTGACACGAGTCGCTTTTCACTGAGTTAATAATGTTTATTTCTCTAACCAGAAATAATAAGACTCGGCAAGAGGAGGGATCCGGGGCGATTCGACGGGTTGGTGGTGTGGGTTCGGGTGTGGGGAAAACACAAACAATTCCAATGGATATACAAATCTCAAACCCTCTAAGGCGCCAGGTACACACACACACACACACACACACACACACACACACACACACACACACACACACACACACACACACACACACACACACACACACACACACACACACACACACACACACACACACACACACACACACACACACAACGTAGCTGGTCCTGGTGGTCAGGCTGGCCCGTGGTGTAGACGCAACAGTCCCTGGATTGGCGTCGGACGAGCTGGCGTTGCGCTCGTCGGGCAGGAGACACCGTGGTGCTGTCGACCTCCTGGTGTCGGCCCAAGTCCGCTCACAGCCACCAGGGAGCCAGTTCTGGCGCCAAGTTGCGAGCAGGAGAGGGAGGCAGGTCCGCCCGCCGTTCGACCCCGTACTCCGAGCCAGCAGAACCCCAGAGCCAACCGAGACGAGGCACAGCGAGGCCACGAGACACGATCAATCCAGGAACGAACCAGCGCAACAATAGAGCATGCTCCGATCCCAACAGCCTCCACCAAACCGTTTTTCTTTATCGATCTTCTTCTTCCGCCCCTTTTCCCCGAACACAACCTGTTTATCCTCGAGTCCTCGTCACTTCCAATCGAGCCATTTTATTGGCCCTCCGCCGTCGCCTTCCGCCAATCGTGATCACGGGGCAGAGCCATCCGCAGCACTGTCCTGTGACGTCACGGCAAGCCTCCAGGGAATACTAAAAGGGTTTACGCAGACACACTTACCCTAACCCGTCTCCCTATCTAATTACGTGACAATTATCATTTCCCCCTTAAAGAAATGGACATTTACTAGACAACTTATCACCACTGAATTGCTACTTATTACATCGAGATCCTGGTAAACTCGAACAGCATGGCATACCTAATTAAACATCCTAATTACCCTTTGAATGCATACCCCTCCTCTGGTACTGCAGCTCCTGCAAGGTATATCACAGGCACTACCGTACCAGCCTTAACACTTAATGACTCACACCTAATTAACCTAACGAAATAAAGTAGGAGGGGCAATGGGCAGCGAGCCGCAGCTAACTTACCTATCTTGCTTAATGTACTACCCCCTTATGGCCTTATCCTCGCCTAAACAATCATTCATTTTTTTATTTTTATTTTATCACATGAGAGCACTGAGCGAAGTTGCACTCCATCCTCTGGATCATCGCTCTTGCCCAACACTCTTCCAGTGATCTGGGGAGGAGAAACAAAAGGTTCCACAAAAACACAACACTTATACTTTACATTCCTACTCTAAGCCTTAACGACACTATTCATGGGATATTTACACTTGACCACGTCCCCCAGTGGATACTAATAGACCCAACGTTACCTGGGGAGCCAATTTTCAAATTTGCTTGCCCCAAAATTATGCGGCTATCATGCCCTTGCTGCACATGTCAAGTTGTGCGGGATCGAGTGGGACTCGCACATCTTCACAACACTCACACCATGGTCATCATCACATTTCTAGGTCATGGTCCCCATTTTAATGATGCAGGCTGAATCCCGTCATGGCCGTGGGGTGGGTTACCACAAGATGATGGGGGCATCTCAGGTGCAACCATGCCCACAGGTAAGCTTAAGTCCAACCCAGACGTTTCTCCGCCCCACTCCCTTTGATTCCCTCCCCCCTGGTAGCCATCAGCTCTAACCCCGTACAACACACTGGAAGGGGTCTCACTGGCTCCTCTGGCCTTCCTGGGTCGCCAAGGTCCTACCCGCCTTGGTCGCCCAACCAGACCCTCTCCCAGTTGCCTCCAGACACTGTCACCATTAGCCACCAGGGGTGAATCTCCTTGAAGGGGGTCGCAATTCCCGCTCACCGTGAGCTTCAGCAATCCCTGTGGACAAGCACATCATCCCCACCCACAAAACCCACATGACTCCCCCACCCCATCGGCCTTACATGTGACACCTGCATTTCTAACACTTCACCGACCATTACCTTCCCTGTTACCACACCATGTCCAATAAAAAATCAACGTGTGCACCATACATTTCACTTATTAACTTGAAACAACTCACACAGCACTTTTCCTCACCCGATCCACGCACCAGCCATTGGACAGCCACTCGTGCTCGCTTTGTTACCAATTACCCACTGTCCCTATTGTCACTCTAAAACCCAGCAGAACTTACAAACCCATGCCAATTTTCCCACAATTCACTTCTTTTCACCAAAGGAGGTACTTCTCCACAATCTCAGCAGCCGAGCATGGCCCTATATGCTCAGCCCAATCTAGTCTTCCGACCCCCGACAGTGATCTCCGGACTCGACCTAGGTAAGGGCACCTCGGATAGACCTGGCGGTTCAGCAGGAGGATTCATCCTCTCCGGGCTTGAAAGTCTATTGGAGGGTCTCTCCATCGCCGGGTACCGGCAATATCGTTGCATGTATGGTCTTCGCCCGCACCGGAAACAACTCCCCAGAAAAGGCCCCCGTGCGTATCGGTGTAATGTCTCTTCCGGTTCCGGACCCCCTCGGCCATTATCGAATTGCTCTATTGGCTGGGCTGGACCCCGCCACTTTGGCGCACCAACTACCAAATTACCCCTTATCAAACTTGACAGTTTCTGGCAAATTTCCTGAAACATTTGGGTAATGCCAATTTCTCCCAGCCCCCCTCCCTGATCCCGAATCTCCACCTGTCGGATTGTCACCGATGGCCTCTCGGGCACCCGACCCGGCCGACTCCACGAGGCCAGCCTGGCCGCGCACTCGGCCGCTCGGTGCACGGTGGGTGGATCCTGTAGCTCCACTAGCGCTCGGACCTCAGGGTCAGGAAGAGCAGCTAAAAATTTCTCTAGTGCCAGTCTGTCCCATGCCTCCACTGTAAGGTCCCGATACGCAATCCTGACTGATTGGTAAATGTCCTGTGCCAGCTCCTGCACTGTCTCACCCAGCTTTAATCTGCGGTGCTGGAGCTGGGCCCGCACCAGATCACAGTTTGCTGCGAACCCAAACCGACGGCTCAACGCCTCGCAAATGTGGGAGCTGGTCAACATCCCCTCCGCGATCACGTTTAACACATCTGCGGCTGGTCCCCGCAACGTTGCCACCAAATTCCCTGTACGTTCCCACTCATTCCACCGGTTTAGTCAGGAAATGCGCTCAAATTACGTCAGAAAAGCTTCAACGCTCCCTGACCCGTCAAAATTTACCAGGGGGATCACTTTCCCGGTGGCCCACTTCCCAGTTTCTCCCTTGTCCGAATCCAGCCCAGGGATCAAACGCCCTTGTGGCTGCGTATCCAATTTCGGAGCCCACTGTGGCCAAAGATGTTTTGTGGTGAGGGTCTCATGGGTCAATTTTGCCTCATGGACCGATTCACCTCTTCCCGCAGGATCTTCTGGGCCTGCACAACCTCCTCCAAGGCTCCGTCGCGAGTTTGTAGCTGCTCCTCAACCAACCCGGACACTCTACTTACAAAAGACGGCTCTACCAGGCCTTTATCCAAGACTTCATCTTGGCTCATAATTTTATCTTGTTCATCCAAACGACCCTCCAATCCTTTTACCTCCTCCGCCAAATTCATCCCTTGCTTCCTCAGCTCTCCCCACTCTTCTACTTGCAGCTGCATACGAGCATCCACACAGGCACGATGACGTTCCAGGCTTTCATCCACTTTATCAACCCGAATGTTCGTTGCATCAATTTTATCTACCAATTTTTTCCGTATATTTTCCCCCTCCAATGTAATTTCTACCTTTGTTTCCTCCAATCTATCCTCGAATTTACTTTGTATTTCCCCCAATTGAACATCCACACACTCCTGCATCTCAGTTTTCATTTTCTCCATCTTTTCCCCCAATTCATCCCTCATTAAATCAATCCGTGCACCCAATTGTTCCCCCATTACCCCCAATTGATCTGTCATTTCTGCCCTCTGTGTCACGAATTGATTTGCCATTTCTGCCCCCTGTGCCGTCATTTTTGCCATTTGTGCCGTCATTTCTGCCCTCTGTGTCACGAATTGATTTGCCATTTGTGTTGTCATGTCCCCTATGAAACGTTCCAACATTGTCTGGATCGTCATCGCGCCGGTTTCCGGCGCTGCCGGCCCCGTTACGGGCGATGAAGCACGGTCCACGCTCGGAATGGGGGAGGTTCCAATCCTACCCCCGTCTCTCCCTTCTTCCCCCGACTCGCTGCCAGACATGTGGCCTTCCTCCTCAAACATCTGCACATCCGCCATGGTGCAGAAGTCCCGTTTTCCGCCAATTAAATTTAATTTGAAAACTCCCGCCAAAATTTTCCCGCGCTCGCGTGCTTTTCTGTAGTAATTTTATATTCCAATTCGTGGCGAGATTTTAATCCTGGTATATTCTCCCGATACCAAATATAATTTAGAGGGGTTCGAACATCCAACACCCTGACGCCAATGTGACGTCCACGGGACTTGAACAGTCCCGCTAACGTAGAATGAGCTGAAACAATGGAGGCGGTTTATTTTTTTATAACCCAAAGATGGCGGTTTTAATCGCTCTACCGCAAATGGGACGAGGAAGGTGGCACGAGTCGCTTTTCACTGAGTTAATAATGTTTATTTCCCTAACCAGAAATAATAAGACTCGGCAAGAGGAGGGATCCGGGGCGATTCGACGGGATGGTGGTGTGGGTTCGGGCGTGGGGAAAACACAAACAATTCCAATGGATATACAAATCTCAAACCCTCTAAGGCTCCAGGTACACACACACACACACACACACACACACACACACACACACACACACACACACACACACACACACACACACACACACACACACACACACACACACACACACACAGGTCCTGGTGGTCAGGCTGGCCCGTGGTGTCGACGCAACAGTCCCTGGATTGGCGTCGGACGAGCTGGCGTTGCGCTCGTCAGGGGCAGGAGACACCGTGGTGCTGTCAACCTCCTGGTGTCGGCCCAAGTCCGCTCACAGCCGCCAGGGAGCCAGTTCTGGCGCCAAGTTGCGAGCAGGAGAGGGAGGCAGGTCCGCCCGCCGTTCGACCCCGTATTCCGAGCCAGCAGAACCCCAGAGCCAACCAAGGTGAGGCACGAGGCACAGCGAGGCCACGAGACACGATCAATCCAGGAACGAACCAGCACAACAATAGAGCACGCTCCGAGCCCAACAGCCTCCACCAAACCGTTTTTCTTTATCGATCTTCTTCTTCCGCCCCTTTTCCCCGAACAGAACCTTTTTATCCTCGAGTCCTCGTCACTTCCAATCGAGCCGTTTTATTGGCCCTCCGCCGTCGCCTTCCGCCAATCGTGATCACGGGGCGGAGCCATCCGCGGCACTGTCCTGTGACGTCACGGCAAGCCTCCAGGGAATACTAAAAGTGTTTACGCAGACACACTTACCCTAACCCGTCTCCCTATCTAATTAAGTGACAATTATCATTTCCCCCTTTAAGAAATGGACATTTACTAGACAACTTATCACCACTGAATTGCTACTTATTACATCGAGATCCTGGTAAACTCAAACAGCATGGCATACCTAATTAAACATCCGAATTACCCTTTGAATGCATACCCCCCCTCAGACGTAACAATATATTAAATGCTGACGATGTTCATATAAATTTCCAAGTTCCTTTCTGAACAAAAAAGCATCTAGTGTACAACCCTTGCTGATGAGACATCCGACATGTTCAGCTTAACCATAAAGGATGCAGAATATGCACCTTCTGCCAACAAGGATATCGGCACTTCAAGGATCAAAAGAGACAGAGAAGATCATCAAAAGCTGATGGATCAACTTGAACGATTCTCGGTCTTCACTACAAATAGTCAAGACTTGATGTGCCTTGTTACTCAGGACATTACCCCTAAAAACATAAAGACTGCTTTGCTCACAGTGCAAACACACAGTGAAAACAAGATCAGAGAGTTTGTGGAGATCCAGATATGTATAAGGGAAGTGGGGTTCCACACAAAGCTAAAACGATCACAAAGTGTTCGTCTCAAAACAATGTACACTGTTGAGAACAAAAAAGATCTGACACAAAGTGCTCTTTCAGCGGCTTCCGGTGGCCAAAGATGCCGGATGTGAGATACATATCAAAAAGCTTTTATCTCATTGACGATCACTGGTCCCACTCTCCATAGCAGACAGCTGGAAATATACGATTCACAAATGAGGCTGCACTTGGAAAGCTCCTCAAGGAAGATGTGAGCATTGAGACCCTTCGAACTACAGAACTTAAAACTTGCACCATTATTGATGGTCAAGCCTTGGTGCAAGCAATTGGAAAACCAACAGGTCAAATCCATTTGAGGATCTTTCTGATACATTGAGTAATGCAGTATTCAGTCATTTCCATGAAAGATGCTTTAGGGTATATGTATAACACTGGTGTTGGCTTAGTGGTTGGGGTGGCTGGCTTGTGATGTTAGGGTGCTGAGTTTTTCGCCTCTATCAGCCGTTGAATTGCAACAAGGTGAGGTTGACTCAGCCCGTCAGCCTTCCAAGGTCAGCGAAATGAATACCAGTATACTGGCAATCGGGGAATTGCATCAGCAGCACAGCCGCGCCCAAAGCCAATGATGCTACCCCGCAGCCTTGTGCTGCATACGGAGGAGGAGGAAGGAAGGGTAGATGGTGTTTTTGATAGATACAGGAAAGTCAATCAAATCTGGTATTCAAGCAAAACGAGCAGGTCCAAGCAGATCTATATGCCAGAAGATTGATGGCAGTGATGTTCCTTTACCTGTCAGTTGGAAACAATTCATCGACTTTCCAGACAAGAAATTGAATCTGAGTCATTTTGAGTCCTCAAATTCTGATCAAAGCAAAGGATATGTTGCAAAATTGTGAGTTGATCACATCTAGAGGCATTGCTGATGAAAATACTGCAGAATCATCTCATGGATCAAATGTCCATCTTTAATCAACTCAAGAAGAGGCTGATACACACATTATAGTACGATACTACATGCTGAAGCAGCATGTCAAGCAGGGTTCGAACGTCTCATCATCTCGTGTGCACACACGGATGTGTTTGTGCTCTTGGTTCACTTCGCAGCACAACTGAGTGAAGAGATGTGGATGAGAACAAAAACTGCACAACAGCGATGCTTTATTGCCCTCCATTGCCATCCAGTTAACTCAAACTCTCCGAAGGAACATTCTTGCATATCATGCCTTAACAGGATGTGACATTGTTGGGCGACTGAGTGGGAATGGCAGCAATTCCAAGGCATTCTTCGAAGCATGCAGCTCTATTTAACAATCTTGGACGTGGATCTCCTTCTGAGACCACAGAGAAACATATGGAGGACTTAATTTTCGTCAGTCGACTTGCCCCAAACATGAATGCTGCAACAATCAACGATGTGCAAGATGTGTCTGTAGATCCATGTGGTTAAAGTACAGAGGTGCATGCATGTGCAGCAATGACATCTGCCAAAACCTATTCACCATGATGTATGAGAATCTGACTAATTGTCCAGTGCACGTGTCCCCCTTGTGTGGAATAAAATTGTTGTCGGTCACGTGTAGGAATGCCACAGCCGATCTACAAGTAATACGTAATCATTACAGCAATCACACCCCCACCAGACTATGATTTTGAAAGGATGGGCAAGGCATATCCTATTCTATACAGTTAATGGATTGACTGGTGAATATTAATCCAAACATGAGTCATAATATTGTTGAGGCTGTGGAAATTTGCAATACACCAGAAAGGTCCTCAGGTTCGATATATCGATAAGTTCATGTGTAGTTCACCAGACGTCGGTGTCGTCCACCAGACGGCGGTCTCCTTGGGTTAACCTGAGGCGGTCCCTTTGGGTGGGTGCCTGGAATGTCCTATCCCTAAGAGAGGATGATCACCTGTCTCTGTTATCATCTGAGCTCAAGAATTTGGACATCGGGATTGCAGCTCTCTCTGAGGTTTGGAGACCGGATTGCGGCGAGATAATGGTGGGTGGTTACACTTACTATTGGTCTGGTCGCTTTGATGGTTACCATACCCAAGGAGTTGCTGTAGCTGTGTCCAATAAGCTGACCCCAATGATAATTGAGGTAACACCGGTCAACAAGCGTATTATGAGATTAAGGATTCGTCACTCCTTAGGTGTCATTTCCCTGGTCTCTGTTTATGCTCCGACTGAGGCGAGTGATCTCACCGTGAAGGATGCATTCTACGCCACACTCGAGTCTGTGGTTGATCAGTGCCCCAGACGAGATACACTTCTAGTCTTGGGGGATTTCAATGCATCGACTGGAACTGATAGGGATGGTTATGAGGTGTGTGTTGGTCCCCATGGGTCAGGAACTATGAACCAGAATAGCACTAAGTTCCTTGACTTTGCAAGAAGTCATGGACTTAGGGTGGCTGGTTCATGGTTTCAGCACCCACAAGCTCATCGCTGGACTTGGTATTCCAACGCTGGCGGTGTGGCAAAGGAGATTGACCATGTCCTCATTGACGGTCGTTGGAGGATGATCCAGAACTGCAGGGTCGACTGGAGTGCTCAGTTCCTCAATACTGACCACAGGCTTGTTGTAGCAACTCTAAAGCTGCACCTTAAATCCTGGAGAATGGTACCATCCCAGCCTAGGCTGGATGTTGCCAAGCTCAGGGATGAGAGAGTAGCTGAGGAGTTTGCGAACAGGCTGAGTGGACACTTGGGGGGTCTGGGTGCTTTGGGGGGTCCTGAAGAGTTGTGGAGCGCCTTCAAGACCACCGTCCTTGATGTTGCCGGTGGATGTCTTGGAACTCACCGTAGGGCAAAGAAGAATTTTGTCTCTCAAGGGACACTGGATACCATTGACCAGAGTCGCAGGGCCAGGCTGAATGGCAGAGCTGAGCTGTTCAGAGAGCTGAGGCGTAAAACTGTACGTGCACTGAGGGTGGACAAGGAGGCCTATGTGCGAGGAATCTGTGAGGGGGTAGAGCATCACCTGTGGACAGGTGATTCTCGTCCCGCTTACAGGGGAATTCGCGCATTACGTTCATCCAAGCCCATCCCTCGGAGCACTGCAGTTCGAGCAGAGAGTGGTAGGCTCTTGACAGAGGAGTCTGAAGTGAAGGCCCGCTGGGCCGGTTACTTTGAGCGGTTGTACCAGGCTGATCCCCCAGCTGTCGAGTTGAATGTCAAGGGTGTTACAATCCCTGTTGCTGACCCTCGAATCAACTGTGGTCCACCTTCGCTTGTGGAAACACGGGCTGCGGTGAACCAGTTGAAACGGGGCAAAGCTCCAGGGATTTGTGGCATCCGTGCCGAACTTCTCAAGGCTGGTGGAAATGCTGCACTCCTGTCGTTGCATGCAGTTTTGTGCTCTGCCTGGAACACAGGCATCATCCCAACTGACTGGAAGAGGGGCCTTGTTGTCCCTCTCTGGAAAGGGAAGGGTGATCGCCAAGACTGCAACAACTACCGAGGGGTGACGCTGCTCTCAGTGCCGGGCAAGGTCTTTGCTCGGATAATTCTTGATAGGGTTCGCCACCATCTGCTTGAGCACCAGCGTCCAGAGCAGTCAGGCTTTACACCAAAGAGGTCAACGATTGATCGTATCCTTGCCCTTCGTGTCCTCACCGAACGCAGACGAGAGTTTCGGCAGGGGCTGCTTGCAGCCTATGTGGATCTCTGTAAAGCGTTCGATTCAGTGAATCGGGATGTCCTCTGGAGGATTCTTGGTCTTCGTGGGGTGCCACCAAAACTGATCGATCTGATGTCTGAACTCTACTCTGGTTCTGAGAGTGCTATGAAGTGTGGTGATACCACCTCTGACTTATTTCCAGTTGTTATTGGAGTTCGTCAGGGATGTGTACTTTCCCCCACACTTTTCAGCACTTGTATGGACTGGATTTTAGTGAGGATGTCGGAGAGATCAAGCTGCGGTGCATCGTTTGGGAATGTCAAGATCTCGGACCTTGATTTTGCAGACGATGCAGTCATCTTTGCGGAGACTTTAGACATCCTCTTGGGGGCCCTCGAAGTGCTGAATGAGGAGTCGGAGCCGCTGGGATTACGGGTTTCTTGGGTCAAAACTAAGATCCAGGCTTTCGGTGACATCTTGGATGCTGCTGTCCTGTCTGTGTCTATTTGTGGTGAGGATGTTGAGGTCGTGGAGAGATTCACTTACCTTGGCAGTGATATTCATGTCTCTGCTGGCTGCGAGTCAGAGGTCAATAGACGTCTGGATCGGGCCTGGGGAGTCATGGATTCACTGGATCATGGGGTGTGGCGCTGTCGGTACCTGTGCGGGAGGACGAAAGTCCGAGTCTTCAGGTCCTTGGTACTTCCAGTCTTGCTTTATGGGTGCGAGACTTGGAGTCTGACCAAGGATCTGAGACAGAGACTTAATTCCTTTGGTACCAGGTGTCTTCGGAGAATCCTTGGCTATCGCTGGTCGGATTTTGTGTCCGAGCGGTTGCTGAGAGAGACTCGGATGAGATTTGTTACCTGCATAGTCCGTGAGTGTCAGTTGCGGCTGTATGGACATGTGGCTCGTTTTCCTGATGCTGATCCTGCTCACCAGATTCTCTCAGCGAGGGAGTCTCATGAGTGGAGGAGGCCAGTGAGCTGACCACGTGCCTCATGGTTGCAGCAGGTTGACCATCATCTCAAGGAGATGGGGATGGGCCTGGCATCTGCCTGGGGGATGGCCAGACGGAGGCCCCTGGAGTACCGGCGGAAAGTGGACGCAGCGACGCGCTGTTCTGGCACATGCTCCCATACCTGACCTGACGTGTAGTTAGTCCACACCCGTTGTTTAAAGGGAATATGTGTGATTCATCCGGGCTGTGACGCTTTGAGTTAGCCATTTTACTTTATTGTTATTTTGGACCAATAAGCCCGCCAACAACTCAAACACCACCACCTTCGCCTCTTTACCTCCACAACTCCACCCCGCAAACATCGCTTCACTGCCATTATCAAACGACGCCCGCCAACAACCAAACCACCACAGCAAACCCCCCACCACCTTCGCCTTTCTCCTTCCACAACCATCAACCACACCACCTGCCAACACCGAACGTCATGCTGTCCAGGGCCCATTCGGTAATTGTTGCCAAACGCGTCGAGCCGCGAGTACAAATGGATGTCTTTACGGGAGAGGAAATTCGGATCGGGAGAGATCGCGCCCCTTTTTGCCTGACCAATGGCTAAACGTCGGGTGGTGTGGCCCCGCCCCCAAGCGCGATGCATGTGGACTCCTTTTAGGAAGGAATTCGGATCAGGAGAGGCTCACGCCCCTTTTTGCCTGACCAATGGCTGAACGTCGGGTGGCGTGGCCCCACCTCCAAGCGCGTTTTGATCCGCGAATTAGCATACACGCTCTTCCTCCGGTCTATAAAGACGCGAGCACAAGGCGACTCGTGGGTCGTTGAGTTGGAGTGTCGTGCCGAGTGTTGTGTTGGGTTGTGCTGAGCTGTAGGTGCTGTGCTGGTTGGGCTGGTCGAGTCAAGACTATCGTGGAGGTTGTCGTTGCTGGGTCGAGGGACGAGTCGCGGAGTGAAGCAGGAACACGGAAGAGGACTCTGGCGAGAGTTCGCCGGAGTCGGTGCGGTCCCGAGACCCCGCTAGCGGGACGGAGCGTCCGCCATTCCCCTCTCCCGACCCCGAGCATCAACAATTCCCCCCCCCCTCCATCCGTGCTGAGATAGCGCTCACAAACCTGTCTGCCTCCTTACCTGTGAGGGTGGCTTGTATTTTCTTTGCTTTTGGTGTAAATGTGTGTGTGTGGCACCAGTCTATTAAGTAAACCCGTATAAGTGCTTGTACATTGCTTTATTCGGTTGTAGCTCTGCGTTGCTTTTATTGTTTTGACTGTTATATGTGCGTGTGTGTGTGTGTGTGTGTGTGTGTGTGTGTGTGTGTGTGTGTGTGTGTGTGTGTGTGTGTGTGTGTGTGTGTGTGTGTGTGTGTGTGTGTGTGTGTGTGTGTGTGTGTGTGTGTGTGTGTGTGTGTGTGTGTGTGTGTGTGTGTGTGAGAAATAAAAGTGCTTGTCAAATTGTTTCCCATTTCGTTGCGTCCTATCCTCTGGTTGAAAGTTCCATCTTGCATCATGGAAGGGATTGGTAGTGGGTTGAAACACCTGATAAGTAAAACTGAACCGTCGAGGTCGGCAATAACTCCGCTCGGTTATCCCTTTAGCACGGAATGAGCCGCTGAAGCGGTTCGTGTCCGAAGTCGACCTGCGGCGTGGTACAACTCCTCAGTACGCTACCCGCGTGGGTACTTAGGTATATCGGCGATTCACCCTATTTTGCGCGGGTAGAATGCGGACTGGGTTGGGGTGAGGTTAAACCCCCACCCGTGATTGGCTCCTGGCGGTAGTTCCAGGAGGGTCACGACTGAATTGTCCGTTCCGGTGGGCGACGCGTCGCGATTCAAGTTACATGGCCAATCGTACGCCGGGTGGGCGAAATTCGTAACAATATCATTTCCCATTGAAGGATTTTAACATTAGCATTGTTAACCAGGTTGAATGAAAATGTGATTCCAAATGGCAGCAATTGTTCACTTTGTGACAGCCATACAAAAGATGGGGGAAACATGATGTTGTCTTTATTAATAAATGATACATTATTTACCCAACCAGTTGGTATTATTTTGTTAGAAATTGAACTGGGAAAGTTTTTTTTTTATGTAATCATTGTCAGCATTTACCATGTATGTGACAGTTTTAGAAAGTATAGTACACTTTTGGTTGTGAAACCAAAACAAGATTTTGCTATATTTTGGCCTGTTTTGTATTTCCCCCGTCAACCACAGCGACAGTATTTATATATGTAGTGATTATTAACATGTGCCTCATTAATCCAGTGATTTTGATAAATTTAGCGATGTAGCATGACGGTTTATGGATTTATGACTGATCATGCATATTTACTGATCAAATGGTGTACTGGGTGTGCGCTGCCACTCGCCACGTCGCCACAGGGCGAATCCCCCTTACCTGTGGCTAATATTTTAAACCACCCATTAGCCACTGTGGCTAATCCATGTTTTAGTGGGGGGGGTTTTTTTTTTTTTACCAGTTTTAGACGAATTTTGGGCGATTTTAGCACAGAATTCAACCTTCGTTGAGACGGCCGCCATTTTGTATGTTTTGATTACGGGAATCACGCGTGATTTCGTACAAGCTTATATATACTAACTTTAGTAGTTTTAAACTAGTTTCTAGTAAAAAAAAATCGACCGAAATTACGCATGATTTCCATGATTCTCGTCTCAAAATGTTTTTGAAAAAAACATTTTTTTTTTCCGGAATGATTCGGCGCTACATGCTTCGTTGGGTCAGTGGTTGCCAGGTGAGTTTTGACACAATCATTAGTAGTACCTGTAGTGGGACGAGTTTGTTTGGATGAGTGAGTTTGATGGGTGACTTTGGTTGGTTGGATGAGTG
Source organism: Eptatretus burgeri (assembly GCF_056783735.1). Taxonomy (NCBI): domain Eukaryota; kingdom Metazoa; phylum Chordata; class Myxini; order Myxiniformes; family Myxinidae; genus Eptatretus; species Eptatretus burgeri. The sequence goes on from NC_140969.1 coordinate 91,977,983, forward strand.
AAGTTAATGGGTGAGATTGGTTGGAAGTGTGAGTTTGATGTGTGAGATTGGTTGGATGAGTGAAGTTGTTGGGTGAGATTGGTTGGATGAGTGAGTTTGACTGGCATGAGGTTGGTCCAATCCTGGTCCACAACCACCCCCATCCCCCACTACCACCTACTAAAGGCACAAAGACCATAACACACACACACGCACACACACAAACACACCCCTGTCTCCTGCTGCGTGGGTTAAAAACTGAGGTCGTTGATTTAATTATTAGAGGTATGTTCCCCTGTGAAAGCATTTTCTCCAAAAGTTTGTGGGTTTATTAAGAGACTCTTTTAAAGCTGTTCCTTCATTCTAAACTTATGACCAAATGTGTTCTTGAAGCAAGCAGTCCGAACATTTAAACTTGTCTTGGGTGCAATTGCCGTGTTGAGTTGTTCCTGTGCTGTGGCATTTTAAAATTTCTTCCAATCATGCCTGTCATGGTACACCTGTGACTTGTCATTTGTCTTTCTTAACAGCCTTTTAATCTGTATTTGACATTTTTAAAGTACGTTTACGAGAAGGTCGATTTCCTGAAATTGTTTGGAAATGATGGATGCTGTTTAAAAGCGGATATCGATCCATCGTTTCCAACTCGGTCAGTACTATTTATGTGCTCAAACACCCACTGCCCTCATCCCTGAACAAAATCTCTTCTTAAATGTGTGAATCCTTATTTGCTATCAGGCTTAATGTGCCTTCATCGGCTTCAACAAACTCTCTGACGCAAGTCACCTTTGCTTGATTGTTTGTTGTTGTGTTTTTTCCAAACAAACCCCAGCCAGAGAGATTGCAAGGCACACATTATTCTGTGCAATCGGATATCTGGAGCATGGGTCTCTCGCTGGTGGAAATGGCAGTCGGACGCTATCCCATTCCTCCACCTGATGTCCAAGAGCTCGAGAACATCTTTGGGCATGCTATGTGCGATGCGGTGGAGCCTGGGAACAGCACCTCGCCTCGTCCTCGACCACCAGGCCGGCCGGGGAGCGGTAAGCCTCAAGCTCGCTGGCCTTCTTTCCTCGTTTCTCCCAGAAAGTGCTGTCCCACCCCAACCCCCCAAATCCCAACCACCTAATGAAATGCTTGCTACATTTAGCTTGTTTTGTTTTCAAAATCTTTTTACATCAAGTTTAACAACTACCTTCCATCTTCAGTATGCCTCGTTTCATTCTCACAGCATATGGTGTGGATAGCCGACCACCAATGGCGATTTTTGAGCTGCTAGATTACATCGTCAATGAGGTTTGGCTCCACAACCCATGGTTGGAAAATGTGTTGTTCCAATGAAATTTGTACAATGCGAGTGTATTGTGTTTATTTTCATTCTTCGTTACTTAACAGCCACCACCCAAACTACCCATTGGTGCCTTCACCCAAGACTTCCAGGATTTTGTGAACAAATGGTGGGTTTTGGTGTCTTCTGTATTTCCCCCCCACCTCTTTTTCCTCTACTTTATATTTTACCTCTTTTGTTTTTATTTATTTTTTAAATTTCCTCGGGCACTGTTCTCCCCCTGCCTCTCCTCCACCCTTCTTATCTTTTCTCACCCCACAGTCTCATCAAGATTCCAACAGATAGAGCAGACTTGAAGTATTTAATGGTGAGTTTTTGAAGGATACCTGGCTGTTTTTGTTTTGTTATCCCGCCCCCCCGGAGGAAGGGAACGGGATATTGTAATCGTCCGGTTTGTTTGTCCGTTTGTTTTTTTGTCTGTCTATCTGTTAGAAACTTTACGGCAAAACGGCTTTAGCAAACACTATCAAATTTAATCCACAGGTGGGCAATGAACCTTGGACGACCCCATTAACTTTTGGGTCCAATTGGATCAAAGGTCAAGGTCACGAAAAGATCAAAATTGTTTTTCGCTCATAACTTCGTCAAAAATGATCTGATATACTTCAAACTAAGCTTATAGTGAACCTTATTCTATTTGTCACTTATAATCCTACCCATTCCTATAGTGAAAATGCATGTCTGAAGTTTTGGGGGTCATGGTCATCAGTCAAAATTACAAATTTTCCATTATAAATCAAAAAAGGTGAGGAATATGCGTGTTTACTATGGAAGATATATATATCTATATAGTCCTTTATTGGCTTTCATTTGACACCATGACCTTTGATCTTACGTGGCCTTGAAAGGTCAAAATCATTTTACGGTCATAACTTTGTCAAAAATGTTTTAATTGACTTCAAACTACGACTAAAATATTCCTTATTCTCTTCCTTATAATCAACATTCAGGTTAAGGATGTATCAAATTTAAATTTGATCCCCAAAATAACTTTATGCCTTAAATGGGCAGGATTTGTTGTGCCTGGCACCAGATGTTTTTATTTTTTTCCATTCATTTATCTCAAGTTTTCCCTACCCCATGTCCAATTCGCAAATCGTTCCTCATTTGTTCTTTTTGCCTGGTCAGTACGCCAAGATAACATTCTGAAAATCCTCCACTTTTTGCATCAATTCCATGACAGATCCACTCGTTTATCAAGCGGGCTGAAGCGGAGGAGGTGGACTTCGCGGGTTGGCTCTGCAAGACGATGTGTTTGAACCATCCGAGCACCCCGACACACACCACTGCCTGAACAGCGCTTCCCTTTTCCTGTCCTTTCCTGCGTTGGCCTCACTTCTTGGCCTTGCACCGGTTTTTAAGGCTGTGATTTGTTCTTTGGCACGAACGTTATCAAAGTTGACTTCAACTTCATCCCATAAACCGGCCCAATTAAAATTTCAAGCCCAACCTCTTAAGTATTGGAGGGGCTCCATGTCATTGTGGAAAGTAACGCCGCATTAAATGCACGAGAGAATATATGTAAACTTTCTAGCATTAAACCTTCTCCAAGCAATCATTGCTATCATTGTATACCGCTTGTAAGCTACAGCCAGACATGCTTCTCTTTCACAGCCTACCTCCTTTTATTTTTCATTCGTTCCATTTTTTTTATTTTATTTTTTCTGGCCATTTAAAGAAAAAGTTTATCCGTGACACATTCTCTTATTTGTGCCAAACATCACCGTCGTCGGGCAAGCACTTGTCATTGGCAAGATGAGGCTGCATTTGCCTTTGCAGTTCCAAGTGTAAAACGAGGTGTATATGGAGAAAATTTGTTTTATCGCATTGATTCTGCAATTGGCTTCGTCAGTTCAGCTTTCGGCTTGAAATGGTGTACTGTGTGACACACCAATCAAGCAGCTTCCATTCTTTGCACTGTAGTTTACCGTTTTAGTGATCATGAATATCCTCAATCTGCAAATGGGTTGTGGTGTAGCAGTGGCTTATTGCTTCTTCGGCCGATAAACGCGACTTCAAAATTGCTCGGGTCGTCTGCTCTAGCCAGACGTGAGAACGAGGTTCTTTGTGTGTGTGTGTGTGTGTGTGTGTGTGTGTGTGTGTGTGTGTGTGTGTGTGTGTGTGTGTGTGTGTGTGTGTGTGTGTGTGTGTGTGTGTGTGTGTGTTTTTTTTTTTTGATTAAGAGGTTCCTGTTGGTAGGTTTCCTGCTTTTAACTGTAAATTGTCACGTTGCCCCGGCCTGCATTGGCATTGTGCATGCTAGAATTTCTCCATGGTGACACTCCACACAGGCCTTTGGCGTAAGTTGTAAAGTTGGTGCACATATGATTCAGTTTGAGCACACAGTGTTCATTTCTTATGTTTGTCTTTTGTATGAAAGGGTTTGGGGGGGGGGGTGGTGGTGAGTATGAGTATGCGTGTTAACTTTTTCCATTTTGGTTTATCGGTCTTCGGGTTGTGAACTTGCCTTGCATGTTGCTGTGACCGTGTGATCTTCAAGTCCACCCCTGAGTGATGATGTAAAATGACCCAGTTATGGGTTTATATACATCTTATAGATTCTATTAAAATGTAAAAGTCATTGGTTTGCTTGTTGTTCTACTTTTGCTGGATTTTGGCATAAATGTGATGGCATGTCCAATAGTTCACTAAGTCTCCAGACCACGTGCAAAAACTTCACTTACCTGTGACAAAGGTCCCTGTTGTTGTTTTTTTATTAGTCTTGCCGAAAAGGGGTCACGATACTATGTGTGCGTGTGTGTAGGTTTTCGTCTTTACTTTTGCTAAATTTTTTTTTCCTGCAACCGCTTGTCCAATCAATTTGAAACTTTAAACACAGGAGGAACTCCCCAGGGAGAATATTTTATTGATAACACTGACGTCATATGTCACATGGTATGGCAGTCGTATTGGATTAAATGGAAAAGAAATTGAACATCTTAAACGTCTTTGACTTGCGGCGAGCTCCCGTTAGGGGTCGCCACAGCGGATCAACCGTCTCCATTTCGCTCGATCCTCCACATCTTCCATTGACACTCCAACCACCCGCATGTCCGCCCTCACCGTATCCATGAACCTCTTCTTTGGCCTTCCTCTTCTCCTCCTACCTGGCAGCTCCATCTTCAACATCCTTCTCCCGATATACTCCGCTTCCCTCCTGTGCACATGTCCAAACCATCTCAATCTCGCCTCTCTCACTTTGTCTCCAAACCGTCCTACCTGCGCTTTCCCTCTAATATACTCATTCTTTATCCTGTCCATTCTCGTCACTCCCAACGAGAATCGCAGCATCTTTCACTCTGCCACCTCCAGCTCCGCTTCCTGTCTTTTTGTTACCCAGGTCAAAAAACCAGTAAAGACCAGTAGCTTACTGGTCAACTGGTACCAGTTGAAAACCAGTAGCCAACTGGTACCAGTAAAGCCAGTTGGTTTCTTACTGGTTTTAATATGGAAATTGGAATAGAGTGATATATTACCAGTTGAAATACATGTATTTAACTAACTGGTATCAACTGGGACCAGTACATTGTAACTGGTATCAACTGGGAGACCAGTACATTGCAACTGGTATCAACTGGGACCAGTACATTGCAACTGGTATCAACTGGGACCAGTACATTGCAACTGGTATCAACTGGGACCAGTAAGACTTTAACTGGTACAAATATGAGCTACTGGTTTTTTCAACTGGGAAATTGGAATTCTGACTGAATTTAACTGGTACCAGTTGAAACCAATAGAGACCAGTTAAAGACCAATTAGAACCAATAGAGACCAGTTGAAAATGTGTACTGGTTTTAACTGGTTTTTCGACCTGGGTAGTGTCACCGCCTCCAAACCATACAACATAGCTGGTCTCACTACCGTCTTGTATACTTTCCCCTTCACTCTTGCAGCTACCCTTCTGTCACAAATCACTCCTGCAACTCTTCTCCACCCACTCCATCCTGCCTGCACTCTTTTTCACTTCTCTCCCACACTCTCCGTTACTTTGGACAGTTGATCCCAAGTATTTAAACCCATCCACCTTCCCCACCTCTACTCCTTGCAACTGCACCATACCACCACCCTCCCTCTCATTTACGCACATGTACTCCGTCTTACTACGACTGACTATTATTCCCCTTCTCTCCAGTGCGTACCTCTACCTCTCGAGGCTCGCCTCAGCCTGCTCCCTACTCTCCCTGCAGATCATGATGTCATCCGCGAACATCATAGTCCATGGAGACTCCAGTCTGATCTCGTCCGTCAACCTGTCCATCACCATTGCAAACAGGAAAGGGCTCAGAGTCGATCCTTGGTGCAATCCCACTTTAACCTTAAACCGGTCCGTCATTCCAACCACACACTTCACCACTGTCACACTGTCCTCATACATATCCTGCATGATCCTCATATACTTCTCCACCACTCCCGACTTCCTCATACAATACCACAACTCCTCTCTTGGCACCCTATCATAAGCTTTCTCTAAATCCACAAACACACAATGTAACTCCTTCTGGCCTTCCCTATACTTCTCCATCAACATTCTCAAAGCAAACATCGCATCAGTGGTGCTCTTTCTTGGCATAAACCCATATTGCTGCTCACAGATCGTCACCTCTCCTCTCAACCTAGCTTCCACTACTCTTTCCCACAACTTCATGGTGTGGCTTAACAACTTTATCCCTCTGTAATTTCCACAGCTCTGCACATCACCCTTGTTCTTGAAAATCGGAACCAGTACATTTAATCTCCACTCCTCTGACATCCTCTCACTTTCCAAGACTTTATTAAACAATCTGGTTAACAACCCCACTGCCATCTCTCCTAAGCACTTCCATGTCTCCACTGGTCTACCATCTGGGCCAACCGCCTTTCCACTTTTCATCCTCTTCATCACAGTCCTCACTTCATCCTTACTAATCCACCCCACTTCCAGATTCACTATCTCCACCTCTTCCAGCCTTCTCTCTCTCTCTCTCATTTTCTTCATTCATCAGCTCCTCAAACTACTCCATCCACCTTCTCAACACACTCTCCTTGCTCGTCAGCACATTCCCATTTGCGTCCTTTATCACCCTAACCTGCAGCACATCCTTCCCAGCTCGGTCCCTCTGTCTTGCCAATCGGTATAAATCCTTTTCCCCTTCTTTTGTATCCAACTTCTCATACAGCTCATCATATGCCTTTTCCTTGGCCTTTGCCACCTCTCTTTTTGCCTTTCACTGCCACTCCTTGTACTCCTGCCTACTTTTCTTCATCTCTCTGACTATCCCACTTCCTTTTCGCCAACCCCTTCTTCCTTATACTTTCCTGTACTTCCTCGTTCCACCACCAAGTCTCCTTATCTTCCTTCCTCTGTCCAGATGTCACCCCAAGTATCTCCCTCACCACTTCTGCTGTGGTTGCCCAATCATCCCACCCATCTTTACCACCATCCAACGCCTGTCTCACTTCCTCCCAAAATTTCACGCAACAGTCTTCCTCCTTCAGCTTCCACCATGTGTTCCTTGGTTCAGCCCTCACTCTCTTCCTCAACCTCACCTCCAAAATCATCCTACAGACCACCAATCGATGCTGTCGAGCTACACTCTCCCCTGCCACCACCTTACAGTCACTAATCTCTTTCAGGTTGAATCTCCTGCTTAAGATGTAATCCACCTGTGTGCACTTTCCTCCACTCTTGTACATATTTACCACTGTTCCTCCTTCTTCTTGAAATACGTATTTACCACTGCAATTTCCATTCTTTTTGCAAACTCTACCACCATTTGCCCTTCCACATTTCTCTTGTTGACCCCGTACCTACCCATCACCTCCTCATCCTCTTTATTCCCTTCCCCAACATTCCCATTGAAATCTGCTCCAATCACCACTCTTTCATCCTTGGATACACTCTCCACCACTTCATCTAACTCACTCCAGAAATCTTCTTTATTCTCCATCTCACACCCCATATGTGGGGCATATGAACTGATGACATTCATCACCCCTTCAATTCAACTGTCTTTTGATGAAATCCGTCAACGAAACGATGTCTAGGCACTCTTTGTCTATCACTACATGAAGCATCCGTCCGTGTTTTGTTTGTCACACCATTCCAAAGGGTATCTGCTGTAATAGGAAAATAAAAATAAAAATGGTGCCATGAGAACGCAAATAATCTATTTATTTGGTTGGAAAGCTAATAATTATAATCGACTTACTTCGAACAAAAATTCCAACATTTAATCACAAAAATGCCTGTTTTAAAAGTCTGTCTTTCTGGTAGGGAAGAGGAAGAAACAGGACTTGGAGCTTATAATGTTACGGTTCCAGTGGTACAGCAACCAGAACCCTTTCGGATAAAGTGACGTATACAGAAAGAGCACAAAAATATATATGGAAACAACATATATCTTAAAGCAATGGAAACAAGACAAATTTGAAGACGACTGGTTCACGAGCGGTATTTTCTCTGACCCAGATATGGTATGTATGGTATGGTAAGTTACCAGTGACTGTGGCGTTGGTGCATGGTGCGGTGCCTGAAAAATAGTAAATCATGATCTTATGATTCTGTTTCATTTTTACCTCAACCAATGAAATAAATTGAGCTCTTAAAATGCCTTATATGAAGCGATATTATGGAGAAACATTTCTCCAAGAGATGACACTAGATGAAGTAATAAGAGTTCGGACTCGTGGCTGATTTTTTAATCTGAAAATACAAGGAAATTATGTAAATGTGTCGTCACACCAGAATATGACCATGCATTTCAAAGTTTTCTTCACAAACGCCAATAAATTCATTCCAAACCACCTTTTCAATTCCGATAACTTTGAAAATGTGACCTTTATTTGACAAAATCAAGGACACCGACAATGCAGCGGAGAAAATGATCAACATGTGGTACGAGTGACAGGTTATTCACTGAAAAATGTCGAAAACCCGGTTTCGTTCAACAACTTTCAAAATTTGACCTTTGCATAACCTTTAAAGGTCACAAAACAATGTTGTGGACATTAAAATAAGGAAACAGGATACGTGCTATAGCTTATTGGAGTTAGTTCGTCGAAGAAGGTCGAAAACCCGGTTCGATTCCCACAACTTTGAAAATTTGACCTTTGTGGCCTTTAAAGGTCAAAGGTGAAGGATTATGACCTTTGGTGCAAAACTTCCTCTGGAACATTCCAGGAACAATATAACATCATATAGGGTATATGGCATTTCGCGCTCCTCGGATTATCCATACTTTGATGACATCAGCGTAAAAACAAACTTGAAGGGGGTGCCATGGGCAAGGTGTTTGAGATAGAGAAAAATGGTTTGAAGACTTTTGGTGGGGAATGACCTCAAGATTATGCATAAAAAAAATAGTCATCCCAGCTCTCAAAGTTTGGGTGGTCATATGATTTTTATGTCAAAATTCGAAATTTTCTAAGTTTTTGACTTTGTGACCTTGACCTTGGGACGAAAATGAAAAATCGGACAAAGACAGGGTTTAGATAATTAATTTTGCTATTCAAATACCGAAGAACCCATTCCATTCAGTCAATTCCCGAGGAGATCGATTTTTAATCCGACTACCCCCTAAAAATGGCTATTTTTTTGGGTGTGGCTCCGCCCACAATGGGCGTAGCATGCCCTCATCCAGGAAAACACGAGACATCGATATCGAACACATAACCAAGTTTCATCAAGATCGGATCAAAGTTCACGGAGTTATGCTCTGGACAGAGAGACACAGACATAACGAATATAGTGGTCACTGGCTGGTGCTCGTGAACCAAGAAAGAGCAATCAGATTGCAGGCCCTCACCAGGACTTGTTTTGTGTGGCGTTCGTGTACTGGTGTGTTATGTAATTAATGAGACGTAATTAGAACTGCCACTTTATAAATGCCGGCAGTGAGGACTCGTTCAGCCATTTCAGAGAATAAGATTTTTGAAGGTATTTAAAAATTAAAAAAAACAATGTGACTGCCGAATCACGTGACCGATGACATCAATAAAATAATTTTTGAGGCCCATTTCATCCCGAGATGACTCAAAAATATTCATACTGATTGGATGTAACGTTTTTACATATGGCCTGTCACAGCTAAGTGGGAGCCACTTCGTTCTAAAACTGACCAAAAAATATCAAAAATGAACTTCATGAAATTATCAAATCATTAACTATTCCATAAACTGGAGCATATATGGAACACAAGGCAAAAAACAGTTCATCAATTCAGACAAACAACTTAGGAAAGGAACCAGACTGATAAACATTTAAATATCATGAACACTTACTATGACAATCCGTTCCACTTGTTAGTCCAGGATGTCGCAACACGATAGTATCAAATTTTGGCAAATTTTAATATTTCTCGATGGACATGAATAAAAAATTTAATTTTCTTCCCTCCAAATGGTTGTCATATAAATATTTGAGCATTATTGCTCATAGACTTGTGAAGTCAGTCTGATTCATCTATTTTATCTATTTTAATGTCCAAATACTTAAAACATTCACTCACCTCAATATTTCAGCAATAATTCCAGAATTCCATAATCGTCGCGTAATGGCGGACAAGAAAAAAAATCTCCCTTTAACTGTTGAGGGAGATTGAGGCAAACCTGTATTTTTCCTGCAAATTGGTCATGACAGAAATGTATCATTTGGGGTAAGAGATTTCAAATTCAACGATTCAGGTAAAATTGTATTGTGTATAATATTGATCGTCACATAATGGCGGACAAATTTGAAACGCGGGGTCAGTGAGCGGTATTTAATCAAAATATGTCTATAATGTTTGTAAAATTAGATAATATGATTGTTGGTAAAATGAGCCTCATCTCAGCCACCTTCAGCACACTTCACAGAATAGCACAGGCACTTTTATTTTTTTCATCCTTGAATAGGCATTCAAAGTGAAACTAGGATAAATTTCACTCCATCACATGCCACTCAGCCAATTTTTGATCGATTTCCAAACAGTAACTTTTGTCTGGAAAGGAAAGTTCACTCTTTCTGTTGAAATAAACTTTTCAAAACCAAGTTCCAATGACGAATATCGGATAAATTAAACATCTGAAAATCTAAAAATGAAACTGGAAATATGACTGCTTTTTCAGCTGAAAGCATTTAACTGCATGAATCTTAGGATCCTGACATCTGACGGTCATTAAAGTATACATTTTTTGTTAGATTTTTCAATGCTTTAACTGACTGTGAGGGTTTCAAGAAAGCTAGTTTACTCATATTTGTGTTTATTTAAATACAAGCATTGGAACAGGGTGGCTCCCATTTAACTGTGACAGGCCATATGCAATTATGACATAACAAAGGCACATATGACATCATTAAAAAAAAACATCACTTATTCCCCATTATGAGTACTTGCTGTCTGCCAAGTTTCAATTTTTTCCTTGATATGGTTTCAGATAGAGGTCCAAAATTTTTCTAACATGGCTGCCACACCACGTGACATATGACATCATAATTATCATGAAAACATTCCACATGAATAGTCGCACCAATGGTGAAAATTGTCTCGATCCGATAAGCGGTTGCGGAGAAAAACACAAAAGTTCTGTGCGGACAAACAGACAAACAAACAGACCCAAATGTAAATACCCTCTCCTCCGGCAAGGGTAACTAGGGAGTTCATAGAACATGATACCTCGCGCAGTGTTGAAGTATATACTTCAATTTAATAAAATGATTTTAAGAAATAGTTTTAAAAAAAACACTCCAGAACGTGACAATTGAAGCAGTCTTACACTGTTATTCACCACCGTGTAGAATATAAATATCCACATACTGCCAAACTGGAGGTTCTTGGAAGTATTTAGAAGGTGATCTGTTTGTTATTTTCACTGTTAGATTTGTTTGTTGTGCGATTTGTTTGTTTGTTTTTAGTTCTGGGGAGCTTGTGGGATGGCATGTCTGTCTGTCTGTCTGTCTGTCTCCACAAATACTTGCAACTTCTCTGAAACTACACATACGATTTTGATGAAACAATACCACATCCTTCATCACCCTGTAGGTACCAAAGTTTGCTCAGGGTATTAAAATAAATAAATAAGTCAGGATCTGAGGGGGTTTGCGGAGGGGGTTTACAGGGGTGGAGGTTGCACCCCTTAAAGAGGTATTTACTCCCTTCTCCAAAACTACACAAACAATTTCGATGAAACTTGACCACGACCTTCATCACCAGTGATGTACCAAAGTTTGCTCACGACATTAAAAAAAAAATTGGGGTCTCAGGAGGTGTAAAAGGGGGTTGCACCCCAATATATATATGTATGAATTTTTTTTATGTCAAAGGTGGCTTCATTATGTCATCATAATTGCATATATCAAACACTTTATCTGATCATTTTGAAAAGTTTTGAGAGTCATCTGAGGGTAAATTGTATGGGGGAAAAAAAACTGAGATCGATCACATGGTTCAGCAACTGTATTTTTTTATTCTTTATTTTTAACCATAAAAGTCTTCTAAAAATCTCCTCAGAAAAGGCTAAACAGATTGAGGTGAACCTTTACAGGTACTCATGATCGCCTGTCCATGAGGAACAAAAAGTTCTCAACCAATGATGTCATAGGTCACATGGTTTTAGCAGCTATGATTGTTTTGAAGAATAAACATTTCAAAATCTTCTTCTCCAGAACGGCTTGACAGATCAAAGGGAAACTTCACTCACACGTTCTCCAGGCCTTGGGGATACCAGGGTGTTCAGAAATAATTAATGTTACATGGTCTTGCAGCATTATTGAATTGAACAAAATTCTTAAAAATTATTTCTCGTGAACCACTTCAATTTACGTGAAACATCACAGTAATGATCTAGTCGTCATTGGGAATATATATTTTAAATTTCAACCTGATTGGACGCATGGTCTGACAGCCTGAATTATTTAATATTTTTGAATCGGGGTTCAGAGATTTCAAACAAACTTGGTACAAGTATGTATAATGATGGAATAATGTGGGCACAGGCATCCCAGGCAAAAAATAGCATTCCTTTCCAGTAGCAATTCTCGGCAGACTACTGCAGTAGGACCTGTTACAAACTACAGTATATGAGAGTAGTACTCTCATATACTATAGTTCCAACTGTAGCATTTTTGACTGGGATCGGTCTGTCATGACATCAGAGTGTCCTTCTAGTTTTTCAAGATGACCTTTACAATCTTTTTTATTTAAATTGAATTATGTAGTTGAACACGACAAAACACAAATCACCTTGTTATTGCTTCCAAGAACCTCCATATTTGCAGTACTTCGACATATATATATAGTGGTGTATAAGACTTCAAAGACCCTAAGCTTCTGGATTTATTTTTATTTTTATATACGACCTTTAAAAATCATTTTTATTTCAGTTGAATTGTATACTTGAACACTGCATTGGGTAAGGTGTTCTCTGAACTCGAGCTTTTATTAATGAATCAATTCAAACTTTACATCATTGTGCAGCAAAAGCAACTTGCAGTATAATCAATCATTCAGGAAAACAATTTTCAGAACAAATATAGTTCTGGTTCCGTGTAACATTTAAAAAAAATACACACCCCAAACCAAGTGCCTTCTCCAAATGGTTTATTGAACAGCAGAGCCTGTGAAGGACGAGCTGCAGCGTCTGCACAGGCGGTCACAGCATCATCCGCTGCCGCATCGCAGTCAAACCGAAGGAGGCTAGCAGCTCAAAACAGATTTACAAATCGAGATTAGTGTCACAACAAATGCACAAATATGGCACACAATGATAGCCTTGAGATACAACCACAGGGATGAAGTCATTTTTGATGGGTTAAGAACAGCAGAGAAGGGTGCAGGAGGGGGGGGGGTGGGTGGTCATGTACACAAATTACATTAAAACTTATTTCAATCTTGGTACTGACAGGCTTACCATAGGGGATCAACAACTAGAAGTATTTCAACACCACACCAGTGAAGAAGAGCAGGAGAAAGGGATCCAGTTTAAGACGAACACCTTTTGGTGGTTTACTTTCACTACAGGTAAATTTGCCTTCATTTAATCACTTAAACCGGTATAACTAACCTTTTTAACTTGCTGCCGCATTAGTCTATGAACAACACTTATACATCCAACAATACAATTATCAGTATTCAGATGTGTAGAAGAAAATGCAACAGCCCATGGACCCCTTCATTTTCCACACCATCTGCGATTCAAGAAAGAGCTGCCTTTTGAATCTGAATTTGCATCGACGAGCCCGGGGTTACACACACTCTGGAACCATTTCGAGCATAGAAATCAGTTAACGGGGCTCATCCTTCCAGGACCAATAACAATCCAAACGATTGCGTGAAATATCGATCTCGAGTAAAACCAGCGACGCTTATTGCAACTTCCGTGTAAAGTTAAACTGCTTGCCTTAGAACGATGAATGAAAAGAATAATATTAATAATAATTAATATAATACAAAAAATTAATTAAATAAGAGGATAATAGAGTAAAAAAAAAAAAAAAAAAAAAATCGCAACTTAAATACCCTTGTTTGAAAGCGTTGATTAACGTTTAAATTATTTCTTGAACCAGAAGGCTTGGTAGGCCGCACGGAGGCAGCAGAATTGCCGTTGTTCAGAGGACAGGCAGCAATTATTATAAAATAAAACAAATCACATTGACAGAGAAATGCAACCACTGTTCATGTCTTCATGGCATTATATGCGCCGTGAACAGGTGAGTGTAAAACAACGTGAACGGATAATGAACAACATCTAAGAGAATGACAAGGCACACAGTTGTGTAACGCGTCTGGGCTTGTCTTGTAAAGAAAATACTGCTTGCTTTAAATTTTTATTTTTAAAGCTTCAGCTTTCGATTCCACATCTCCAGCTTGTGATAACTAAAGTGTCACAAAGTCGCTATTGCCACTCTCCCTTTTCGAGATTTAAATTCTTCTTTCCCCACTCAAATCCCAGTTTCCCCACTTTTTCATCCCCAATTCCCTCCCAACCCACCTCCACCCCCCCCCCCCCTCTCATTTTCTTGCACAGGTATATTTAACCTGCATACCCCACACTCATATAATTAAATTGTTTACCTCCCAAGAAATTCTAATTTCATCGTTCCACCTGTTCATAACTCCGAGGACATTTTCCATCGTGAACGTGCCACAGCAGCGGACATGGCTCGGTTGTGCCGAACTCAGCAAGGCGGAGCGGACAGAGCTCGTGGCATAAGCGTATCGCCATCAGTTGTACCATGCTTAGACAAACTGCAAAAAACTGTCCTCGTGGCCAAACGAGTTATCATGCTGCGAGTTTTTGCAATGTACGGTTGTAGTAGGTAGCCGTGGGAGCGGTAAGTGGCAGCCAGCTATTGGCATGGACCTCCACAATCTCGAGAAGCAGAGAGCAGGTGAGCAACGAAGCGTCAGGATCGAGCATTTTATCCCGGACAATGGAAAGCAGGTCCGTCATGCCAGAAGGGGAACAACTTTCAAGCAGACTTCCGATACTCTGCAGCTGAATGAACAGAAGGCAAGGCGCGGGCACAATTTTGAAAAAAAACTTATAACCATTCAAGTTTTACACAAAAATCAAGCTGATCACACAAAAATCAAAAATCAAAAAAGAACAGAAATGGAACAATGCAGTACATTATCAAACAGGATAGGAGGCTTGAAGCTACAGACAACTAAAAAAAACAAAACAAAGAAACCAAGATTTAAAAAAGCAACACCAAGGGTGCTTCGAAGAAACATAAACTCCACCCATGCACAGGAGCGGATCGGATCGGATCTGCTCCCACTCATAGGAGGAAGAGTTTATGCTTCCAAGTGTAAGCATCCTTGCTGCCTCTCCAGATCTGCTTCGGACGGTGTATGGCAGACATACTGTTGGTCAGGGTCCATGCGGCAATCGTATGTGTGGCACATGGTTCCTGGTTCCACAACAGTAGTGGGGCAACTTAGCATAACAATTGTGCATTTTGTGAGGAAAGCACCAAATTTGGCACACTAGTCACCTAACATATTATGAACAGATTTGGATATTGAGCCATCTCAAATTCAGCCACCAGCGGTTACTATAGTTTCACTCTAACATTGGTTTGAACATTTATTAAAAGCTGAATTAAGAAAAACAACCTGCAGCCACCTCAAGTTTAAAGATAGCCGCCATTTTGCAAGATGGCTGCTAATTATTTGTTATACCGGACGACTATCTCACTCATAGAAATTGGTTGTTGAGCATGGTGGCAAACGAATCATGGGCTGCGTCTGATTGATATGAATACCAACATCGCTTATGTAAAGTCAGTGGTTGTTGAGCATGGTGGCAAACGAATCACGGGCTGCGTCTGATTGATATGAATACCAACATCGCTTATGTAAAGTCAGTGGTTGTTGAGCGTGGTGGCAAACGAATCATGGGCTGCGTCTCATTCAAATGAATACCGACATCTCACTCATAGAAATTGATCGAGAGATGTCTGATTTAAATGTTCTGAATCAGTGACACAGTCTGCTCTGTTAATATTCTCTCAATTTTGTGAGCACTCTCCCTCACACACACACACACACACACACACACACACACACACACACACACACACACACACACACACACACACACACACACACACACACACACACACACACACACACACACACACACACACACACACACACACAAAGCTGTGCATTCAAGTGCGGCCTTTTTGCACTTGCACGATACTAGCTCATAGCAGGTGTGGGCTGCTTTGGGTAGCTTCGTCCAGTGTGGCTCGTACACCCCCTCGTCATTCTTGACCCAGCCCCAGCTGGATGGAGGAGGCAGCTCTGGCGTTGGTAGCAGTGTTTGACCCCACACATGGCCTCCTTGGTAGGCCGCCCTCTTCACATGCTCCTCCAGAGCTGCCTTGGTTGGCGGGGTCAGCTGCACGTTGTTCTTCTTCGCGAAGAGTTTCTTCCTGGCCTTGTCAATGTCGTTACACGTGCTGGTTCTGTCATAGAGCAATATGACGAACCTCTCGATGGTGTGCATGACATCGGCTGGTATGCCACTTGGTGCAGAGGATAGCTTCAGCAGTGCGTCTGTAAGTTCTGGCAGAATGGTCCAGATTGTCCAAGCAGTCTTCTTACCATGTCCAGCAAAGCAAGATACAGTGTCACACCCAGTCAGTGCGTGAAACATTGGGAGTGCCTGTGTCTTCTCTGGTCCTAGGCCAGCTGCTATTTCGTGGGCTGCCAGGTACCAAAAACTCTTCCCAGTGCCAAATGCTAGCCACAGTTCATCTTCTGGTTGCAGTCCCTGGGCCACTGACACAGCCAACACCACAACATTGGTGTCAACTGTCTTGATCAGTATCTTGTGGTGACCATGGTTGGCTGCATGGGATGCATGCAACAACATTGGACTGTCAGCTTCTTCATGGCTGCATGGGGCGAGCAAGGCCAGGTCGAGCAGCGGTGGCTTGCTCAGGACTGCCTCTCCATCAGTGATAACCAGCTGCTTGTCATCCTGGTCAAACCACCTGAAGATAGCTTCTGATAGGAACTTGAACAGCTCGGTCTTGTTGGTGTCCACTCAGAGGAAGTTCTGCCAGTTTCCAGGTATAACTGCTGCTCCGACCACGCGTCTACGCACTCCTTTTCCACGCTTTGATCTTGCACTGCCTTTCAGTGAATCAGCAACGTAGCGGTCCCAGACCAGGTCCAGGCGTGACAGTCTGAAGCTTTGTTGACAGGTACGGTATGAAGACATCCTGGGCATAGTCATCAAAGTTCTTGGCTACCGCAGGTTTCAGCATCTGGACAATGACTGCCCCATCAAGAACTAGGCTAGTGGTATCAGGAGCCTCTGATTGGGCATTGGAGAACTCTTCAAAGCATTTGAGGAGAGAGAGATCACTCTTCGTACCTAGACGGAGACTTTCTCCATCGGAGAGAGCTGGAGGACACGCTTGATTCTCCTAGCCCATAGTCATAAATACTATTGCCACTTGTAAAATCTTCTACAGATGCTGGTGACGGCACATAGACAATTCACACCCATCATCTGAGTTACATGGCTTCATTCCCAATACGACCGAATTCATCCATATTTCGGTTACTTCGAGCCGATGTGCTGAGATGTGTTGCGATTGATTGTAGGAGTCACTAAAAACGCAGTTTCAGAAAATTGAAGGGTTACTCAACAAACTGACCAAAACAAATTAGCTTAGCCATGAAAATGGAAACTAGAATGGAAAACTACTTACAAACGGTTTGGCATTGCCGTCAATCGAACGAAGATAACCCGAAAACTAACGAGTCATCATGGTAAAGCTATCTCACCAACACGCCGGTACGAAGAGAGAACTTCCTCACTCAGTAGCAAACTGGAACTGGCGCCGTGAAGGCAGAACGGAAATACATGCAGAACCTCGTAACCCGGTAATCCGTGACTGAGATAATCCTATGACCAAACTGCACCCCGCAAACCAAACTCGACTTGATGAACTACGGTTAACAATGGGATAGCATATAATAGAGAACTCTATGGGCACAGAACAAAATAACAACGAATTGAGTCAACAAGTTTAAGCTGGCAACTCAACCGTGCGCGATTCCGGGGTCAATATGCACGCACACCACTTCTACTACCACGTGCCAAGCCAATAGTGCTATGAATGTTTATCATTGGTTTTCATTCAGAATCTGTCTTAATAAGACTAATTAGTCCACTTTAACTTTTTCTTTCTCAACCAAATCAAATTGTTACTTTCTTTGACCATTATTGAACCTTTATTAGTAAATAAACTTTCACTATCAACCTGCATTCCTCTCCAGTAAAGCAGATATGTGTCATAACAGTAACCACTGGCGGCCATTTTTCAAAACGGCTGCCACAGCCATCAGCGGCTGAATTTGAGATGGCCCAATATCCATTCATAATATGATAGGCTACTAGTGTGCCAAATTTGGTGCTTTCCTCACAAAATGCACAATTATTATGCTATATTCAGCTAAGTTGCCCCACTATAGTGAGCGAGTTTATATAAGTGAGGATTCCTAAAACAGGTACAAACTGACCTCCAAGCAGCAACAGAGCACCGCGTCCTCTCCCTTCTCCTGCGCTTGCAATAGCTGTGCACAAAATAGGGACACCAAATCAGCAATCATGACAACTACAAACTCAAGACCAAGTTAAGGTGGTGGTGACTCAATGTCAAGCTCATATGACAAGTATCAAAAAAAGTTCTGGATTTTTTTTTTTCTTCTTTGCAGCTTATTACCTCCACCACCGAAGGTGGACGGAGGTTATGTATTCACCCTGTTTGTTGGTCTGTGTTTGTGAGCAAAATATCTCAAAAAGTTATGGATGGATTGGTATGAAATTTGGTGTACAGGTTGGGAGTGTGAAAAGTACAAATTGATTAGATATTTTTGGTGAAGACCCAGATCCAGCCTATCAGTAAGATACAAAACGTAAACTGTTCAGCTTGGTGGAGGTACACACTCCACCAAGTGCTGTTCTAGCGTTTGGAAAAATCTGAGGTCCAACTTTCCATTATAAACTATAAAGGGCACTCGGTGGAGCGCATACCTCCACCACGTAATACCCGATCCATGAGAACATATCGGGCCCTATACATTTTTGGGATATCTTACTTGACAGTACTGTATCGTTTTTGGTCCTATCTCTCAAAGGTGAAGAATCACTTAAAGAATTAAATAATTCTCGTATCCAGATCCGGATTCGGATCTTCACCAAAATCTAATCAATTCGTCCTTGTCTCACACACAACGTGTCCGCCAAGTTTCAACTGAATCCGTCCACAACTTTTTGAGATATCGTGCTTTATATCATTTTTGGCCCAATCTCTCAATGGTGAAGAATCACTTTCGCAATTCTAGTAGTCAGATCCGGATTCGGATCTTCACCAAAATCTAATCAGTTTGCCCTTCTCACACACCCAACCTGTCCACAAAATTTCATCCGGATCCGTGCACAACTTTTTTGAGATATCCTGTACACAAAGACAGACAAACAGAGAGGGGTGAAAACATAACCTCCTTCACCTTCAGTGGTGGAGGTAAACATCAAAACAAGAAACACTGAAAATCAAATTCCTGGTTCAAGTGACGAGATGAAATTTTGGCATAACAGTTGGATGGAGAGTCAGTTTCAAACAAAATCGGGCCTATCCATTCATGCAAATAGATAATTTACATATTTCTGCCTAATCAAAACATCAAGCTTGTTGAAATGTACAGATGTCTGCCTGCCAAAGGAATCTATTACGAAAAGGTGTGTGTGTGTGTGTTTGATATCTCCATAATTTAGGTTTCAGAAGGTGGAACAGAGTCCTCCCAGGACTCGAAGTATCCACCTTCGTTTCGGTGAATGATCCTGATTCATGGCCGAAGTTGTGAAGTTGTGTTGTTCTCAGAGTTTCATTCTGAGGGCTTTTTTCAGGATCGTCACTGAGCCCCGAACAGCCTCCCAACTGTAGTTTGTTTGTAGTAATGTTCCCAGGGATGGTTTGTAGGATCTTTGTGAGGGTCTTCTTTATCATTCCCATTATACTCCAATTAATCCTGGTACAATTTTGGGACTCTTCAGCTTCCAGGATCTTTTCACTTCATTCTTGAGGTCTTGATATCTGGTCATTTTCTTGATTTCTGCATTGTTTAGACCACAGTCACTGGGTACTGAAACCTCAATTAGCAATGCCTTCTTTTCCTTTTTGCATCTGAGTACTATGTCCAGTCGCAGTGCTTTGTTTTCTCTGTTCACGCTTGATGAGATCATCAGGTCGTACGTGAGCATTATGTCCTTGTTTTCAATGATTGTTTTTGGTTCATGTTTCCATGAGTTTTGTGGAATTGAGATATTGAAATTTCTGCAGATGTGCCAGTGGATTCCTCTACATACCTTGTAGTGCCTTTGTGTGTACGTACAGTTGTTCTGACATGAGTTTTTTACATCCCGATAGGAGGTGACTCGTGCTTTCTGTTTCTCCCTTGCAGAACCTACACGTCTGATTGACCCAGTCCTGCCATTTTCTTAAACCCATTCGTGTAGTGTCCTTGGTCTCGGGCATTTATAATGATTTATTATCCGTCCCAATTGAGCTGGCCTTTTCTTACCCATTCCAGTGATCCTTCTTTGTCTACCCACAATCGGTCCAACTCTTTTCCTAAAAAAAAAAAAAAATCCTTACTCTTTTGTCGTTCTCCCAGTTGTCACTACATATCTGTTCATATTTCATCTTGCATTTTTCTTTTGTCTTTTTTGCAATTGTTGAGGCTGTATTTGTTGTCGTTTCGCTTTGGTACTTGACATCTTTTCACACCTGTTTTTGTAAGGTGAGTGAGATACCTTTTCTGGTTTGTTGTGTTCATGTTTGTGTACAAATTGTATTCGGTAGTCCGTTGAACTTTTCACGTACTCTGCTAAATCCTACAATCATCGCTCTGTGCACTTCATTGAGCCCCATCAGGCCACCACCTCCTTCTTTCCTCGGCAGGTACATTCTCGGGATGCACTGATTTTTGTAAAACATTTTGTGGAGAGTGAGGAGTTTCCTCGTTTTGAGATCTCGTTTTATGATTTCTGCTTGTGGCCAGTTTACTATTCCACAACTGGATTGGAACACGAGTACTGCTCGTTGGTTTATGGCTTTCATTGTTCCTTGGGAAGAGCTATGTTTTCAGGATCATCCTCGTTCTACGCAGGGATTCTTAGGTAATTGTTTTCACATTTTTTTATGGATATATTTGGTGGCTTTTTCTACTCCAAGGTATTTGTAAGATACTTCGTTGTCTATCTGCATTGTTGTACCTAGGTCGATTTTTATGTTGTCCATTTTTGTCTGTCTACCCTGTACGAATGTGCACTTGGCACAATTATCGAGGCCAAATTTCATTTGGATGTCGTTGGTGTACAGTTTCACTAACTTGAGTTGTTCTGCCAACTTTTCATTGTTCAGTGCACAGTTTTAAATCATCCATGTAAAGTAGATGCGTCACCTTTGTTGTTTCTTTGGATGTTCTTTTATTGGTTGTTAGGGTGTATCCGTGTCCGTACATCCTTCAAGCTGTATTCTAAAGGGTTCCTGCTGTTGCAGAATAATAAAAATGGCACTGTTGGAAAGCCAACGATGATTTGGAACCAAAATTGGTGTGTCCATTTAATCATAAAAATGCCCGTTTTAAAAGCTAGTCTTTCCGGAAGGGAAGAGGAAGAAGCAGAACTTTTAGCTTTCTCGGAATGAGGGGCTTAACTGGTCAAACACTTGGAATGTGTCTTTTTAATCCTGAGAAATCCCACACGCTCACACACACTTTCTGAAAGGACTGTATGGCAAGCCCTTCCCATATACCGTCATACCAACTCTCTTCAGTCATTCAAACTCCTGGATCCCACTCAGCCATGATCTTTCTTGGGCAAACCACATTTCCGAGTTGGCCTCCAAAGCCAGTCGCTGACTGGGCATCCTCCATTGCACAAAGTCCTTCTTTGGTACACCTGAGCTCTTATCTACCAACAAAGCCTTAATTCGCTGCTCAGTTGAGTACTGCTCTCCCCTCTGGGCTGGCTCCCCTGCCTCACATCTTGTTCAGTTTGACACCATGGAAACCAAGGCCTTCCAAGATCATTGGCATCTCCAAGGATGAAGCCGAGTTGATGGGCCTATCCTTTTACAAATCGCCAAATAGGTAGGTGGTATCCATCTTTTTCTACCTCCCTTCTGGTCTTGGACACTCTGCTCTCTCCATTCTTTGCCCCCACCCCCTTATGTATCTGCAGGGCACATACGGTCGGTCTGCCATCAACCACCTTCTGGTGAAACTCCCAAAATCCAGAATCACTTCTTACCTCGACTCATTTATGCCTACTCCTCAACCTTACCTATGCATCCCTTGTTATCTGTGTTTATTTTATCCCTCAGCCCGACTGTTGGCATTTCCCTCTTTCGGCCATGGGCCGAGCACTCAAATTCATACTTTCTGCGGTGTGCGTCAGAGAAGTACTTCATTTTAACTTTTTTTGATTAGATGGAAGATTTCTGAAAACATTTATGAATGTTCACAATCTTTAAAACCTGCACATTTTTTCACAAATATGACAATAAAGATGATAGAATTACCTTCGTAGCAGACTATTTTTTTCTGAAATAATGACGTCTGTACGCCTTTATCGACCAATCATTACGGTTGTAACAGAGGCTCCACAGAAATTAGCCAAATGCAGTCATCGTACAGTGTGCACACATCACAACATGGCGTGCTGCATGCACGTCGTGGACCAATGTGCAGACAATCAAATTTGTCTTTCGGACGGCAAAGTTGGCAAAAATTTCATGAAAGTGTTCATCAGTGGAAAAGCTTGGGTACTTGAGAAAGTACAATTGCCACCGAAGCGAGAGAACGATTAAATTTGGAGCTTGCTTTGGCACCAGATCTTCTCGATATTGTTCCTAACTCTGTTGGACATCACCATGCATCAGTGTGACCACTCCTTGGCTTTTTTTCACAAGATCTTGGCTATTCGTTGTTCACCTTGGCATCCTGGTTTTCTATAGGTTTTCTTGGCGTATCGGTTTTCTATTATCATCGCTTTTCCGAAACCTTGTGAATTCTTGGCTTTTTTCATTGGCTCACCTTGGCATTTATAAAAATGAGGAGTGGTCACACTGCCGTGCATGTGATACGCGTTTCACTGGCAAGATCAAGATTGAGAAAGCCAGGAAGAGGCAAGAACGGGAAAATGAAACCGACGAGTGTGAGCGACGGTGCAAGAAACACGAGCATCATAATTTTACTGTTCATAAATTAAATTATTCATTAAATGTTGAGGTTTTTTTTTTTTTTCCCAGTGCAGTGCACGGCAAGACTTTTGTTTATCACAGTCCCATATATTGTAATTTGTTAGTTCGTAGTACTAGTAGTAACTGAAGGTCTGAACACAAGTTACTTGCAACTATGTTGAACTTGTACATGGCCTGCAACTAATACATCCCTTTCAACTGTGGGCAAAGGATTAATACCACATTAATAGTTGGTCTGAAACTTTTACCATACCATTAATGTAATGAAATTTGTATTTAACTGCAGCACTAAACTTTACTTGAAACACACAAACCAAATCTTCCCGTATTACACACAAGTGCTGTCTGGTCAGATTTAGTGGCCTAATTAAATGGGTAAAAAGGGGTCTATGCCTTGGATGAAAGAACCTAGAATCAATCTCTCTGTGTAGGTTCTGAGATCTTCTTGTAAGGTTTTCTGAGAATTTCATCTTGGACGACCTGGACAATGAGACGTTCCACTTCTGGAGCATATACTGTGTACATTCAGATGGTTGAAGACGAGGCAAGCCAGTTGGAACCTTCACCTGTCCAGCATGTGTTCCACTCTACCTTGGTTCTTACCTGTCCGATGACAGAATCAATTATGCGAGGTATCCAACATCATATTGGCTTGAGATGTGCTACTTGAGAGAGAGAGAGTCACCCTGACATCAATGCAGAGCTTCAAGCTGGGAATTTTGTTGCCAAGAGACAACAGAATCATGGGTTTGCTCTCATGGCTTGTGAACAAGTAATTGAGCAAACTGCAAACCACAACTCCTAGACAAAAGGAGGACTGACAGCATTCACACTGAAGAAGGGTGCAGTGCACAGATGGACATTATCAAATTATGAAAGAGCTGCCATTACGAGAGAGAGTGTCTTGGAGATGGCTGGTCGTGACACGTCATCTAGGGCCCGTGATGACTTTCACGGAACATGAATAGAGCGTGATGAGGACGACGTTCAGAACATCATGGATACAATTTAAAACAACATCAATCCTTTTGATCTTGCACAATAATAAGCAAGCTATATCATATAACATCAGGTCAACTTCCATCAGCACCTGCCGTTGCAGACCTCCGTGAAGCTAAGGAAAAAGGAGAAGCTTCCTTCACAACATACTGCCAGAAGAGACTTCAACTAAATGACATGGGTTTTCATGACACCATGAAGAAGCTGAATCTGAAGACTTTCAAGGATAAGGAAGAGTCCAAAATTGCAAAAGTGAAGGGTAACGAAATCGCCTCGATAGCCGACCGGAATCTGTTCGCAAGACTGATTGTTGTTGGTTCAGTGAGAAAGGATGACCTCAGAGAGATACTGGTTCAATCATTGGGTCTATTGCCTGCACCACTGGCAAAACATGATGGCTCTCTTATCAAAACCAACAAAGCCAAACTCATGCACTTCCAGGAGAGATCAGTTGATCCATCACCCACAGTTGAAGAGATCACATTTTGCTCAACGTGGGTATGGCATTCGATGGCACTCAGTCGTCAAACCACAGCCAACATTTTGGCAGTTGCTGATGAAGTGTTGAATATCCATGTGAATCAGGCAACGATGAACAAGTCCAAAGTTGTGCACTTTATTCCTCACAGATATGCCCAGCAGCATAAAGAATGCTGAAAGAGGAAAACGAGCAGAAGGAGGAAAACAGATCACCAAAATATTTTCTCCTGATCAGAAGACTCTGAAACAATGGTATAAGTTTCTACCTGGCGGTGACGACAAGGTAAATCTACCCCCTCCATCCATCCATCCATTGGGACTGTACTCTGTGCAGTGTTTGTGCTGCTTAAGCAGTCTCCTTGGCTATTGGGCATGACACTGGACAGGTCGCCACTCCGACACAGGATATCAGCAAGCTGGCACTCATTTTGCCGACCTTGGAAGGATGACAGGCAGAGTCAACCCCACCTGGTATTAATTCAACAGCCGAGTGGGATTTGAACTCAGGATCCTAGGTTCCTAAGTCCACAACCCTAAACCATGAAGCCAACACCAGGCATAAATCTGCCCTACTTTCTATTCAAACAGTGGTGCAAGACTGGGAAGCCGATTGATGACATCGCAATTATTGTTGGACATGGTACTGAGTGTCATGTTATTCGTATGAATGATAATGATGTAGAAGTTCTACAAATCCTCACTCTGTTCTCAACACAAGAAGAAGCCGATACAAGACTTCTACTCCACTGTTCGTATGCGGCAAGTAACAATGATCACGTCATCATCATCAGTCCAGACACTGATGTCTTGGTACTATGTGTGGCATTTTGCAAGGACATAGATGCAGAGATCTACTTCCACACAGGCAAAGGAAGTAATACACGCACAACTGCTGTCTGTCACATATTTAACCATTTCGGGAAAGAAGTGTGTTCTGCGTTGATAGGATTTCATTGTTTTACCGAATGTGACACAGTTAGTGCTTTGTATGGTCATGGTAAAGTAAAATCTGCAAAGATCTTGACATCAAATAATGACCACTGCTCCACATTTGAAAAGATTGGCATGATGTTTACAGTACCGCCATCCTCGTTTGAAGACATCAAAGCATACACCTGTGAACTCTATGGGTAGAATAGAAGGGCTGTCGAGATGTCAACGAAGCAAGATGCAGAATGTTCAAGACTGGGAGCTGTGGAGAGAAAAGCTCTGCACAAGCACAAATTGCCGAGATGACATTCGCAAGATGAGTCTTATCAGCAAACCAGAAACACCATCACCAAAGAACAATGGTTGGAAGATTGAAGATGGTTTGCTCACCATAGAGTGTATGGGTCTTCCTCCAGCAGCGCCATCACGTGTATTGCAACTTGCCCACTGCTCTTACAAGAGACACAATGTACTCAAGGAAGGTGCTCTCGTTTGCTCAACAAGCTTCCATGTCTGTACCGATTTGTGTTCATGTAATGACTGTGCAAATCTGGGATCTGTTCCTGACTCGACCCACATTGAGGAAGAAATTGACACTGGAATCAGATAAAGATGCTTAATTACTTCCTTATACTCTGTGGGGGGGGGGGGTGTTGTACTTAAGTCTATGCCATTTATCAATTTATTTTCATGGTTTGCTACTGAATGCACAAATGTAATTGACAGGAATGTATTAAATTATTGTAGCAACAAAAATCTTCTTTTTTGTCCTTTATTCTTAATTTAACAACAAAGGGTTTGCCACTTTCTTTAGAACTAGCATGATCAGCTCGCGATCCTCGCCTCTCCACACACATCGTTGCAGAGATCGACGTCACAGACTTGCTGTGTTGGCATGATTTACACCAATCATAACACAAACATTTCTATTCTGCACATTTATTTGTAATATTGATGATATTATATTTATTTTAAATTTTATTTGTGATATAAGAAGGTCCAAACGGTCGAAGTGGTCAAGGGTCTTCGTTGTCTGATGGGTGTAAGGGGTTGAAATGGTGTTGAGGTTTAAGGGGTCTAAATGGTCTTTTGGGTCATTGGTGTCTTTTACGTCTTAAGGGTCAATGTCTTAGAGGGCCTTCATAGGTCTAAGGGGTCAAAAGGTACATTCCAATAGTATGTCAATAATAGATATATAGTCACACGGCTGGACGGACGGACGGAGGGACAGAAGGAAGGACGGACGGACTCACGCCGAGACCGAGCTCTTTTTATATTAAGATGGGTCATTTCCATTTGAAAATGAATGATTACACAATGAAATCGATGCATATAAGCAGTTCGTGAAATATTGGTTGCTAGGGATATTTTTACCGTAGCAACGGACACTGATATAAATTCAGTATTTGAAATAATTATTTAAAATCATATCTGCTGACATCAGATGATCTGAAAAATAATTTCCATGATTACAGCATTTTATTGCTCAAAATCTCGATTTCGAAGTATTTATGTCACCGTTGCTTGGGAAAAGGAAGTCCGAAGCAATGGAGTTGACTGTTTTTGGCCATTGCTAATTAATGTGCAAATTTTGAACGTGGGAACCTGTCATTTATGGTTCATGTGCACTTATTCAACATATCTAGCATATCTGCAGGTACTTCAGACGGAGACGGCGGAGCTCAAACCAAGCAGAATTATTGGAAGCTCGGCCCATGGTTCCCTTTCTGATGTTCCTTTGTTACATTGTATCCTGATCCGTTCTGGACTGTTCTCGCTCTTCCACGAACCTCGACTGTGTGTGTGTATATATATATATATATATATATAAAAACACACATAAATATTAAAAAGTTCTGCTGCTGTTGCTTCTGTCTGCTCTCTTCAGAATGTTTTTAATCTTTTGTCAACTCCTTTTGGAATCGATCATCGCTGCTGACAGTCTTTTGAACTTCTAGGCCTCACCTTCGAACGTAACTGAGCAGACATCGCAAAGCTGGCCTCTAAATTAAGCTGCAGGCTGGGCATGCTTCATTGTTCCAAGCAATTATTTGAAAAAAAAAAAATCAGAATTACTCACGGTCTGCACGACCTTTGCAACTCAATGGAAGACTGGATTGGTCTACCCTACGGGCTGGCTCCCCAGCATCACTTCTGCCTGCAGGAATCTGGGATCTAAAGCTCTCAACATTATTGGCATCCCCAATGAGGTTGAAGCACAAGATTTATTGCTGTCATAATGCAGACAACTCAGTGGTCTTAATCTACTTCCTTTTTTAAACAATCTCAAATTTGGTCTCGTTCCCTCTGCTCTTGCAGCCATCAAACCTTTTCCAGCTCCTCAAGGACAGATACTGTTTTTCAGTAACTCCCTCCTCGTTTAATCCCCAAAATCTGGGCTTGATGCACACACACACACACACACCTCCACTCTTATTCTCTCGTTTGTGGAACTGCCTTCTGGAGGGAGTTCAATTGCATTCTTCTCTCCAAAACTTCAAGCAAGCAGTGCACCACTACCTCATGTCATCCCCCATTAATCCTACACATCAAACTCACAGGAAAGGTTACTGTGTTTTCTACCCCCCACCCCCATCCCCCACCCCTCACCCCCACCCCCTCCCCTCCTCATCATAATCATCCTCCTCCTCTCTCTTCTTTTCATTCATTACCTTTCTTGTGTCAATCTGCGGCCCGACCATCAATACATTGTTTACCGATAGCAGGGCTCCATCATCTCGCTCTTCCACTAGCCTAGATTTCTGGGTGTGCGCTGCCGCTCGCCACAGGGCAAATCCCCCCTACCGGTGGCTAATATTTTAAACCACCCATTAGCCACTGTGGCTAATCCATGTTTTAGTGGGTTTTTTTTTAACCAGTTTTAGACGAATTTTGGGTGATTTTAGCACAGAATTCAACCTTCGTTGAGACGGTCGAGACAGCCGCCATTTTGTATGTTTTGATTTCGGGAATCACGCGTGATTTCGTACAAGCTTATATATACTAACTTTAGTAGTTTTAAACTCGTTTCTAGTAAAATAAAAAATAAAAATAAAAATAAAAAAACGACCAAAATTACGCATGATTCCCACGATTCTCGTCTCAAAATTTTATTTTAATTATTTTGAATTTTTTTTTTTCCCCCGGAATGATTTGGCGCTACTCTGCGCTACATGCTTCGTTGGGTCAGTGGTTGCCAGGTGAGTTTTGACAATCAGTAGTAGTACGAGTTTATTTGGATGAGTGAGTTTGATGGGTGACATTGGTTGGATGAGTGAGTTTGATGTGTGACATTGGTTGGATGAGTGAGTTTGATGTGTGACATTGGTTGGATGAGTTAGTTTGATGTGTGACATTGGTTGGATGAGTGAGTTTGACTGGTGACATTGGTTGGATGAGTTAGTTTGATGTTGTGACATTGGTTGGAAGTGTGAGTTTGACTGGTGACATTGGTTGGATGAGTGAGTTTGATGTGTGACATTGGTTGGAAGTGCGAGTTTGATGTGTGACATTGGTTGGAAGTGCGAGTTTGACTGGTGACATTGGTTGGATGAGTGAGTTTGATGTGTGACATTGGTTGGAAGTGCGAGTTTGATGTGTGACATTGGTTGGATGAGTGAGTTTGATGTGTGACATTGGTTGGAAGTGCGAGTTTGATGTGTGACATTGGTTGGATGAGTGAGTTTGATGTGTGACATTGGTTGGAAGTGTGAGTTTGATGTTGTGACATTGGTTGGAAGTGTGAGTTTGACTGGTGACATTGGTTGGAAGTGCGAGTTTGATGTGTGACATTGGTTGGAAGTGCGAGTTTGATGTGTGACATTGGTTGGAAGTGCGAGTTTGATGTGTGACATTGGTTGGAAGTGCGAGTTTGATGTGTGACATTGGTTGGATGAGTGAGTTTGATGTTGTGACATTGGTTGGAAGTGTGAGTTTGACTGGTGACATTGGTTGGATGAGTGAGTTTGATGTGTGACATTGGTTGGAAGTGTGAGTTTGATGTTGTGACATTGGTTGGAAGTGTGAGTTTGACTGGTGACATTGGTTGGAAGTGCGAGTTTGATGTGTGACATTGGTTGGAAGTGTGAGTTTGATGTGTGACATTGGGTGGATGAGTGAGTTTGATGTGTGACATTGGTTGGAAGTGTGAGTTTGATGTGTGACATTGGTTGGAAGTGTGAGTTTGACTGGTGACATTGGTTGGAAGTGCGAGTTTGATGTGTGACATTGGTTGGAAGTGCGAGTTTGATGTGTGACATTGGTTGGAAGTGCGAGTTTGATGTGTGACATTGGTTGGAAGTGCGAGTTTGATGTGTGACATTGGTTGGAAGTGCGAGTTTGACTGGTGACATTGGTTGGATGAGTGAGTTTGATGTGTGACATTGGTTGGAAGTGCGAGTTTGATGTGTGACATTGGTTGGAAGTGTGAGTTTGACTGGTGACATTGGTTGGATGAGTGAGTTTGATGTGTGAGATTGGTTGGAAGTGTGAGTTTGACTGGTGACATTGGTTGGAAGTGCGAGTTTGATGTGTGACATTGGGTGGATGAGTGAGTTTGATGTTGTGACATTGGTTGGAAGTGTGAGTTTGACTGGTGACATTGGTTGGATGAGTGAGTTTGATGTGTGACATTGGTTGGAAGTGTGAGTTTGATGTTGTGACATTGGTTGGAAGTGTGAGTTTGACTGGTGACATTGGTTGGATGAGTGAGATTGGTTGGAAGTGTGAGTTTGACTGGTGACATTGGTTGGAAGTGTGAGTTTGATGTGTGACATTGGTTGGAAGTGCGAGTTTGATGTGTGACATTGGTTGGAAGTGTGAGTTTGACTGGTGACATTGGTTGGAAGTGCGAGTTTGATGTGTGACATTGGGTGGATGAGTGAGTTTGATGTGTGACATTGGTTGGAAGTGTGAGTTTGATGTGTGAGATTGGTTGGAAGTGTGAGTTTGATGTGTGACATTGGTTGGAAGTGTGAGTTTGACTGGTGACATTGGTTGGAAGTGCGAGTTTGATGTGTGACATTGGGTGGATGAGTGAGTTTGATGTGTGATATTGGTTGGATGAGTGAAGTTGTTGGGTGAGATTGGTTGGATGAGTGAGTTTGACTGGCATGAGGTTGGTCCAATCCTGATCCACAACCACCCCCATCCCCCACTACCACCTACTAAAGGCACAACGACCATATCCCCCCCCCCCCCCACACACACACACCATCACCACCACCACGACCATCCCTCACAATCACCACCTCCCCTGATGGTCGTTCATTCAACCAATCTCTCACGTCAAACTCACTCATCCAACCAATCTGAACAATCCAACTCACTCATCCAACCAACCTCACCCATCAAACTCACACATCCGCCTTAAAATTAACTTATTATTTCATATTGCTAAAAAAAAAACTTTTGAATAAAATATGTGGCTATTTCCTTTCTCCTGTGGCTAATCATTCTAAACCTGGATTAGTCAGAGTGGCTAATTCCTTTTGAAAGCCAGAGCACACCCAGGATTTTGTAGCAAAGAAAGAGCGACATGCCTCTTGCAGACAGGTGTAGATCGGCAAGATGAGAACTTGAAAAGGTTCTCCATCACTGCTTCGCATTGCACCAAACACCTCACTCAACAGCGTTACAAAGCCAAGCCAGCGTTCCACATTGGAATGCTGTGTGACATCTCGCTTCCCGTACTCAGTCTGCAAAGCATGTGGGGGTGGAGGCATTGGGGGGCATGATAATCAAAATGACATTGTTTGATAACCTTGAATATGACTCGTATTTCCACTTCAGTGAACTTGCAATTAATTACCCCTACTTAACATTGTGAAAACACAAGTCACTATCCTGTTGACAATCAACTCAGTGTTATCACCAAAAACCCTTCTTTCTCACTGCATTAAGGAGGAAACATTCACCTGAAGCTGATCAAGCAGCAGTTTACGAAAGCGCGTTCCATCAGATGTCACCATGCCTGCGAGGCCTCGACACAGACGTGCCATGCTATGCGCAAAAGCACGATCAATCATACCGTGCTCCAGCATCGATTTAACCAGCTCCTCCATCTGAGCCTTGCTGGTTACCACACGACTAACCACCTCCAAGAATGCAGCCACGCTGCTATCAGAGAGTGGGGTGCAGCCCTGCGCAAACAAAAGGATATGCAGTGTAAAGGAATGAATACGGAGTCAAAACTTCCCCCTCTTCCCCCAAACCATTAAGGTAAGGCACCAGTGAAGCTTGGCACAGACGTGAATCCTTTGATCTGAATTTTCAGCCAGTGTCAAGTCAGCTTCCTGATGTCGCCAGAATAAAAATCATGTTTTTGGCTACGAATCTGAGAAAAGGAAAGAAATAAAAAAGTTTGTCTCCAAATACACAGAATTTTGTATTTTAGACCTCCACCCCCTATCCCACAGAATAAGATTCCAAACTCTCACCATACCTATGGATGCTGTCCCCTTTTCCACACACCAAAAAGCTGCATCTATGCATGTTCTGTGTCGCTAGCAATGTCAGGAGCCAAATTAAATGAGAGAGTAATAGAGGCCAACACAGACAGTAGAGAGGAAGAGGCAGACAGACAGACAGACAGACAGACAGACAGACAGACACGGAGCGATGAAGCACAAGCGGATAGGTAGACAGAAGCTAATAAGGTAAATGCAGACAGATAGCGAAAAGGTCAATGAAAAAGCACCAGAGATTTTATTAGTTTAATTTTTTGATGAGCATGGGCTTGCCAATTACATCAATACCAGCAATGAGGAACCGTGTGCCACTGGATTTATTGTCAAACGCAACACAACAAACCTTGAGCTGACTCAACATGTCCTCCACATGCTGCATGGCTCCTCGATCTGAATCTGGATCAGACCTTGACTCAACTTGATTCAGCTGTAAAGGGAAGTGAAGGATAGGGAACGGGTGAAAGGTACGGCAACTCGAAACCACGTGTCACATCATTCATCCATTCTGATATGGTTTTATTCACCGACGAAGGGCAACTGCAACAAATGACCCTGCCTGGAGTTGCATAAATGGGTCGGAAGTGGATTCTATAGCATCAATAACTAAATAGCTTTGTCTTATATCGAACATGGGCTTGGGATCCTAGGATACTGAGCTCAAATCCCGTGTGGCTGTTGAATTAATACCAGGTGGGATTGACTCTGCCTGTCATCCTTCCGAGGTCAGCAAAATGAGTACCAGCTTGCTGGTATCCTGTGTCAGAGTGGAGACCCGTCCAGGATTGTGCCCAATAGCCAAGGAAACTGCTTAGGCAGCACCAACGCTCTGCACAGAGTCTGGTCCCAATGGTGGATGGATATCGAACACTGGAAGTGCAGACATCTGCATGACGAACCGTTCCAGTCACCATTCTGAGTGAGGAGGAGGAATCCAGCATGGTGAAGAGGAGGAATCCAGTGCGGCGAGGAGAAGGAATCCCGAGCAATGAGGAGAAGGAATCCAGCGTGTCACTCAATTTAACGAGCACAATTTGGTTTGTTCAAGGTCAAGGTGCGATTGGGCCTTCGATTGGGCCAATTGGCCGACGTGACCGCTGTAACAATATAAATTTGAATACGATATCTCATCCCAAACAAAAATCCTATTTCTAAAGCAGCAATGTCAAATGAGTTCGTAAAGCAAAACACTCGATTGTACCACCTGGTTTCAGTTTACTTTAGACCAAAAATAAATTTACAGAATGACTCGCACACTTGCTCGTGGAGATTTCAAAAAATGCTGACATGGTAAAAAAAATTAAACTTCAAAAACTGATGATAAAACATAAATTTGTGTTGGACCAAAATTATTTTGCCGAGCATGGCAAGTGAAATGTTTTCTGTGGAACTTTTATCAAGTCAAAGTAAAAATGTAACACTCTGCCTGTCCTCATTTGGAAATTGCTTACATTTCCTCAATACAGATATCCCAGTTTGTGGAGGCAATGGTTAAAGAAAGTAGACCGGTGAGAAACAGGTGAGTAGAAGAAAAAGCTGATGTACAGTAGACAAGGAAAAGGCAGTAGTAATCACATATTCAAATGGAAGTGGACATACGAGTGGGCTGGCATCAATTCGACTTTAGCAAATAGCAATGGACAATTTATCACGGAGAGAAAAGAAAAACTCACCTGGCCTCTGAACCTCGACCTCAGGTGAGCACGAGAAGATTCCAAGAGCACTGGTGCTTGAGGCTGCCTTCGGGCAGATTTTTCACCAGCAGGGAGTAGTACACCGGTGCACCC
Organism: Eptatretus burgeri; assembly: GCF_056783735.1. Taxonomy (NCBI): domain Eukaryota; kingdom Metazoa; phylum Chordata; class Myxini; order Myxiniformes; family Myxinidae; genus Eptatretus; species Eptatretus burgeri. Next base: position 92,011,721 of record NC_140969.1, read on the forward strand.
ATCCTGGTCGCAGCCATGAGGAGTGCATCTTTCAGTGGGCATCTGCACTTGCACTTTATTTGAAGAACTCCCAGGAGGATTGATTGATTCATCATCCAATGAAGAGCAACATAACGGGCTAGATTTGGTCACGTGGGGCTGTGGGTATAGATAAAGGTGAAGCATAAAGAAAATATCAGTACTTTCACGAAACAGTAAATTCCTCGTTGCACCACTAACTTTACAACTCCACAGTCGACAAAAATCAATCCATCTTTAACAACAACAAAAAAAGGTAGTGTGCCATCTGGACTGTGGTCAATTTGCCAAAAATGCGACAAAATACAAAATTCTTCATTAATTACTGACCTTTTGAAATACCCACTCAATAGACAATATCTGCCTTGGTGTCAGTAAAAAGCTAGATATTGTACGCATTAGTAAGTGCCTGTAAATGAATGATTAAAATTGACGGTTGCATGTTAAAAGTTTCGTTTCGCACAGCTTGGTAAATTGTAATCTGAACTGCTTGATATAATGAGATAATTTTGACTGTAGATGGCAGTATTGAACTGTAAGGTGCCTGGTGAGATTCGTGAAGGTGCTGGAACGTTCTCAGACGAAACTTCCGGTATGGACTAGAATCGCATTTGCTGGAACGCATGGGATTGTTCTGTGATACTATATAAACGAGAGGGAGGTGTGGAGACACTTAACATGTGACAAGCATGTCTTGATCGTCCCCGTACTCAATTTAACTCAGCGTGAACGAGGTGTTAATGTCCAGAGGGGTTGTCAACGTGTGGAGACAATCGTAATCAGGTTGTTTAAAACTCAATGAGATTGTGTATCAGGAAAGAATTCCTTTGAGCTCTTGAAATCAACCTGGACGGGCCAGCGTACGAGAGGACACCGCAACTGGAATCTAAGGATCGACGGTCCCGAAGGGTGAGGTGAACACGCGCGAGTTGTGCCGGTCAGACTGGGCCACTGGGCGGCGGAAATAACTCAACACAGGAATCGGAGTTGGACATTGTATGCAATGATGAACTTCCTCAATTGACTTTGTATCTGTTTATTTGAAATACAAGTTTCAAAAAGGTTACGCTGTTGATGTGGTCATTGTAACGACACTCAGAAGTCACAGACACCAACTGACAAAGATCCATTCAAGTGGGAGCTGACCTGTATGCTCGTCCATGATGCGTTGAGTCTGGCACCATGAACAACATATGTACACTAAAGGGAAGGAAACCCAAAAGGTGCACGCGTATCCCACCCCCCCCCACCCCGACACTTGGGCTGGCAGGGTAGCCAAGAGATATGCAGACATTTTTAAGCTATCTCGCCTGGGTTTGAATCTCAGCCCAACTATAAACTGTCATCCTGGTGTTTCACAGGGAGGGAAATTCATCAATGTGTGTGCCGTCCCATCTGCTAGCATTAATTAGTGGATGCTAAAGATCTCACGGTGCACTTCACAAAGAGTAGGGGAGTTATTGCCAATACCCTGAACAAATTACAAATTCCTGCACCATCAGTCCAACGTCAGGCCTGGCTAGCCGGTTCGTGAAAGACGTGCCAAAACCATTGCCCTGCTGATCCCAGAAGAAAGGGGACCAGTTGTTGTCATTGAAGAAGAAGGAAGGTGGTATTAGTCGTAGCACCACCATCAATATATGCATCACTATGCATAGTTGTCAACATTGAGAGAAAAAATTGCTCTGTGGGAGACTGGCTGTTATTTCTCCAAGAGGCGGGGTGAAAATGAGGGATTGGGGGAAAGGGCCATTAGGGTGTTTCATATTGCAACTTTTTTGTGCTAGTCAAGTTGGCTACCCGTCGTAGCTTTCCAATATGGATAAAAACCCCACTCGCCGATTTTTAGAATTTTCCTCCCAAAAATGGCCGCCGGCGGCTATTTTTTCCAAAATGGCGGCCTTTTTCGCGTTTTGACACAAAAAGACTCCTACACCTGCTAAAATACGTGAATGTTACTTGATATGTGTATGTTTGCGAGAAGTCAGGGACTAAACATTAGGCATCCAATATGGCGGAAAAAATCCAAAATGGCGTCCAAGATGGCCGATTTTTGGCCACTGGAAAGTTGTTCCCTCCGATGTGGGTTCTAATATGTTTAGTTATAGGTTTTGGGGTGTGCTGAATTCGTTTTTATGCTCTAAAATGCAGTATATCTGTCACAGAGACGTCTGTGGGGGTCATGCTCTCGCGTTAAGAAGTAGTTCTTGCAAGCCCGAAGAAGAATTTTGAATATTCTCGCCCTCATTGATATCAGGTGTCGATTCGACACCTATGGTATTTGACACCGCAATTGGTAATTTTCGCTCTTGCCGATTCCAACGTGCCCACAGATGAGCGAGAAACGATGGCAAAACTGTTGCATCAGACACCTATACTACCTCATGATCAACTCGGCTCAGGAAAGCCAAAATTTCCGGCCGTGGATGAGAATGAGACTAGTGACCTGTGTCTCAGCAGTTTCATAGATGACGACTCATGGCGGTTTTTCAATCTTCTTGAACTATATGATGTACTAGATGTAGAATGGATGTGTGAGCCTGCAAGCACATGGCCAGAAAGTGATTGTTACCAAAAATTCACAAACTATGTGCACAATGTTCACGTAGTTAACGACCTTGCAGAGCGTGGAATTAAGTTGATTTCGGATTTTATAGACAAAACGAGGGATGAACAGCAAAGGCAAGCTTTGCTTCAAGTGGTTGAGTGGCACAGGCAGAATTATTCTGGATACACGAAATCCACTCTTCAGAAAATGTAGATAACTATATGAAGTGAAGTGTGAACATTGATGTTTATGAACTGTGGAAATTTTAATTTGAAATGTCGCTACAGCCATGTATGCCATGGCCAATATTATTGATTATCGAGGCTGATAGGCACGCGCACATGAATTCATATTAGAACATTCATTATGGCATAAGTATATTAGTAATTCGTGTATATATTGCACATGTTAAATAAATACATGCTTGACCTTCGAATATTTAATTGTTATTTTCCGATATCAATGAGGGCGAGAATATTCAAAATTCTTCTTCGGACTTGCAAGAACTACTTCTTAACGTGAGAGCATGACCCCCCGCAGACGTCTCTGTGACAGATATACTGCATTTTAGAGCATAAAAACGAATTCAGCATACCCAAAAACCTATAACTAGACATTTTAGAACCCACAGCGGAGGGAACAACTTTCCAGTGGCCAAAAAATCGGCCATCTTGGATTTTTCCGCCATATTGGATGTCTAATGTTTAGTCCCCGACTGCTAGCAGACATAGCAATCATAATCATCCACAAACATACACATATCAAGTAACATTAACGTATTTTAGCAGGTGTAGGAGTCGATTTCTGTGTCAAAACGCGAAAAAGGCCGCCATTTTGGAAAAAATAGCCACCGGCGGCCATTTTTGGGAGGAAAATTCTAAAAATCGGCGAGTGGGGTTTTTATCCATATTGGAAAGCTACGACCGGTAGCCAACTTGACTAGCGCAAAAAAGTTGCAATATGAAACACCCTAAGGGCCATGGTCCCCCCTTCCTGAAGTGATACGGTCATGGGGAGCACAACTTAACTTAAAAGGTATGGTCCTTATGTTTCATGAAGAGTTTGGTCTTCATCTGGCCATCGGTTTCTGAGAAGATTTAAAATAACTTTCCCTGAATATGAGGCGAAACCCCCCCTTTTGAGCCTGTTATAGGGGTGGATCCGGGTGGGGAGCAGAAACCCATGAGACCTTACTATTCTGATGCATCGTACCAAATTTGGTCCATATCAGTCATGTAGTTTGAAAGGAAAATATGTTTTTGTGAACATGAGGGATTAGGGGGCGAGGCCACGGCCCCCTTTCTAGGGAAGATACGGCCATGGGGAGCACAACTTAAGGTTAGGGCATGGTCACGATGCCGCATGGCCAGTTTGGTCTGGATCCGGTTGTCGGTTTCTGAGAAGTTTTTTGAATGAAATACTAATAGTTGGGGCAAACCCCCTTTTCAAATGGGTGAAAACGAATGGGGAGCACAAGCCCATGAGACCTTACCGTCCTGATACATTGTACCAAATTTTGTCCGTCTCGTTCAAATAGTTGTGGAGAAGATATTTTAGTGAAAATTAGGGATTTGAGGAGGGAGCCCGTGGCCCCCGATCTGGGGGAGATACAGCCATGAGGAGCACAACTTGAGGTTAGGGGCGGGGTCCTGATGCCTCCTGGCAAGTTTGGTCTGGATCGGTCTGACAGTTTCTGAGAAGATTTTTAAATAAAATACCAATATTTGGGGCAAAACTGCTTTAAACACCTTTACCGGGGGCACATCCAGGTGGAGAGCACATCCAGGTGGAGAGCACAACCACATGAGACCGTGCAGTCCTGATGCATCGCACCAAATTTGGTCCATGTCGGTGGTCGGGTAGTTTGTGAGAAGACATTTTAGTCAAAGGTTAATAGATGTACGTACGTATGGCTGGACACCAGAGGAATAACCTAAAAAGTGGTAGGATGGAAAGGATCTGCAGTGCGAGGCAGCGAAGCGATGAGGGAGGAGGGATTCTGGGTCGATGTCTGGGAGGGGATGCTCTCCCTCCCGAGGTAGAAAAATCTTGCAATTTTACCCTTAAATTTGCACATTCCAGGAAGACACTCTTTCATGCAACATCAAAGCAGAATAATCATGTTTTCCTGATGAATTTACACCGAAGGCCGACAGAAACTTCATCACAACATAAACGTGCATCAAAAACGCCGATGAGACATTATTTGGGAAAAGCAGTATTTTTGCTATTATTGGGCAATGAAAGGAATAGGGCATTCGAAGTATACAAAAAGTGGTAGATTAACACCAAAAGTGGGAGAGTTGGCAACTATGATAATGCCTTTTAATTCTTTACAAAAAAACAAACAGGTAAGATAAAAATCAGAAAGTGACATCAGAACAGGGGAGAGATGCTTTGAGTCACCATGCTGTTGTTAGGTTGATGCCGAGAATGTTGACCGTGTCTCTCCCGCGGGGGTGTTTGTTCCCCATCTGGCCTTGCACGCTCAGAGTCTCCTCCTGCACGCCAACTTCCTGTTTGAACCAGAGGATGACTCTTGCTGTGATATTAACTTGCAAAGCATTTGTAAATATGCATTGGAATGATCACAAGGAACTAAGGAAGTTTGGGGTAGAGGTATACCTGGTAAGAGAAAAGACTTTCAATAAATAGCAAACAAACATAAGTTCTCAAAACATCTCCTTTGATCTGCATGGAGTCAAGTATCTACTTGACTCACCAAAGAAGATGTTTGACAAATAGACTGCAGATTGAAGATATTTCACAAATATAATGTTTTGTAACTAATTCATCAAGAATTCAACTCTGCATTTGGTAAAACTGAACTTCTCTCAGTATACAAGGCTTTTGTTTATAATTTGATGGACTCGTGCTTTATGTTCCCCCATTTATGCCTGGTGTTGGCTTAATGGTTCGGGTGGCGGGCTTTGGATCCTAGGGTCCTGAGTTCAAATCCCGCTCTGCAATTGAATTAATACCAGGTGGGGTTGACTCTGGCTGTCATCCTTCCAAGGTTGGCAAAATGAGTGTCAGCATGCTGGTATACTGTGTCGGAGTGGCGACCCGTCCAGGATTGTGCCCAATAGCCGTGGAGACTGCTTAAGCAGCACCAGCGCTCTGCACAGAGTATGGGCCCAATCTCCTCCTCCTCCTCCTCCTCCTCCTCCTCCTCCTCCTCCTCCTCCTCCTCCCCCATTTCACACCTGTTTCTCCTGGATCTCCGAGTCAAAGCTCTCAATAACATTGGCATCTCCCACTAGAAGACTGAGGCACAGAGCCTGCTGCTTTCTCATTGCATAATTACCTCAACCACCAAAGGTGAAGGAAGTTATGTTTTCACCCCTTTCTGCCTGTTATTGGTGCAGGATACCTCAAAAAGTTGTGGACAGATTGGGTGTGTAACAAGGACAAACTGATTAGATTTTGGTGAAGATCTGAATCTGGATCCTATAATTTTTTAAGCGATTCTTCACCATTGAGAGATCGGGCCAAAAATGGTATAAAGCACGATATATCAAAAACTTGTGGACGGATTGGGTGTGTAACAAGGATGAAATGATCAGATTTTGGTGAAGATCCAAATCCAGATCCGGCTACTAGAATTTTTTAAGTGATTCTTCACTATTGAGAGATCGGGCTAAACTGATATATACCACAATATCTCAAAACGTTGTGTACGGATTCGGATGAAACTTGGTGGACATGTTAGGTGCGTGGCAAGGACGAATTGATTCGATTTTGGTGAAGATCCGAATCAGGATCGGTGAAGATCTGGAATGACATTTTTGGAAATGAAAATTATTTAATTATCAAAGTGATTCTTCACCATTGAGAGATCGGGCCAAAAACGATTTATAGCATGATATCTCAAAAATGTATTGCGCCAAATATTTTCTCATGGATCAGGCATTGCGGAGCGGAGGTATGTGCTTTACTGAGTCCCCTTTTAATTAAAGGATGGTTTCTCAGGGTACCACCACAACCACCACCTCACTTTTCGTGTTGTGCCCCTTGCTCTTGCAACCTTATGTCCATGTCCCCTCCCCAGATACTTTACGATACACAAATTCTCTGAACCATATTCTTCCAGGTTTGTTATTTATTGCCAATCATTTGATCCTCTTTTCTTACATCTGTGAAATCATCTTCCCGAGTGAGTACAATTCCACTCTTTCCTCCAGGGACCTCAACGTGGGGGTTCAGTGGTATACTACTATCCCTATCTTCTACTCTTGTACATTATTATTTCTATCCTCATTAATCATCATCATATCATATCATAGTGTTACGGCTATGGAAATTCGCATTACACCATCAAGGGCCCGTAGGTGAGATATCTTTAAGTACATGTGTAGTTAGCCCAAACCCGTTGTATAGAGGGAATTTATGTGATTCATCTGGGCTGCGACGCTTTGAGTAAGACATTTTTTCTGTTCTATCTTTATTTTGAACCAACCACGTCTCAACCGCCACACACAACAACCACGCCACCGCCACCATCTACGCTCCCACGTCATCGCATCACCGCCATTCCCAAACGGCACCATAACCATCGAACCACCACCGAAAACCCTCCACCACCTTCACCTCTCTCGTTCTACGGCCATTCCCGCACCACCTGTGAACACTGAACGTCGGGCTGTCTCGGGCCCGTTCAGCGATTGGTGCCGAACGCACCGAGTCGCGAGCGCAAATGGCAGCCTTTCCGAGGGGAAAACTCGGATTAAAACGCTACACACCCACTTCTCCTCCGTCCAATTAGCGAGCGCGGGGCGGCTTGGCCCCGCCTCCAGGTGCGTGTGTGTGAAGTCGATATATGCAAATTCTAGGATCAGGGGAGGTTCACGCCCCCGTTTCCTCCAACCAATGGGCGAGCGTGGCTCCGCCCCCGAAGTTATTCTGATCCAAAAATTTGCATCTTGGCTTCTCCTGCACGCCTATAAAAAGGCGAGCGCAAGGCGAATTAAAAAGAGTGGCAGTCAGGTCGGTCGGGTGAGGAGAGTGCGGAACTAAAAAGAGTGGCAGAGTCGAGTCGGTCGGGTGAGGAGAGTGCGGAACTGAGAAGAGTTGCAGGAAGAGTTGAGTTCTGGAGTTGCCTGAAGAGGGTCGTCGAGAAGTGGCTGTTGGGGACGCGTTGCGTTGCGTTGGTGAAGTCGAGGCGAGTGCGCGTGGTGGAACTGCAGGCAAGGGAGCTCGGGTCCGAGGCGAGAAGGACGGTGGTCGGCGACGAGGTTACGGTGTGGGGGATCGCTCATCTCGTCGCGGGACCCAAGCCAGCCAGCAACCCCCTCCCCCAGGGCATCAACAATTCCCCCTTTCCCTGCACTGAGATAGTGCAAAAGGGGGGCCCGTTCCCACCCCACCCCAAACGTCATGCCAACGAAACACGCCAAGGAGCACGGAGTCGGGGCACAGCCACGCGACCACATTTGCGGCTCGCCCACCAACGCGTCACGAGGACGCGGGTAGGACCCCCCCGGTCTCGCGGACCTGGCTGCTCCTCAAGGTCCCGCACACATTTGGCCTACAGGCCTGTCTGCCTCCTTGTCTATGAGGGTGGCTTCCTTCCTTTGCTTTTGTGTAAATGTGTGTTGGCGCCGTCTGCGAAGTAAAGCTGTACAAGTGTTGCCATGTGTGCGCGTAGTCGGTATTAACTCTGCGTCGTTGTTGCTTTTATTGTTTTGGTTGCTTTAAGTGCATTTTGACTGTATGGCTGTATATACGTGCTTTCCGTGTGCCGGGAAATAAATGTGCCTTGTGTGAACTGTTTTCCCGTTTCGCTTCGTCTTTTCTCTAATTGAATCTCCATACTGCTTCACGTAAAGGGTTCGTAGTGGGTGCAAAACGCCCGGTAAATAATCTGAACCGTCGAGGTCGATGATAACACCGCTCGGTTATCCAGATAGTACGGAACGGGCCGCCCAAGCGGCTCGTGTCCGGAGTCGACCTGCGGCGAGGTACGATCGCCCGATTTACCATTCGCGTGGGTACTTAGGTAGGTCGAGTTTGGCGAACAACCCTATCCTACGCGGGTGGCCGATTGGCACGATCATGGTGAGGTCGAAAGGCCCACCCGTGACTAGCTCCCGGCGTTGTTCCGAGAAGGTCACGACTGAATTGTCCGTCCGGTGGGCGACGTTCCGCGATCCGAGTTACGTGGCCATCCGCAGGCCGGCAGGCACGAATTCGCAACAATATCATATCATAACACACACACACACACACACACACTTTGATCAACACTCACTCACACACACACACTTTGATCAACACTCACTCACACACCTGCAGACTCTCTCTTGTTACCCAATCATCCATCATCAAACTGCTTGTCCTGTGCGTGCTTGCTTCCCACCAATGTATGTATGTAGGTATACCTCCCCCCTCCCACATCTTGCTTATCCACAAGCTTAGACATTGTACAAAATAAGAAAGAAAAAAAACCCCATCATTGTCGAGGTGAATAGTCCTCTTCTCTGAAGCACAGCATCAGAAATCTCCAGAAACCATCTGAGACATAACAGGGTTCATGTATCACTCCTACAGTGGACCTGGCATCTAACTGCAAGTTTGTCCACCACCCCCAACACACACACACACACACACACACACACACACACACACACACACACACACACACACACACACACACACACACACACACACACACACACACACACACACACACACACACACACGTCAGTACAGGAAACAAAGGTTGTTGCTAAAGCATGATACATCTCCAGACAACTCTCCCAAATCATTTTGTACTGCTTTTCCTCCTCCATTTAACATGACGACTTCTGCGTTACTGTGCAGATTTCCAACGCAGCTGGTCTACATTCTGAGAACCCACAAATATCCTCCACAGTCCGCTGCAATCTTGTAGTTAATACATTTTTCTTTTTTGATTTATTCTTTCCTGACAGAGTACCCACCACCCAGGTGGTTGGAGATTGCACATTAATTGCAAAAAAGTATAGTCTGTATATTACAGGAAGACCATTGGTGTTTCTGTGGTGCGTGTCGAAAGGGGTCTAACGGGACGAAAAGGTCTAAAGGTCATCTACATCCCTCAAATCCAATAGTACTTGGGGTCTGAAAGTGTGTCGAAAGAGGTCTACAAAGATTTTAAAGGATCTAAAATGCTATTTCATTAGACTCTGATATTCTACGTAACAAGGCGTTGAAGTAGCACGTTAATCCGGTTGCTCGTTGGACATCTAATGAAAGGGAGACTATTCTAATTTGGCATATACATGCATAATAGGAGTTTCCTGTCATATATATCTATGGTCCTTGGTCGCGGAGTTGTTACCGGACAAAGTGATGGGACTGCTCTGCCACAATGGAGAACTAACCCAATTAATAATAACACCGATGAGAAATCAGAAAAAAATATATATATATATATATATATATATTTATATATATATGGCTGTATATACGTGCTTTCCGTGTGCCGGGAAATAAATGTGCCTTGTGTGAACTGTTTTCCCGTTTCGCTTCGTCTTTTCTCTAATTGAATCTCCATCCTGCTTCACGTAAAGGGTTCGTAGTGGGTGCAAAACGCCCGGTAAATAATCTGAACCGTCGAGGTCGATGATAACACTGCTCGGTTATCCCAAGCATATTATATATATACACCGGGCGCAGTGGCGTGCGCCTGTAATCCGGCTACTCGGAGGCTTGGGTTGGAGGATCGCTTGAGGACGGGGGCTCTGCACTGGGCAGGGTGTAGAGCAGCCCGGAATCATGGCAAAACCCAAATCCTGATCCCTGTGTCGTAAGAGGTGACCAGGGTTGCGTCAGGAAGGGCTTCCGGCGTAAAACCTGTGCCAAATCAGTATGCGGATCATAACGGATGATCCGCTGTGGCGACCCCTAACGGGAGCAGCCGAAAGATGAACAACAACATACATATATACATATATATATATATATATATATATATATATATATATATATATATATATATATATATATTCAAAAATAAAAATCTTCGAATTTTTTTTAAAATTAATTCACATAAAACCCAAGTAGAGACCCCTGAGTATTCTTTTCACCTCTTCCAAACCCTGAATTTTTGGTATCAATCAGCCCAATGGTCTCAGAGTAATTATCGGACATCGACGTATTATCACTTCATTTTTTTTTTTTTAATAAGATGTAAAAAAAGAAGATCATATGAATGTTTGATCATTTCATCAAGACCCACTTCTAGTTCCTTGCTGAAGAATGCACGTGCCTCTGTCGTCTGTACTTAGTGATCTACCTCAAAAGATAAGACACCATCTGGAATCTTGTCTTTTCCTTTCATGGTCACTTGTACTTCTGGTGCCTTGTGGAAACACGTATGCATCTCTGATCCTTTGTTCTCGTCCGTATAAACTCCGCTCTGCCACGTATGCTCTCATCTTCTCATTTATTTTTTCATATTACTTTCCTTACTTTGTTCTATTATTTTCTTTTTTTACTGCCTAATGCTCATCTCTCCCAGCATTCTTACCAACCCAACAGTTCAATATCTCACACAACTTAACAAGAGCAGCAAAAAACCCCCCCAAAAAACTCAAGCTCTTCTTCTTCTTCTTCTACTACTTCTTCATACCTATGAATTGTGATACAGTTCTCCAACTCTCAAATGTCTTCCCAATCTTCCATTACCCAAGTCTTTGTGGTGCCCTCTTTTCTTTTCACCTCCTCTAAACACACTCTTCCTGCCCCCAGCTTAATAGCAGAGCAATGTCACACCTCCCACCTCGCACAAAGTCCTCGCCAACCGAGTGATGGCTTCCGTGAACACTCGCTCGATGCACGACCCAAACAGCACAGAGCTCTCCAAGCCAGGTACTCGACATTTCAATCTTCCCATACATTCGTTCAGTCACATGGAAGTCTCCGGTATTGCTCTCCATTTCAGCACCGCAGACGGTCATAAACGCAAAGAGCAAATGCTTATCTACAGGATCAGCACATTGGCTCCCCAGGGGATCAACGAACTCTTTTCATTCATTTTGACCTCTAATCTCTTACAACTTTTCAATCTTTCTCTTCTTCTCTTTTTTTCTCTCTCTTTCTCTCTACCATCAATTCTGGTGAAACTCCAAAATCCACAATCACTACTCACCTCCACTCGTTTGTTCCACTTTTTTCTCTCACCTGTGGAGTTTTCTCACCTTCCTCAGTCTGTTCAATCTCATTCTTCCTCCAGCACTTCAAGACAGCTGTTCACCACTATATCAGGTCATCCCCCATCCACAAACATGATCTTTTCTACCCCCATTACCCTTCACAAGACCACCTCTTTCCAAGTTTCCAAAAAAAAAAGGCAGAGCTTTCTGCTCATATCCATTATTTTCACCCCCTTTCACCCACTTCGACAATTGCCTTTCTGTATCTCTCCAAGTCCACCTTTCTTTCGAATCTAAAAGGTGGTAATCCATTGCCAGTTGACCTCCAGACAAACTTCAATCTTTTCCAGTCAAGCATTTCTTATTTGATGCACTTCACAGATTTATATCAGAAAAATAAATCATGGAAATATTTGGATGCCACAGCAGTAAGCAGCTTCATGAGCTAATATTTATGCACTATAATGACATCTTTATAATAAAGCAAATTTCTCACCCGTATCTTCTCGGCTTGTGTACCTTCCTCCAAGCCGCTTTCCTTGCCAACCACTGCTAGACCGATCAGGCTGTGGCAAGCCCCAGAACTGTATTGAATGAGGCTGCATCCGGTGCCCCTGGGGCTGGGGGCCCCCTGTCCTTCCAACTGAGCCTCTTCGTCCATGTGGCCGCTGCCAATTATCCCTTCGGTCTACACGTGGGGCAACAGTTGCTTCTCCAGTTCGGCAGGCTGGGGGACGGTATGGCCTTTGGTAGCTGCAAAAGTAAACAAGTAAAAATAAATAAAAATGCAACGATGCTGGGCAAATAAAGAAATAAAACTTTGAATAATGCCAACAATGGTGAGCAAGATTGTCTGGAGACACACACACACACACACACACACACACACACACACACACTTGAACTGTCAAGCCTGAGTATGAATCTCAACTCAACTAGAAACAGTCACTCTGGGGTTTCGTGTGTAGGGTGATATGTCAATGTGTCACTATCCATCAGAAGGATGATAAGCCGTAGGATATGTCCGCCAGCGCTGGTTTTTGATCGACGTTAAATATTCCAGTGTCTTTCAGTAAGAGCAGGTGAGGCATCACCAACACTGAACAAATTACAAATTACTGCCACTTTGTCAAATGTCAGGGCCTGACAAGCCGGTTCATAAAATACTTGGACCAAAAACATTCCCTGACTGATCCAACCAAGTGGGAATAATTGGGGCTGCTAAAAGTAGGAGTTGACCATTAAAAGTAGTAACAAACTGATTTTTTTTTTTAATGAAGAGGAGAAACACCATGTAGAAATCTGGCATGTGTGACAATGAAGAATCAGCCACTGTACAATAGGTTTGGTGCAATCAACCTGCATAGGGAAACAAGCCAACACCAAAAAATTATGTACCTTTTTTCTGAACGACAGGATGGGCTCTCCCCTTTAACCGTTTGATCTTCTCCATCACAAGGGTATAACGATATCTCCACAGCCTGCAAATCACAAATCATTTGGCTATTTAAAAACAGAAGATAATTTCCCAAGCACACAGTTCCTACCATATACAATGGTTTAACACAGCGTATTAACATACCTTCTGTGGAGCACAATTCTTGGCATTGTTAGTGGAACTACTCTCGACGCCTGGGGACTGCCAGCTCGACCTGAAAGGAGAAACGGACAGAAGCAAAACCGATAAACTTTCAATGTTCACTCGAAACTGGAACAGCTGTGCAAAAGTACAACTCTAAACTGTGAAGAGTGTGGCAAACCATTTATAACTCACATAGATTTACAAAACCAAAAACAACAGAGGGAGAAATAAAGTAGAAAACTGAAAGGAAAAGTAAAGTTACCCGGGAGCAAGATGAACTCCGAGAAGACAACGCTGGCAGAATGTACCCAAATACAGAATGAACCAAAAATAAACCATGTGTGAAACAGCAGAGGCAATACGATGAAAGTTATTTATGCGTCTGCTGAAAATACAGGATACTTTTACAATTACCAACCAATATGTGCGTGCGATATTGCAACGATGGTCGAAATCTTTAAAACAGGGGTTAAGTATTCATTACTTATTTCTTAAGGAATACAAGCACAAGCGTTTTGTGACCCTGGTTAGCAATGACCAGGATCGGGTGTATAAGAAGCTCCTTGTCGCCCTCGTCACCACGCCTGTCTCTTTTCCCTCGAATTAACACAATCGTTCCCCATCGTCATCTCAGGTGACAGAGTGGTAGAGCCAAGCGAGGCGGCCTGAGTCGGGGCCACACTACCCAACCAACCAATTGTGCCAGAGCCCAGAGTTAGGAAGAATTTATGAGGGTGATGCCAAGTTTGTAAGATGAGACCAGCGAGCTAAACAGTGGGTAAATTGATCAACAGGAGCACTGTAGTGAGTTTAAAAATAAAGTGAAACAAGTATTTTGATTAATTACTGAGGTTTAGAATAGATTCCCTTCTCTGTACCATATAAGGAGTGCCTGCCACTGGTATGGACAGAAAAGGGTAATTGGAACTTGAGGACCATCGAGTCCCTAACTGTTATCAGGGTAGGTGCTATTAGGTCACCCTCTCCAACAGCTAGTGGATTGGGGCCCCATCACATCAGCCTACACGTTTCCCAGCTGAATCATCATTCCCTCCCCAGAGCTGCCCTCCCCCCCCCCCCACCGCCAAACCACCCGCCGAGACATCTGCAGCCAGCAATCAACACCAAGCTGCCAGCCTGGAAGGGGGCATCACTGTTGCCAAATTGCAAGACAAGCCTGCTGTCTTTTACTGACAAAAATAAACGCTTGCACTGATCTCAGACTTTTACTTGCTGCCCCCAGTGACTTTACTGCTTTGCTGCTAGGATCTGCTGCCCTCATGAACTCTGAACTTTATTGCTTGCTCTGTAATTTTTTTTAATCGGCAAATCGCTGTGGATTTTTTTTATACGATTTCCTCAGAGCCACTTTTACTTTTATTGCGCATTTTAAATTCCACATCGGAATGATACATATGTACGTCGGGACAGATGGCAGATGCGTTTATGAAGAAAAGGATCCTGGCTAACAGATTAGGTACACAACATCATTCACTATCATTTGAATGTTTAAGGTACAGTAAACCCTCAAATAGTGTGGGTTTCGGCCAATCGCAGGCAACCTATTGTGTTCCAATTTCGTTGTCACGGTATTTCATTTCAGCCAATCGTGGTTTTTGAGCCGAGACGAGTCATTGTTTGCGTCGGGGTAAGCCAGGTAGCTATCATTTTGTGGAGCGCGGCTGTGCCGCTGATGCTGTGCTCCTCCACCAGGACACTAGTACTCATTTTGCTGACCTCGGAAGGAGGACAGGCAAAGTCGACCCCACCTGGTGTTAATTCAGCAGCCAATGGGGCTTGAACTCAGGACCCTAGGATCCCAAGCCAGCCACCCTAACCACAAAGCTTAATCATGAATCGCCATTGAACAGGAAATGACGTATGCAGATCCTGTAAGACTAGAGCTACAAGATCTAGTAGACGCACAACAGTTAATAATAAAAAGTAGCACCGTTCAGGACAAATGGATATTTCTCCAACAGGTGGTGTGATCTTACTGCCCTGATGCAACTAAACAATAACACACACACACAAAAAAAAACTATACAAGAAAAAGAGCAATCCGAGATTGTAAATCCTCATCAGGACTTGTTTTGTGCGGTACTTGTGTAGTTTTGTGTGGTGTATTTTGTGTGGCATTTGTGTACTGGTGCGTTACGTAATTAATAGGGACATAATAAGAACTGCCACTTTATAACTGATGGCAGTGATGATCGGGTACCAAGACGTCCTGCTTTGATTGCACACCTGACCCTGACCCTTGACATTTTCTGTATCATTATTCATTATTCAATTGAATTCAGAAAGGGATTAAAACAAATTCAATTCAAATCAAATGGAAGACCAAATAGGTACAGTCCTGCATTGGAGTCATCAGAAGGAACCAGAACAAGCAAAAACCAATGTTGAAGTCATCAGGAGGAACCTGGATAGGATTCACATTTCAGCTGCTACTCTTCTACCCTCAAACCCATCCAGGAACAGTCAAGTGAGCCTTATTCAAATAAATAAATGCATTAAAAAAAGAAGAAGAAGATATCAAAAAACAAAAATAACCGAGATCAAAATAAATAAATAATTATAGCTGCCAGACCATGTGTTCAATCAAGTTGAAATTTAAAACATGTATTATTCCCCAAGACTACGAGATCAAAACTGACGTTTCATATCGATTGATTGAGTGGTTCCAGAGAAAACATTATTTAATATTTTCTTTAATCCAATATGGCTGCCAAACCATGTGACCTATCAATTGTTCCTCAACAAACTTAGACACCCATGACTTGGGGAACATTTCTGTGAAGTTTCCACTCGAGCTGTCCAGCTGTTCTGGAGAAGATTTTTTATACGTTTTAGGGTAAATTCAATATGGCTGCTAAACCATGTGACGTACGATGTCATGTGTGTGAACCTTTTGTTCCTCATGGATAGGCGGTCATACATGTGAAGTTTTGCCTCAATCTGCTCAGCCACTTCAGAGAAGATTTTTGAAGGTTTTTAAAATTGATTTAATTATTTTTTAACAATATGGTTGCTGAATCATATGACCAATGACATTCAAATTTTTTTTTCTGTGGACCATTTTATCCCTAGATGACCCTCAAAAAATTTCATACTGATCAGATGTCACGTTCTACATATGCAACTATGACATCGTAACGAAGGCACCTATGACGTCATAAAAATCACTTATTCCCCATGAGTACTTGCTCTGTGCCAAGTTTGAATTTTTTTCTTTGGTGCAGTTTCAGAGATACAGAGGTCCAAAGTTTTTTCCTTTTGCCAACATGGCTGCCACACCACATGACCTATGATGTCATAATTATCAATAAAACATTCGACATGAGTAGTCACTCCAATGATGAAAATGTCGTCTCAATCCGCCAGGCGGTTGCGGAGAAAGACACTAAAGTTCTGTGCGGACAAACAGACAAACAAACAAACAAATGGACCCAAATGCCATACCCTCTCCTCCGGCGATGGTGACAACACAAATACTGAACAACAACAATAACCTAAAAAACACAACTAAACACAAAAAAGTAAAGAAGAAGATAAGAAAAAAAAACCCTTCCACCAATTTCATAGGGGGCACATCCGGATGGGGAGGACAAACCCCATGAGCTGTCCTGATACATCCTACAAAATTTGGTCCATAATCGGTCAGGTAGTTTGAGAGAAAATGACGTTGGGCCTCCCGGCATCCCACAAAAGAGAATACCACTGAAACTTCCACCTCATTCATCCTGTATTGTGATTTTGTCTATCCCATGTTCCTGAACGAGTCTGCGTGTGATAAGTTTTGGTTAAGGTTTAGACATAGAAACCGTTTGTCGAGTTAAGCATGTCAGGTTTCCATATAGTCCTTATTCATCTATTTCCTTGCTGTGTCTACACACTCATCATTTATTCAACTTGTTATTAATAAAGTGGATTTTGAGCCACAGAATCGGCCATTAGTGCAACCTAATTCCCTTGTAGAACCAAATGCGCACACTGAAACCGCTGTGTGACCAAATTTATTGACCGTAACCGTGCCGCACTGCAGAGTAACCGCACACACAGAACGTCTCCACTCGGTGTCTTGGGTATAATATCTGGTGGTTTCACGTTGCCTGTTAGAGAGCGAGTCATAAACAATATTGTCATGTCTGAGGCTTCGTTAACACTACATATCTCAGCACCCGAACCTTTAGTTCTGGAAAATGGCCAAACGGTCTTTTATTGCATTCAGTTATTAATAAAACTTACTCTTCCCCAAGGTCGGCCAAATGAGCCAAAATTGATGGCACATGCATGGGGGGGTAGATAGCTTGAACACGTTTTCTTACCTTTTAAAGGGTTTCTGTGTCATGAATATTAGGGGGGGGGGGGAGATGGACGAGAAGAGCTGTTCAGAACGAACCAAGCAAACCAAAAGACAAAGAGGGAAATGGGTACATGCAAACTTGTAGACAACTGGAAGGGAACTTGGTAGCGTGATTACCTCCACCCAGAGATCCGGATTTGGATCTTCACCGAAAATCTAATCAATTTGTCCTTGTCACACACCCAACCTGTCCACCAAGTTTTGTCTGAATCCGTCCACAACTTGAGATATCCTGCACAAAAACAAACAAACACACAGACAGACATGAAAACATAACCTCCGTCCACCTTTGGTGGGTGGAGGTAATGATAAGACATAAAGAGTGAAACCTAACCCACTCTAAGCACCAAAGAACACACTTTTACAAAGAAGATAAGAATGCAGGTGGGCACTTCCCTTTGTCTATGATGTGCAGGATGGAAGGCGATGATGAGTGGTGGAGATGCAGGACTCAATGCAGCCCGGTTTGGAAGCCAGGAGCGAGACGACGAGAGCCAGTGACAAAGTAAACCAGAGGTGAGACCAGGTAGACATGAGGAGCACCAGCAACGATCAGCCCCTCAACCAGCCCTCTTGACCCGCTCTGCCCTTTCCACATGAGTTCTCCTGTTCTGCCCTCCATCCTCTCTCCAGGCCTTTCTTTACACCCTTTTTTCATCTCTGCACTCTGTGCACGTGGAGTTCTCCAGTCTCTCCGAAGTCGCCTCTTCTTTGTCCTTACTGCACGCCAAGCACTCTGGTGTGCCCTTTCTTTCCTCTTGCAAGCCCTCTTCTTCCTCCCTCCTCTGTCTTCCTGAGCGGAGTCCTCCATCGGGTCATCCCGCTCACGAGGCAGCACCAATAAAAAAATAAATCCATTGCCACTTTGGCTCCACAGCACACTGTGCCACCATGGCTAGCAGACACTGGCCAGGGAGATTGTGGCAGCCTTTTCGCATACATGTGCCTCTATGATGGGAAGTCCTCACCTGGCCCCACCCACAAACAAGAGGTGTTTATGCATATCACATTACCCCAACTATCCTGTCTATAAATTATATGTGCTGCCTCCTCAGCATCACATGAACCAAGAGGATTTACTCTGACAAGTCCCTGTTACATGGCAATATAATCTTTAGGTAGTAGATTGTAGACAGCACCCGCCCAGGGTGGTACTACCGTTCTGACTTAGGAGAGTTAAAGTGGTGCCCGGAACCATCTTACACTCTCCGTGTCAGGATTGCTGGTCTAACTTTCTGTCTCACTCAAACTATAGCTACAAACTCAAGCTATAGCTTTAATCTCTTTCTTGCAAACAAACATCATATACTTTTCAGCATCCATTTTTCTTACTCACTCATTTTCACTCCTCACTTTATTCTCTCTTTTCTTACTTTTCTCTTCATGCAGTTCTTTTATTTAAGGCTTGGCCTCGATAAGGACTATTCAATCCGTGCCTGTAGCCTTCAACATTAAAAAAAATAAAAATAAATATATATCTACTCAAAACACACAGACCATGTTGTAATAAAAAGACCACAAAAGAGGTGGAAACTAAAACGGGGAAGACAGGTTCAGACTGTCACACAGTTTTAACAACCATCAAGTACGGAATGCAAGTTAAAAAAAAAGACAATTTCAGCTACAGCTGCATTATTTAACTTGAACAAAACAAGTGTTTATTGATTAATGGATATACCAGAACACAAGATACAAAATGCAATCCAGTGGGGAAACGGATTAATGTACAAGGTCGCCACGACTTCCAGGATGTTCATTTTAAAGTAATTTATTTTCCCTCAAGTTATTTAGAAAAGTAAAAGTAAAGGCAGTATAAATATTCAGTGGCTTGGTTAGCGTCATCGATGCAGCTTCTGGCTTACCGCATATTCATGTCATGTGGGCCATCCCATTGGGACAGAATACTCGATGGCACAGTGGGCGTATCATTTTGTTGGCACCAGCTCCAGCTACTGTGGAGTCATCGGCGGGAGGTAGCAGCAGGCAGGGGAAGGTGGGGGAGTTGTGGGCGGGGGGATGTTGATGAAACAGAAATGGCAGTGTTATACTGTGATGCAAGACATGGAAAAATGATGTTTCTATAAACACTGATGAATGGAAATTTCTCCATCAATCATATAAACTTTCTTTTCAAAATGCTTGATCCACAGAAAATTGACTGCAAAATGTTTTATTCATTTATTGATTTATTATCCGTACCTCAAAAACACATGACAAGCTGCAGAAATGTACATGCCAACCTGGGCAAGCAGGAAAAGCACATACTCAGGCACCTGTGCACCATTCGTCTTCATGAAAAGGAGTCTTCACTGATATTTATTGAAGATTGAAACCACTACTTTTTTATTATATGAAAATTAATCTAAGAGTGCAATAAATTATCTCAGACAGTGTCCTGCAAAGGTATTCACCCCGCTCCAAAGTTTTCACATTTTGAGGCCACCTGAGCTTATTTCCTGATGCTTTCAAATCAAACAAAATATAGTCTTCACAAACGACTACGAAGCGATAAAGCCAAAAAATTGAAAATAAAATATAAATAAATTGCGTTAGAGAAAATCAGATGATTCTCAGTTACATAAGTATTCAACCCCTTTGACCTAATTAACCCTGAATCACTTCAGCAGCAAAATATTTGTTTGAAAGGTTCAAAAATACATGTAATAGGTTTCACCTGTATGTAATCAGTGG
Source organism: Eptatretus burgeri (assembly GCF_056783735.1). Classification (NCBI taxonomy): domain Eukaryota; kingdom Metazoa; phylum Chordata; class Myxini; order Myxiniformes; family Myxinidae; genus Eptatretus; species Eptatretus burgeri. Next base: position 92,032,066 of record NC_140969.1, read on the forward strand.
TTCAACTTAAAAATTAAACTCCCCCCATTTATCGATGGAGTTTTAAGGTGAAACTCACTTGGTCAACCAACAATTCAAACATGAAGACCAAGGAGCTTTCTAAAGAAGTCAGACATAAAGTGGTGGAGAAGCACCACACAGGAGAGGGTTATAAGAAGATTATAAAGTCACTCATTATCCCTCTGAGTACAGTGAAATCCATCATTAAGAAGTGGAAGACATATCATACCACCCAGACTCGACCCAGATCAGGTCACCCATCCAAACTCAGCAGGTGGGTAAGCAGGAAACTGGGTTGGGATCTCACTGTAAATCAAACAATGACTTTGAAAGATCTGCAACGCTCTATGCCCGAGATGGGGGGCAGTGTTCATCAATCAACAATATCCCGTTCCCTTCACAAAGCTTCCCTCTATGGGCAGGTATCAAGAAAGAAGCCATTGCAGAAAAAGACACATCTAAAAGCTCGTATGAAGTTTGTAAAAAAAAGCATCTTCATGATAGTGCAAGCATGTGTAGTAAAGTTTTGTGGCAAACAAGACAAAAATTGAACTTTTTGGTCTAAATTCAAAGCATTACGTATGGCGTAAGCCTAACACTGCACGTCACGAGTCAACACCAACTCTGCTGTCAATCATGGTGGTGGCAGCATCATGTTATGGGCTGCTTTTTATCAGCAGGGACTGGCAAGCTTATCAAGAGAGAAGGGACAATGGACGATGCAAAGTACAGGAGATTCCCTTTTCTTTTCTTGATTTTTTTTATATACATGCTCAAGGCTTGTGGAAGAGCTATGACACAGAACATAATCAGGACCCAACGAAGGGAACAGCAGGAGAAAGGGGAAACAACAGCAGGGCAGAAAGAGAAAGTGGATGGAGATCGATAAAGGGATGCAGGTAACGACGAGGAGTAAGGGTTAATGCAAAAGACAGACAATATGGATACATAAGAAAAAATTTGGGAGGGGTGCGGGGTGGTTTAACGGGTGAACAAAAGATCAAGATTTTGGATGGCGGGTGACTTGAGATGGTGGTGAACAACTGTCTTGAACACCTAGATGGAAGAACGAGAATGAAGAGCGGAAGGAAGGTGGTTCTAAAAGTGGGGGGTGGGGGGGAAAGGAATAATTGAGTGGAGGTGAGCAGTGATCCTTGATTTAGGCAGTTTCACTCGGAGGGGGTTGCTGATGGACCATGTGCATCCTGCAGATACCTGGGGGTGACAAAGCAAGGAGAGGGCAGAGGGTGCAAGAGCAGAAATGAGGCGGAAGAAGACAGAGAGACCACCGACCTGTCAGCGATGGCGAAGTGATAAGTCCATAGACTCAGCTGCATAATCGAAAGGCCAACCATTGGTAAACCACATCAGTACCAAGCAGAGGGGGCAAAATGGAGTTAATCAATTAAATTTCTGTTAATTTTTTTCACATTCTGCTCATCTTGGTGAGTGGCAAGGAGCCAAGTCCCGTGTGGCAAAGAGCCAAATTAATAATATTGTTGCGGATCCGGGGTGGCGGGAATCTGACCCAGTCCCTGGTGCCACCCTCGCCACCACCGTCTCCGGGAGTCTATAACGCCGGCCGGCTCGGCACAGGCCTCGGGTCACGCGTCTTTAATGGCGATACCAACATAATCCTGTACCTTACCAGTTGGGGAGATAGAACCCCGAGTTACAGACTGGCTTTGTCAGTGACCGAGCGGAGTCTACCAGTCTGTAACCATTTTGGTCTTGTATGCCAATCGAACGGATCGTTCCTTGACGCGACACGCATTAATCCACAGCGGCAACTTCATCAGAATTAACCAGATTTATTGGGGACATCAGGGATCACAACACAAGCAATAACACGACAGTGGTTTTATTAACAATCAACCCGTTCTTAACTCGGGAACCACGGCGAAAAGGTTTCAAGGGGATTACTACGAAATATGCCTTATACAACACGTGCAAACAAACACGCATGCAGGACAAGACAGAGTACTTGGTGATGGCTCATGGACGAGAGGACCGTGTCCCAAAAGCACGAAGGTCGCTCGTAAAAACCAGCGGGTTTCCACGGGTTCGAACTCCCGCTCGAACGTGCCGCGCAGCAAGAAATGGCGGCGCAGCACTCCAGCTCCCGCCCAAGTCACCGCGTGCGCGGTTTTCCTCAGCGCGCTCCGGCTCGGCGCCACGTCGACGATGCGAGATCGCCGATCTCTCTCCAGGGTTCAGCACACGAATCCCGGCCTGGCCTGTTCTCCATACAAGGTCCCAGTCGAGGTCCGAGTTCCGCAGGCGAATCACAACGTGTCGAGCCGTGTGGTGAGCAAGGACCGTCAGACGCTCCGGCGTATCCTCTCCGGCCTTCCCGCCTCGAAGCCCGACTCCCGCTTCGTCACCTCAGTTCCTCCCTCGGTCGAATCACCGACGTGCAGGTCGGTTCAGCGTCTCTCCCGGCAGACCCAACACGGTGCCTCCTTCGTTCGCTCGCCTCGAAAACCCGGCACTGGTCCTCACACACAGCACTCCTTTCGTCCCCTTTTCTTTTCTCCTTCGAGTCGTGAGGTGAATCGATGAAGCAGGTTCCGCTTTCTCCGCCGGCCGATTCACCACTGCCTTTTTCTTTTCTCTCTCGCCTCGACGCGCGAGCTCCTTCGACACACGTCAGTCTCGGCGACTCTCTGACCAAAGGCTCCTCCCCTTTACGTCACTTCCTGTCCAGGCCACACCCCTCGCTCGAGGCCACTCCTCTCAGCCGACTGGGAGGGGCCTATTCCGGAATGAGGAAGGAATAATAGCGATCTCTCGTTTCACCACCACAGCGCGAACACAAAAACAGTCTGTTACACCGCCCGATACACACATATCGTCCCTTATACCACACAACCTATCTATACATGAATTTAATGGGGGAACTGAGCTCGTTCTATATTTAGTATTCCCGTAAGAGCCATTTCCGTAACAACATATTTACTATTCATGTTACATTTTACGAACTAGTACACGCACTCCCGACGGGAGCGGCAGGAAGGGTCATGTTAGTATATCCTCTCCGGGGTATACAGATTACAGTAGATCTAGGCTCAGGCCTCAGAACACCGCTTTCCTTCCTTTCAGTTTCGGGTGAAACAGTGGGAGTGACTGTTCAAAAAGGTAATCATACGTGTTCGACTGTTTGTGGCTGATCATTTTTACCCTCGCCGGAGGAGAGGGTCTGGTATTTGGGTTTGTCCGCACAGAACTTTCGTGTTTTTCTCCACAACCGCTTGTCGGATTGAGATGAAATTTTCATCATCGGTGTGACTGCTCATGCGGAATGCTTTCATGATGATTATGTCATCGGTCACGTGGTGTGGCAGCCATATTGGAAAAACTTTGGACCTCTGTATCTCTGAAATTGCAGCAAGAAAAAAAATTGAAACTTGGCACAGAGCAAGTACTCCTCATGGGCAATGAGTGTGATTTTTCTTGTGATCATGGACCATTTTTCTTGTGATCAGAGTGTGATCATGGACAACATAGGTGCCCTCATTATGACGTCATAATTGCATATGTAGAACACCACATCCGATCAGTATGAAAATTTTTGAGGGTCGTCGAGGGCTAAAATGTTCCACATTAAAAAAATAAATCACGACGTCAGTCACGTGATTCGGCAGCCATATTATTTTAAAAAAAAAACCTTCAAAAATCTTCTCTGAAGTGGCTGACAGATCGAGGCGAAACTTTACACGTATGACCGCCTATCTACGAGGAACAAAAGATTCACACGTATGATATCGGTCACATGGTTTGGCAGCCATATTGCATTTACCCTAAAACCTATAAAGTAAATAAACCATTCCAAGGAAGACCTGACAAGGGTCTGCAATCTCTGATTGCTCTTTTTCATGTTTATTTTTACTTCTCGTAGGGGTGGCCCACAAAACGCCAGGATAAGCCGTTTATACACGTTAACACTGCATTTGTCCAAGAAGGAAAAAACCCCTTGGGAAGAGGGGGTATTATTAGTATTCATATTGTTTTGTAATAACACTTATATTATGCTAATATCATCGTTGGGGTTGTTATGACTTCCGCCACCGAAGGTGAAGGGGGTTATTTTTTCACCCCAGTTTGTTTCTTTGTGTGCAGGATATCTCAAAAAGTTGTGGACGGATCCGGATGAAATTTTGTGGACAGGTTGGGTGTGTGACGAGGACGAACCGGTTAGATTTTGGTGAAGATCCGGATCTGGATACGAGAATTTTTAAAGTGATTCTTCACCAGAGATCGGGTCAAAAACGATATGTAGCACGATATCTCAAAAAAGTAGTGGACGGATTCGGATGAAACTTGATGAACATGGGTGTGTGTGTGGCAAGGCCGAATTGATCTGATTTTGGTGAACATCCGAATCCGGATCTGCATACAAGAATTATTTAATTTCAAAAGTGATTCTTCACTGTTGAGAGATATGGCCAAAAACGATATAATACTGTATAGCATATTTTATAAATGTATTGGGCCCGATATGTTCTCATGGATCAGGCACGGTGTGGTGGAGGTATGCGCTCTATCGCGTGCTCTTCTAGTTACTTTTGTTTCAAGGAACGGCTTTGAAAAGTGCCACGATTTGCTATCTTAACATGGATATAAACTAAACTTAACATGGATTTCAACCAAGGCGAAAACCCCCTTGCTTGTCCTGCGTTCCTATGTGAATGAATAAGATTAGATAGAGCCGTGTCTGTCCCGTGTTCCCAATGAAGTCTCTGCACGCTCCATGTGTGCGGGAGAGGTTGAATGGCCTGTTGGTGGACCGTACACTTCGGTGTGTAGCGAGCTGCCAGCACAGTCGACAGAAGCCGCACAGCCCATTCATGCCGGCACAGATGGGGGCGAGACTGAGTGCACGAGTGAGGGTGTAAGCGTGGAATGTGAGCACGAGTGCATGGGCGTGTGTAGTAGCATGAGCGTACAGAAGTGAGGAGAAATGCCAACAGAGGAGCCACCACCGGAGACAGACTCATTAGTATTAGAACCAGGACGACTTCCCACTGCGATAGTGAACACGGCTCCAGCTCGGGTGCAAGCGGGGGTGCCGCATGGTGGAACACACATGCAAGCAGCCCCTCGAATATAGTTGGAAGAGGATGGTCGTGCTCCCTTCGGGTCTTGTGGAAGACCCAGAGAGCTCAAAAAAATGCTGCAGGATGTGTGCACTCCTTGCCCCCCCCCACCCACTCCCCACAAGCCCTGGAAAAAGGAGGGTGCCACGAGACAAATTGGGAGGAGAGATACAATCAATCCCCCTCGTGCCCTTTACAGAGGGGGGGGGGAAGGGTGACGCAAAGCAAGTTTTTGCGGTGGCACCCACGAGCATTGGCGCAAGGGTGGGGGACACCGAGAGTACTTCCTCCAGAGGTCGGGGCCCGGTAGAGAGACCTGCAAGACACGAGCGCTGAGAGTGGAGGCCGAGGCCGAAAGGTCTCCTTGGGGATCCCACGGTTGCCCAGAAGGCATGGTAAGGCAGGCAGAGACAGAAAGAGAGCAGGTTGATGGAGACAATTAGAGATAGAAGGATTTAGCAGACCGTTTCAAATTTATGTTTTAAATTATAAATGGAAAATAAATTGGATTTATTGAGCAAAAATCTCAAATTATGTTTGGTGGACTTGGGTTGCAATTTGAGGACTTGGGGTAGGATGCCTTCCTCCTCCTTCCTTCTCTCATCCCAACAGCATTAGGAATGAGCGAAGGAATGTGTGTTGTTTTGACGTGGTGAAAGTGATGAGGTGTGTGGTCTGAAATTTCTTAGTGATTATTAATTATTGAATGACATGTTATGAAGTGGGTGTGTACGTGTTAATGAAGAGGAATCAGACGCTCCTGTGGAAGGGAATTCCCATTTCAGAGATAAGTAGATAAAGAGGATTCAGCTGTTTTGGAACAAGGATGCTGTTCTCTGGTGCTGAGAGAAGCAAAGTGATTATATCGAGTACAAATAGTTAATTGAAGGAATGGGTGGGGTGTGGCTCATGCTGTGTAGGAATTCGAGGAAGGGCACCTCAGGTGTTCGGAGCACAATGGCCATGTAAGCCCAGAGGGGTGGTTAAAGTTTGTTGTGGTCAGCCTGAGCACCTGAGAGAGAGGATGTGAAGCACTACGTGCCAAAGAGGGAACTTGTTGGGGTAGTGTGACCACCTCCCAGAATTTGGTTGAAGCAAGGCAGCTCAGAAGGTGCTCCCAGCAGCCTAGGGGTGCTGCATTTGAGAGCAGGCAGAGGCCTGCAGAGGGAGCCACACGCCGAGTCACAAGACTGTGCAGGAGCACAGAGTTAAAATTTTAGTGCCAGGCCAAAATTTCATGGAGCACTAGCACGAGGAGCGGCAGATAAATTGGTTGCATGGAATCCCATTAGTTGGGGTTTGAGGATAAAAAGGAAAATGTTTCGTTTTTGAAAAATGTTAGGTCCGTTTAGAAATGCTCCCCCCTCGCACCATTTTGATGTGCAACTAAATTGAGAGTTAAAGCGTTCCCCGAGCCACCAACAAGTTTAAATTAAAGCCTCCATGTTAAGGCCGGGTTGCGGAGTGTGAACTCTGGTTTGATTCCGCCTGACTAGGTGTGCTGTTTGTGACAAAATATATAATGTATTGTTATATATTGTTATACATGGGGGGGGGGGTCGTCCAAGTGACCTGGTACGAATCCCTGTGAACCAAGTCAAAGCGGCCGTGGTGCCCGACTGATTCAGTGGTCTCGAGCCGGATCACGTGTCTATTACCACAATACCATGCTAGTGGGACCACCGAACCAGAAGAGACGCCGTGCTAACTGGTGTCATGCGTGTGATTCCAAGTAACGACCGAACGTAGCCAGTGAGCGCATGCAACAGTCCTCTGGTGGGTGCTTGTCACCCGTGCATGAGTAGTCCGTCAGCGGATGTGCCAAATTACAACAGCAATCAAGACCACCCAAATTCACCCCAAAACCAAGTAGTTTAATTTCGAAAGTCACATGGACACGATAATCCAAAGAAGAAAAAGCGACGATCAAATGTGATACTAACCCCTTACCCTATACCAAAGTAGAAATATCCTGGCTGGTGGGACACAGCAGGAACCGAGGGGAGCCAGTTACGTCCTTTGGTTGTGCACTCGTCATGGGACCTGTGAATTCTCCCTAGAATTCCCACGGAACCCCTTGCTAATGCTCTCTGTGTCCCCAACTTTGCATCGATACTCATGGGGGACACCATGCAAATTTACCTTTCTTTCTCTTCCCTTTCTGTAGGGTTCACGGGGAATCAGTCTTACCCTTAAATTTCACCCTTCCCGAGCTACCCCAAATGCCGAATCCTAAGGTGGGGGCTTTCTCACCTACCCTGCTAGTGCCCTCACTAATACGTGGCATGCAAGTCCCTCTCCAGTGGTACCCGTGGGGATGGAGAGGAAGAAACAGTAAAGCATCTAACCTATGTCAGCCAATTCACAACAAGAATGACCACACTGTGGTCACAACCTGTGACACAAAATAGATATACGGTATTTTTGCTTCCTCCATGCGCTGAACTCCCTCATGCTTTCTGTTGAATGGCTCATCTTACATTCTCTAATCTGTCTCGTTCACATTGTGCCGTGTCTGTCCCGTATTCCAATGTGAAAAAAAAGAGAAAAAGACAAAATGTCATAGCCCCCGTGGTTTTAGTAATTTTGCTGTACGAAGTTAAAGGGCGAGCCCATATTTACAAGATTTATGCGTATGTGCAACTGACTTGAGTGGTCATGTGACAAACAAGAACATTTGTGACATTTGCTAAGTTTGAACAAAATTGGACCATACATGTCCGAGAAATGGTTGGGGCCACTTAAGTAACAAAATGGCCGCCAGTCTGCCATCTTGGATCTTATCTCGAAAAACAATGACGTGCATATATAAGCCATCATTCATTATCTGTGTGCCAAGTTTTAACAAGATTGGTAAATGCATGTCTGAGAAATGTTTGAGAACGTATTCAATACCGGGAGTGGGGAGGGTTTACAACTAAAATGGCCACCAGTCTACAAGTCGGCCATCTTTGATCAGATTTCAAAATAAAGTGAGGTGCATGCGTTTGCCATCATGTACTGTGGTTATGCCAAGTTTGAACAAAATCGGACCAATCATGTATGAGAAATGGTTGGGGACACATTAAAGTAACAAAATGGCCACCAGTCGGCCATCTTGGATCTGATTTCAAAAACAAATGACGTGCATATGTAAAGCATCATTCGTAATCCATGTGCCAGGTTTGAACAAGATCGGTAAATGCATGTCTGAGAAATGGTTGAGGACGTGTTTAACATCGGGTTTTTCCAACTAAAATGGCCACCATTGCTGGCCATTCCAATGGTAACGGGTCCATTGGGAAACACGCATTCAATGCACTCTTGAAAGATTTACTCGACACCGCTCATCGATGTCACCCTCTGCCACGGTTATATTAGAACGAGCCGGTTCTTCACACGGTCACGGATGTTTAACTCCAACACGGGGCCGTTCAAAAATTAGTAACACAATAATTTTCGGGAGGCGTGTGTGGTCTTGAGTAAACATGACGAAGAATTCGATTTTTTCTGGCTCCCTCATCATGATTAACACTCGACCCAAGCAAAACCAATGGAAATCTGACCAAATAAACCAGGACAGTATATAATCAGGAGAGGCATACAGGCCGAATGTGTTAGCCCCACCAGAAAAACAAAATGGCGGCCATATCATTTCATGTGGGTGCCGTGGTCGGTGGAATGAAGCAACCGGTGTGAGTATGGTCAACAAATGGATGCAAATTTCATAAATCGACCGACAAAAAAAATAAATAAATAAACAGCAATACGGAGCTCCAGTCGACCTGAGACAAAATAAAATAAACTCAAACCTTAATTTTAAAATCCTCGAAATAAAACCTCTGAAAATAGATCCCGTCAGCCTGCCTACTTGCGGTCTCCACCGATACTTAAACCCTGAGCCACGTGGAGACCTATGGACTCAACAGCCGTGGTCAAAACGGACAACGCTCACGCCGCGAAAACCCGCACGGAGTCCATGCGGGACCCGTGCCCATTTTTGACCATGTTCCCTGCACAAGTCGTGCTCACCGTACGTTCCGCATGGGAACGGTCCTCTGTGCACGCTCGTGTGTCCAGTGTTCTCGCTCCATGGGGCCATGACGCCACCATCGCTCCATGGGGCCATTCCGCCATCATCGCTCCATGGGGCCATTCCGCCATCATCGCTCCATGGGGCCATTCCGCCATCATCGCTCCATGGGGCCATTCCGCCATCATCGCTCCATGGGGCCATTCCGCCATCATCGCTCCATGGGGCCATTCCACCACCACGCAACCTCTCACTGCACTCTCCATGTGACACCGCCCCTTCCGCAAATTCTCGCAGGATACAGCGTGCACATTTGCCTGCTGATCCCTCCTCCCTTTCCGTCGGGCTCCAGGAGGATCCGTCCCCTCCACCAATTTACCTTCTGGCCACCTCCTTTTATTAAAGACGACAGGAGGCTACGAAATGCGCCCAAGCGGCTGCGTCTCTTTCCATACCTCCAGGGGGTTTCACATAGAACCCGGAGGGAGAAAACAATCCCAACTAGAAGGGCACTCAGTGGAGCGCACACCTCCACCACGTAATGAGAACATATCGGGCCCATTACATTTTTCAAATATCATGCTATGTATCGTTTTTGGCCCGATCTCTCAATGGTGAACAATCACTTTTAAATTAAATAATTATTGTATCCAGATCCAGATCTTCACTAAAATCTAACCAATTCGTTCATGTCACACACCCAACCTGTCCACCAAATGTCTTCCGAATCCATCCACACCTTTTTGAGATAGCCTGCTCACTCTACTGCACTTCACCATCTACTGCACCCCCTACAGACAGACAGACAGACAGACATGAAAACAACCTCCACCCACCATCGCAGCAGAGGTAATTAAACTGCAAGGGTCTGCACACATGCATGCTCACACATGCGGCACCCCTTGTTCACCCTGAGATGCAGTCGTGCTCACGACACCTTGGTGGGGGAGCCATTCAAATCCGAACACTAAGCACTCGGTCTCTACTGATGTCTCCCCCATACACGCTCCTCTTTTCTCCTCCTCATCCAGACTATGCATTCCACACTTAACACGTTTACTCTCACACATGCACTCACTCTCACCTGCACTCACTCTCGCTCACCTGCGCATGCACACACTTGCCCTCTCCCACACCCATGCCTGCCTGCGTGGATCGGATCGCGTGGTTTCCCATGGCACGGCTGCTCACTGCATGCTGAAACATACTTTCCACTACAGTGACCCACACCTCAGTCTCGGGTGAGGGTCCGGACAGGCCGTGTGGAACATGCACACACACACACTCCTCCCTGTGGGGAGAATCTGCACTTGCTCGACTCGTTATTTCTGTCTTCCACTCTAACATCTGCACTTCACTACTTCCCACAATGGCCCTGTGCTTGTTTTCTTTAACCCCCCCCCACACTCATCTTCAATCTCCCCCCCCCCCATATTTTTTAACTTCTGTCTCCCCTCTCTTTTACCCCTGGCCTGATCGACTCCGTCAATCCCCACTCCCTCACTCACGTTCAACAAGTCTGGTACCTTTTTCTCCCACATGACCCTTTTGGCTTTTGATGCCGCCAACCACCAGTCCTGGTGAGTATTCTGCTTGGTCACAATAGGAAGTTTTTCCCATTCCAAACCCTCATCCAATTCGGCCAGTATTTCTTATTTGGCCTTGCAAATGGCTTTCAATCTAGCCTCAATTTCCGGAGAGTAGGCCCATCGTTCGGCCTCCTTCCTCTGCCTTTCGGCCACCCCCCCCCCCGATTGACCACTCTTCTTTCCTCTGGGCTTACCCATCGGCCTTCCTCTTCGCATCACTTTCATCATAAAAACCCTGCATCATGGCCATCATCTGTTCAAGCATGGCCATCACCTTTTTTCCCCCTTGTCTAGCGTCAAACCATACCTGCTGCTGCTTCCCGCTGCTTCCCACTACTTGTGCTTTGGGATGCACCCGGCTAGCTGGTGGCATGGGTTTACCAGCTGGGGGAGGTGACAATTGCATCCCCCGAGTTCTGCTCGTCTTGAACTGACATCATGGTGGTTTTAAAATTGTTGCGCTTAGGGCACGCTCCACAATTTGGCTTCGTGGCACAATCAGTACCTCGGGTCCAATCATGCACTCCGGACACCAGTGTTGCCGTCCCCAGATCGTTCCAGTTTCCTGGTTTGAATCCGAGTCATGTCAAAACGACCATGACGGTCACCCGTTTCAAAGATCCACTGCCGGATCCTCGCATCTAAAGCCACATTACCGTTCAGGTGGGGGACCTTAAATTGAGCGATCGTCATGCTGATCGGTGTCCACATGATCGATCCTGTCAAGTCGACAAAACCTTGCCAATATGACACGAGCTTCTGGCAGCACGGAGACCCCGGGAAGCTGGATGTTGGTGCTGTTAACGTGCTGGGCATGTCCCCGTGCCACGCGGTCCGAGTGGCCTGGGCCGTGCAGCACGCCCGTTTGGTGGCGAATTGCATCGATGCATGGGGTGATTTTTCCCATGTGCGTGAGATGTTGTTGGTCAAGGTGGTGAGTTTCTGGTGAGCGAAGGTTGAGCAAGGTGAGATGCCGTTGTAAATCGGCACGCAGATTCGATGAAAGGGCGCGCCATGCGCGTCCTGTACAGTGTTTGTGGTGAGTCTCTCATAGGGTGGCTGCCTGGGTGCGGTGCCTGCTTCGATTTGTATTGTGGATAAAAGGAAAGGGCTGGATGGAAATCAGGATTGAAAATAAGATAGAGATATAATTATTAGATCTAGCTATTAGACCCACGCAATGCACTTCGTCCCGTTAACTCATTAGACATGAGGGGAAGGTCTGACTGCACGAAGACGAACAAAATGACTGCCTGGGGATCACTGTATGTTGGGTGCCATTGCCTTAGAGGCATGCAGTTTTGCAGAACCGCAACAATATTTGTAAAATAACATGGTCGGGAATGTACATGAAGCAAAGAATAATCAAATGGATCCAATTCGTAAAACTATCCCCAATTTATCCATTCCCAAAATATGCACCCACGAACAGATCAAGTGATGAACGGCAGATACTTCATTAAAGGACCTCTTAAGGCCTCAAACATGATAGAAGATAGGGGAAAGGCACAGGACAGCAGGGTTCTTGGGTCAAACCCGATGGTAATTGTCTTTTTGAAGGCAGCAAGGGGGGACATGTCCCAGTGGAGAGACATGGCGTCGGCAGGGCAGGGGTGGCTTCTCCCTCCTTGAGCTCGTTTGAGGGTGCAGCTTCCAGCTCAGCACTTTCAGGGTGCTGGTACCTCACACGCCTTTATAGCCAGGCCAGCCGACGCCATTGATGACGATTTATGCCCTTGCCTCCTGCCCTGCCGACCAGAAGGTGGGGAAAACTCTTTTCCAAATTGAGTCACGGTTCCCTGCTGCAAGGTGGCACCATATCCATTACGAGGTGACGAAAATGTCATGAAAACGACAACTTTGGTCGCCTAAATTTGAGAAATGGCCGAGCCTGGTGCAAAAGGGAAAATTTAGGACAGAAAAGGAGAATAAGGACATTAACTAAGGGCTCGTAGGGATGAGGAACTTTAGACACACACAATGGGCTGGATTTGACATTTCTCTCTTATACTATTTAGCGAAGCATATCGAAAATGACATTTAATCACTTTACACTTATTCTAAACTCCCAACATGGAAATAACTACGTTATATTAAGCATTTATTACTGCCTTTAAATAATTTCCACAATAACATGATATATCCATGACAGGATATAACCGATAATGATTCATAGGAGCTCCAAAGAGCTGTACCTCTCTCACAGAGCCTTACCACAGAAATAAATTGGGGGATTCGCCGAATGGCCCTTAAGAGGTGGGGGCAGGCCCTTATGAGACTATGTGTCTTCTTCCAGGTAGATGACCAATTTCTTATTTCCTCCAGATCAGGAGGGAGAGGGGGAAGAGAGAGAAGAAGAGAGAGAAGAGAAAAGAGAGAGAGAGAAGAGAGAGAAAAGAAGGGTCGAGAAAGATGCTACCACAACCAGAGGGGTGTAGAACTATCTTGCATTAGATAGAGTCATATGCATAGTCATATCTATTGATTATACCTTTAACTGACAGTTTAGACATCAGCAAAGGGTGAACAAATCGTTTTATTTTCATCTCATTGAATTACATTTAACATTTGTGAGATAATGAAAGTTTTAAATAGAACCCAATGTACCGTAACCGATTGGGCAGGGATTTATATTTCATGCTATGTGCTGAACAGTAGAAGTGATAGCTCCAACTTAAAAGCACGTGAAGACATACTGTATATACATCTCATCAATTACAGTTTTTGCCATTTTGAATGCAGCCTCTGGAAAATATATTTTTTAATTTGCAAGAGTCTAATGTTTACCCTTCATTTACCGAGTTTGATCAGTGAAGTCCACAAACTCAACCTACCTTTCATAAGGGTTGGTGTTTGCAGCCCAGATATCATAAGATGGGTCTCGAGGCTGGGTACACAAACAGGTTAATGGAAACCAAACAACATATGCTTTTGAGCACAAAGTGTGTTCATTAATCAAAGTTACACGAACAAACAGCATTACAGATGTTTCCTTGATAAGTTTGCCCTCTTTTTCTTACTTTGCCAATGCAAGGAGAATTTCCAAGCAAAGGTAACATACTTAGAACAATGTATTTGCCAAAAGCATGTGAACCTTAAAAGGAATGAAACAAACAAAAAAATATATAAATTCTGCATCGAGTTCTGAGCGAAGGGGGTTGGGGGGAGGGGGTGAGGGCTTTATCATTTCCAGATTCATGCCCAAGATCATACATAATAATATACCAATGACAATGGGCCACTAACACGAACTATCAACCAAACGTCAAGTAACCTCACTGGACGGTTTATTGACCCTCCCACTAAACATGCAACAATGATGCACATGAAAAACTCCGTTTATTAAGTTTGTGATAAAAAAAAGAGGAAAAATGTTAAGTTTGTAGTAACAAAGGAAACTGCCTATCACAAACGACAGATAACAACAATTTATATTTCTAATGACCTCTCAGGTAGAGTAAATGACAGCTGTGGTGTCTCTGTGATAGGCAGGGGAAAGCAAGATTTGTTGATGCCACAAATGAAAAATAGATTCAAAACTTCATAACCACAGTGGATTCCTTATCCCAACACGTACCACTTGCTTCTTTTGACACTCTCCATGGTTAGACAACCCCGGAGGTGATCGCCTTGGTGGCTTTTCGTTTTGAGCTGGATGGGCTCCCCAGTTGGAATCACTGAGATCCTTCAAAGCAGGCAAAAGCAATTAGTTGTGCACAAAATATTTTGCCACTTAGAGTTCAACAACCGTCCAAAATTTTCTTTTTCATCCACAGCACAGTAAAAACGAGAATGGCACTCGGTAGAGCGCATACCTCCGCCACACGATGCCCGATCCACAAGAACGTATCGAGCCCAATAAATTAGTCAAATATCATGCGACATATCGTTTTTGGTGCCATCTCTCTTTTGTGAAGAATCACTTTTAAAATGAAATAATTTTCGTATCCAACAATGCCATTTCAGATACTCTTATCACTTTTTGGTGCCATCTCTCTATAGTGTAGAATCACTTTAAAAATTAAATAATTCTCGTATCCAGATATGGATTCAGATCTTCACAAAAATCAAAACAATTCGTCCTTGTCACACACCCAACCTGTCGACCAAGTTTCATCGGAATCCGTTCACAACTTTTTGAGATACCGTACTATATATCGCTTAAGCCCCATCTTCCAATGGTGAAGATTTATGTAAAAAAAAATTTTTTATCACATCCGGATTCGGATCTTCACTGAAATTGAATCGATTCTTGTCACACGCAACATTTCCACCAAGGTTCATCTGAATCCGTCCACAACTTTTTGAGATATCGTGCGATATATCGTTTTTGGCCCTATCTCTCAATGGTGAATAATCACTTTAAAATTGCAGTAGCCAGATCCGGATCTTCACCAAAACTTAATCGGGTTGTCCTTGTCACACACACAACCTGCTCAACAAAATTTCATGCGAATCTGTCCACAACTTTTTGAGATATCCTGCACACGAACAGAACAAACAAACAAGGACAGGGGTGAAAACATAACCTCCTTCCACCTTCAGTGGTGGAGGTAATAAAGAAACCTAAAGCATGCAGTGCATTCCAGCTCTTGCACCATTACACACTCATAATATGAAAATTAATATTTTAAAACATTCTTGGAGCTCAAATACTTCTTCCAACAATGCCATTTCAGATACAAGTTGCAGCATCAGTCCTTTTCAGCATCAAGCCCTCTCGACAAAATCTTCAGGGCAATAGTACAAATATTAAAACGACGGTCTCAAGGTAACAAGTAACACACCTGAGGTGTCCAAGGGGAGTCGCAGACCCTTTTCACGTAATTTGCATCCCAAGTACCACTGTCTGTCGGCCATTCTTCCTGAACCAAAAAAAGAGGAATGAGAATAAGAAGTTTCATTCTCATTCAAAAAAATAATATAATTTTGTCATATAGGTGTGGCACTGGGTGACAGCACAGCTGGTGGCAACAGCCAAAGGCATGATGAACAAGGCATGCATAATATGCTGTTTAAACATTTTTTTAAACCCAGTTAGTAAGGAAAGAAAGCCAGTCACCTCCACAAAAACAAGGACAAATGTGTCCAAGAGCCGCATCATTCCAGCAGTTAACAACAAGAAGAAGAACAATGCGGAGCTCTCTAAAGCATGAGTCACATTTGCTCTACGGCTAGGATACGGCGGCCGTACCCCCCCTGAATTGACAGAAATGTGCAGTGGCTGCAGAGTTTCTGAGGTGGCCTCAGGGTGGCCCTACGCCATATGGCTATCTTTTACAGGCCGTAGGGGTCTCCGTGGAATTAAAGCGCGGAGTTATAACTTTTTTCATTTCTAGGTTGGCCGTAGCAATTCGACAAGCCGTAGCCATGACGTAAATGTGTTTCACTTCGACCGTACGTAGGGCGTACGGTGGGCTTGCGTTATTCGTGCGTTTTCCATAGGCTCTTATCAATGAAAAATGAATTTTGCCAACCCCCAAAAATTACGGCAGCCGCACTATTTCCACGTTCACCTTAGCTCCCCCCCCCCCGTGGTCGCCTTGCGGGAACCTTGAGGCTACCTTACGTCTGCCTTAAAATTTTTATGGCCGCCGCAGGGACGCCTTAAGGTCATCGTGCGACATCAAATCAAAGACCGTACGGCACCCCCACGTTTTCGGTCTCCACAATTTATAAATACCCCGTGCGGCTCCCCGAAAAAATAAAACATATGTGACTGCTACATTGTGTGACCGTGGAAATACTGCGGCCGCCCTATAATTGCTCGTGGCCGTAGATTTTTTAGACCCTACGGCCGCCGAGCCAAATGTGACTGAAGCATTAGAGCCAGCGTTCGCAACGCGACGCGGCTAAAAATTCATCACATAAAGTCAAAATATCAGCATTTTGATCACAATAACAATAACAACAACTTCCGATATTTCGTCACATTCCTTGATGGAGCCAATAGCGAGACCCGTCATGGAGGCTCCTCGTTCATGACGAGAAAATAGTGTATTTACAAAATTACAACACATTAAATGGAATAATCTTTAAATAGTAACGTGAACTTTTCGAAACTTTAAAGCAAATGTCCGAATATATTTAAAAGTTCATGATAGACGCTCTCAAAAGGCACCCTCAATGCGAGGATGTGCACAGGTGTTTAGTAATTAAGGAGATCCGGATCCTGTATATAAAAGAGCCGCGTCCTGAAAGGTTTTGTCTTCACTAGAAGAAGAAGAACAACAACAACGCAGAGCTCTCTTAGAGCCAGCGTTCGCTACGTGAGACGCGGCTAAAAATTGACTTGGGGAAATTTATCAAATTGCGTTTGCTATCCTATTGGTGCATAATTCTCATACAACGATATAGAAATAGGAGACTGGTCTCCCATCTCTACTTTCGCCGACATCAACTCGTCCTGGGAATTCTCTCTCTCTCTCTCTCTCTCTCTCTCTCTCTCTCTCTCTCTCTCTCTCTCTCTCTCTCTCTCTCTCTCTCTCTCTCTCTCTCTCTCTCTCTCTCTCTCTCTCTCTCTCTCTCTCTCTCTCTCTCTCTCTCTCTCTCTCTCTCTCTCTCTCTCTCTCTCTCTCTCTCTCTCTCTCTCTCTCTCTCTCTCTCTCTCTCTCTCTCTCTCTCTCTCTCTCTCTCTCTCTCTCTCTCTCTCTCTCTCTCTCTCTCTCTCTCTCTCTCTCTCTCTCTCTCTCTCTCTCTCTCTCTCTCTCTCTCTCTCTCTCTCTCTCTCTCTCTCTCTCTCTCTCTCTCTCTCTCTCTCTCTCTCTCTCTCTCTCTCTCTCTCTCTCTCTCTCTCTCTCTCTCTCTCTCTCTCTCTCTCTCTCTCTCTCTCTCTCTCTCTCTCTCTCTCTCTCTCTCTCTCTCTCTCTCTCTCTCTCTCTCTCTCTCTCTCTCTCTCTCTCTCTCTCTCTCTCTCTCTCTCTCTTTTCTTCTTCTTCCTCCTCCTCCTCTCTCACATGCACAGATTTATCCCATCTTGTCTTCAGTTGTAATACCCTTCCTCCCACCCATGGTACACTGAAGCTTGTGAGGAGGCAGTTGTCCTGAAACAACTTGCCTTCACCTCATGGAAGGCAATCTCAGTTCCTTCCACAAAGCTCAGAACAAGTGTGTGTCTACCCTCAGGGCAGCCAGAAAACAACATCTTTCTAATCTCAAGACTGAAAGCTCAAACCTGTCCCGCTCCTCCAAATCCTGGTGGCATCCAGTTAAGTCCGTTTCTGGTGTATGTTCCCCCTCTATTCTCTCCCTTACCTCAAAAGGGGACTGCCTGTGAAAAGGCTGAATGCTTCAACTCTGTGTTTGCTTTGAAATATTGTGTCCCAGACCCATTGCTTTCTGTATCCACCTAACCCAGTCCCACCCAGCTACTCCTGGACTCTGTATCCTTTTCTCCCAACAAGGTGGAGAGTTTATCAAACCTCGACTCTGACTCTGCAATTGGTCCAGACAGCATCAGCCCATGTGTCCTAAAAACCTGCTTTGCTGCTCTTACTCAGCCTCTCTGTTCTATTCACCCTCTCATTTGCTCAAGGTCATCTGCCATCTGCTTGGAAATCAGCAAACATGACCACCTTATGTTAAAAAAAAGGTGCAAAAACAGATCCCTTCAACAACAGACCAATCAGCCTGCTCCCAATCATCAGCAAGGTTATGGAATCAATCATCGATTCTGACATTAAATACTTCCTCTTCTCCAATGGCTTGATCTACGATCATCAATTTGGATTCAGACCAGGTCACTCAACCCTGGACATGCTGCTTCTCCTTTCCTAACAATGGATGGAGGTCTGCAATGTCAGACATGAGATCAGAGCAATCTCCCTAGACATATCACATGCTTTCAATCCGATTTGGCATCCTGCACTACTCACCAAACTCTCTTCTTATGGTATCCGAGGCAATCTCCACTCATGGCTCGCGAACTTCCTCTCCTGTCGCAGTCAACACATGGCTCTTAATGGAATTCTCTCATCTCCTCTTCCCGTCCAAGCTGGAGTTCCTCAAGGCAGTGTTTTGGGCCATTCGCTTTTTCAAATCTTAATCAATGATCCCTCTGACTCTGGAAAATCCTCTATCTTTTTGCTGACGACTCCACCCTCTGCCGTACTGTCTCTCATCCCTCAGATTAGAAGGCAGCAGCCTCTTCATTCGCTGCAGACTTAGATAAAATCACAAGCTGGTCAAACACTTGGAACATGTCTTTCAATCCTGACAAATCTCACTTTCACCATGTCTCTACAAAAGGACCGTCTGGAAAATCCCCCATCTACTTTCTCAACAATCCTCTTGAAGAAATTCTGTCTCTCAAGCTTTTTGGTCTCACTATCTGCCATGATCTTTCCTGGGAAAGCCACATTTCCAATCTGGCCTCCAAAGCCAGTCACTGACTGGGCATCCTACATCGTGCAAAGTCCTTTCTTGGCACACTTGAGCTGTTAACCACATACAAAGCTTTCATCCGCAGATTTATGGCGTACTGCTCTCCCCTCTGGGCTTGGTGCTCCTGCCTCACTCCCAGCTCGGTTTCATGCTGTGGAAACCAAGGCTTTTAGGATCATTGGTATCTCCCGCGATGAGCCCGAGTCTTTGTGTCTCTCTCACTCTCACTGCAGGCAGATTGGTGGTCTTTCTGTCTTTTACCCACTCCTCTGAGGCCCAGCACCCCTTGCTCTGTCCCCCTATTTCTACAGGTCACTCAAGGTCTGCCAGCAATGCCCTCTTGGTGAAACTGCCAAAATCAAGAATCACTGCTCACCTTCATTCTTTCATTCCTCTTTTTTCCTGCCTCTGGAACAAACACACACTCTCTTCAATCCCACTCTTCCCTCCAGGTCTTCAAAACAGCTGTTCTCCATCATCTCATATCTTCCACCATCCAAAACCATGATCTTTTCCACCTGTGTTCACCTACCCCAAACCCACCTCCTTCAAATTCCCTGTTGCGTCCATATTGTTTACCCCGCGTCCCCTGCCTGACCCTTCCCTCTCTCTCTCTTCCACAGATATCCTGATGCCCCTGTTCCCTACTGTTGTTGTGCTCCTCTCTTTTGACCCCTCGTCTCCTGCTCGCTTTGTTATATGTTCTGTGTTCACTCTTTTATGAGCCTCAACGAAGTATACAACAAAGAAAAAAGGTACAGTAAAGTGAAACAATCCATTACGATTAGATCTAACAACTGAATTTTTCTTTTCAAGTTTGACTTCGGTTTCCCAAAGTTTAAAATGTCGTTTATATGAAGGACTAGCAGAGGGTGCTATGTCTCGGAGAACGCCGTCCTTCGGATGTGGACGTCCCTGATACATTTAGGTTATTGGCCATTGAAGATGGCAACTAGTCTTTCAAAAGGAATGGGTCACTGTGTCCCAGCACCATGGTAAAATTGCCCATGCTCGACTAAATGGCCTCCTCCTGCAACTACAATCTCCTCGCAATAACACTATATTAAAAGGTAGTTTAGAATAATAAATAAATAAATCTATAAAAAACAATTCAAATGAAAATATTAAAAAATAATTTAGTTAACGATGAAATTTATAACTCAGATGTCACAAACACTTCTTTAGAACTGAATGTAGCAACATGATAAATATAAAGGGGCACTGTAACTGAGCTTAAAGCAGCTCATCAACTTGCTAGCTCAAGAGTTGAAGTCGAAGGTGTGCCACATTCCATCATATTTGGCAAAGACTGAAAATAGAGAGAAGCATCATCAAAAACATCAATGATGCAACAGTCAAGATTGTTGCAAAATAACTGCAACAATCATGGACAAAACCATTGCAAAGCACCAAGGCTTCAGGAAGTTTATCACCGATAAAAATTGCATGTTTAAAATGAAAACTGACCTCAACATGACGGAGAGTTATTTACAATGTTAGCGGTTGTATGTATTCGCCAAGGTTGTGCTAACTTGATGAGTAGTTCCAGCTGAGAATGAATGAAAAACAAAATTGCTGAAAAAGTGACCAGGTGAAAGAATCATGTCTTTCATTATCAATTCTGTTAAAGATATGTCGGCAGCATTATTTCTCAAAACTTGCAGAGAACTCGCCCGAGGGGCGATCTTGTTCCAAGCGTGCACCAAGCCCTTCTGACACGTCCCCTTTATTTGGGTGGTGTATAGGCAACAGACCGCTGCCTCCAATGCTCCCAAAAATACAAATAACCTGGGTTACGTACATGAAGCAAAAACACGTGTACTGCTTATGATGTACCCTTCTGTATTTTCACACTAATCGGCATTGAAAACTTGGCCAAAACTAAAATGACATATTTCCACCAACTTGAAAAGGTCATTTGTGAGCCAGGTGGGTTTTATGTTTTAAAAACCTAACTGTGCCATGGTAATTCTTCTAAGAGTAGCTCGGTTTCCAGCAGCACTTAACAATCCAAATGTGCATCCTCTCAAGTCTAATTACCTGTGATATGGGAGGAGGAGACCTCTCGGAGTCAGCGTCATTTGGTGCATCGTTTAGCCGTCCTTCGACACGGTACTCTTGCACATAACTGTCGATAAAGCGCTCGAGCTCCTCGATGTCAGGCGAAAATCCACGAGGACTTTCAGATGAAGCTTGAGAGGAGCTTCCTCGATCAAAGGGGCTTCTTGTGCCAGGCCTCGGCTCCTGCCAGCAAGATTCCACAACAGTGAAAAACCGTTGCCAGTACCAATCAGCATACAAAACTAGTACAATACAGTACAGTACGACTAATCAACACAATGACCTCGAGAAGAGCAACACACCGAGGTTTCCTGATGGATATGCTTCCAAAGCTTATACTTTTCCATTTTTCCACCTTTTTCAAACTTCATTTCTGGGGCTGACAGGATGGCCTAGACTCTAGAGGTATGCACACTAGCTTCCAAGCAGTGTAGCACGAGTTTTAATCCTGACCCCGCTATAAACTGTTGTTCCGGTGTTTCACAGACAGGGTGAATCATCAATGTGTGTGTCGTCCCTCGGATGGACGTTAAACGGGAATCGAGTCTGCCGGCATTACTTGGTGGATGTTAAATATTCCACGGAGTCCTTCGCGAAGAGTCGGCAAGCCACTCCCGGCACCCTGAACAAATTACAAATTCCTGCCCTAACCAGCAGAGGGCATTGAATCAGCGGCACAGCCACGCCCTCAGCCAATGACGCTACCCCACAGCCTTGTGCTTTATACAAATGAAGAACTTAATTTCTGCTCTTCAGTACAGCTAATGTTGCTCCCATTTGTGGAACATTAATTTTTTTTTTAATTTTTTAAAAACTACATCCTGCAAGATCATACATATATTAGCTTGATTCCAAGTGACTGGTCCACAATTAGTTATCCTATTGAGCATGATCTGACCAAAGAAGCTATCGTTCTGGTGCAATGCCTGAAGGGAGTGCTGCATCACAGAGTCGAGTCCTTCAATTGAGGACAAAGCAAGCGATTGCACTTGCATTTACAGAAAACCAATAACGCTCAGTTCGCCATTGAAGGAAATTAAATGGCAAAGGTGTCTTCAGCGGAAGGAAAGAATTGTGGCGAAGACGGTACGCAGTTCCACCAGAAATTCTTAACTGATGTGATGTCAACACGATCATTCTCGACTTTTGTAATGCAACACCAATGGAAGAAGATAGGCCAAAACAATGGGTTGATCTTAAATATAGTTCCCATTCCGTATAATCAGGAGATCTCAGTCTTGGCAGCAACTACCATGGTATTAGCTTAATCTCAATGGCTGCCAAGATCTATAGAATGGCCTGAAAGTTGCTTTATCCCTATTAAATTTCTTGCACATCCCTCCTTCCCCTTAGTATGCGGCAACGTTGACCCACTGACACGGGAGTCAATGTAGTGCTCTGGTCCAAGGAAAACTCACCTTGAAATTGGAACCTCATCCTCCACACATGACGATATCGGTCGGAATGACATGAAGAATGATTTATTTGGTCGTTTTTGTATTTTCTTTTTAATGGACAGGTAAACGACATCGTTTACGAGCATATGTTAAGAAACTGGCTGGTACCACGACTTATTACTGTGGGAATAGCTGAAAGTGTGTGGTTTTAACAAGATGGTGCACCCATGCATTTTGTGTTGCATGTTCAGAACTATGTAATGAAACGTTCTCTCAACAATGGATTAGACGTCGATCACCAATATCACCAGCTCCTTTCCCGTGGCCACCACGGAGCCTAGATTTAATGACTCCAGACAACTCTTTGTGGGGCTTCATCAAAGAGAGAGAGAGTGTGAAAACAGGTATAGGACAACTGAAGAATTGCATGCTGCAGTCGTCACCTCTTTTGTACAGGCGACTCCACAACATGTCTAAGAGGACTTGACAAATTCAGTCGTGCAAGGAGAATAATGGAGTGCATACAGACACAGTGACCTTGAAATTATTGTATGTACTGCACAATAAAACCTGCACACCAAAAGAGTTTAAGAATGAATACTTTCCTTGGGAGGGGTAAAGTGACTTTCAGGCCACCCTGTACAATCAAATGATTTTGAACCGAATCCTTCCTGCTCTTCATCAACACCTGAGACAAAATCAAAATGGGTTTCTGGTCGAAAGGACAACAGTTGGACTAAACAGTCCTGTGAAGGCTAATAGAAGGAATCCGTTCCTGAAACCTTCCTGCCATGACGGCATTCATCGACTTTCGAAAAGCCTTCGCCTCCATCCACCCGTGGCAAGATATTGAAGATCCTACCGGCATATGGAATCCATCATCAACTTGTGTTGGCGATTTCGAATATAAGAATCCATATGCCGAGATACTCTCACCCGATAGAGAAATGAAACTTTTCTACAGAGTACTACAGAGAAACAGCCTTGCCCCTTACCTGTTTGTCATAGTGCTTGATTACGCACACAAACACTTTCAAAGACAAGGAGAAGGAATCGGGGTTCCAACTCGAATGAAGAAAGAGTAGAAGAGTCAAACCAGAGGTTCTCACTGATCTCGACGTTGCTGATGACAGAGCCATATTGCCAGATCAGAATATATTGAGCAAACACAAGAACTTCTCAAGAGAGTCAAAATAAGCACCGGTAAGATAGGGCTAGCAATTAATGCTAATAAAACTAAAGTGATGGCATTCAACCAGTCGAGAGAGGTCTCAATCACATCAAACAATGGAATAAAACTCGAGACAGTCAAAGACTTCAGGTATCTTGGTTCCTGGGTTAACACAACTGCTCAGGATATCAAACAAAGGAAAGCTGCTGCATGGAGAGCTTGCAATAAACTTTAAAGAAGATGGAAGTCAATTCTCTTGGCGTTTCAAGGAACGACTTGTTCATGGCAACAGTTGAGTCCATCCTGCTTTATGCAAGTGAAGCATGGACCCTCACCGTGACCCACGAGAAGAGACTTGATGGATGTCATACTCGACTTCTTTGTTCAGCTTTCAATGACCATTATGTCTGAACATCGGACAAATGAAGAGCTCTATGGTTCTCTTACAAGGCTGTCCATTAAATTAGAAGACGTCTCAGGACTGCTGGGAAAAACGAACCTGTTTCCAATGTTATACTCTGGAAAACGAAACATGGAAGGTCGAAGCAGGGCAGATCAGCTCTTAACTACATCAACATGTTGAAGAAGGATATGGGCCTAGAGACAGAGATACTGCGAACAGCAATGTTTGATTGAAAAGCAGAGGATCAATGTCTTCCGAGTTCAGTCTCAGAGCCGACATGAGAAGAAAAATTGACAAGACTTCCAGTTCCGGGTTGCTCCACATGTCGGTCAAATCTGCAAAGTTCTGCTCCTTCCACCTCAATCAAAGCTAAGTTTTACGAACTGGATCAGTCGTGTTTTTCTGTTATATTTTTGTCCCAGTGTTTGTGTTTTCATCCAATTTTCCATGTTAAATCGTATCCTCTGCTATATTGTCAAAAATATTTTTGTGCAGCTCAGGTCTTCTCCTTGCATAGTCAGAAAGCAAAATCGTCTCGGTCTTGAGGTCGTTTTTCAGTCTGCTTCTTTCCCCACCTCCCCCAAAACAATGGCCTTTCTGCCTCTAAAGTTATCCCTTTTCCCCACCTAATTTCGAAAATAAAAAATAAAAAAAAACTTTTTTTTCACTCCAAAACATGATCTCATTCTGCCTGCATCAGCTCACATGTCCTAAAAAACCTACTCTACCGCTCTTGCACATCCTCTCTGCCCTTTTCCACCTGATAATTTGCTCTCGGTCATCTTCCATCTGCTGAGAAATCAGCCAACATTAAAAACATGCAAAAATGGATCCTCTTAACTCCAGACATATCAGCTTACTTTCAATCATCAGCAAGGTCATGGAATCCATCATCACAGTTGATATGAAATTCTTCATTTTCTCCAATGGCCTAATCTCATATCACAGATTCGGATCCAGACCAAGTCACTCTACATTGGACATGCTGTTTAAATTACTCGCCCAACAATGGATGGAAGCCCTCAATGTGAGACATGAGATCAGGGCCATCTCTCATAGACATATCTTGAGCTTTTGATAGAGTCTGGCATTCCCCCCTTGCTCTCCAAACTCTCTGCCTATGGCATCCAAGGCCAACTCCACACATACATAGATTACCGACTTCCTCTACTCTCGTAGCCAACGTGTGGCTCTCAACAGAATCCTTTCATCTCCTCTCCGTGTTAAGGCCGGAGTGCCCCAAGGCAGTGTTCTGGGCCCAGTCCAAGTCCTGGTCTTCCTCAATGATCTCTCTGACTCCCTGGAAAATCCTCTTGAACTATTTGCTGACAACTCCACTCTGCCATGACATGCCTCCTCCTTGAGATGGGTAGGCAGCAGTCTCTTCCCACTCTGTCGACCTTGATTTTAAAAAAAATCACAAGTTGGTCAAATATGTGGAATACGTCTTTTAATCTTGACAAATTTCACACTCTCACTTTTTCTCTCCAAAAAGACCATCATCTTAAAGATGTTTAGTCACTCAAATCCACGGGTCTCACTACCGGCCATGGCATTTCGTAGGAAAACCACATTTCAAATTTGGCCTTCAAAGCCAGTTGCCGACTGGGCATCTTCCTTCGTACCAGCAGGTCAGATGTCTCTGTTTTATACCACTTCCTTTCTGGTCTTGCACCCTCTGCTCTTTCTGTGCTTTGTCCCACCCCCCCCCCCTTTCCAACCTCCCATGTCTATGCAGGGTTCACATGGCCAACATCAACCCCCAACTAGTGAAACCCCAAAAATCCAGAATCACTGCTCACCTCCACTCATTCGTTCCTTTCTTTTTCCCTTCCTATGGAATCAACTTCCACATTCTCTTCCATCTTATTCTTCCCTTCACCTCTCCAAGATAACTGTTCATCAGCATTTCAGATCACCCACCCCCCCCCCCCATCCAGAACAGTGATCTTTTCTACACCCATTAATTTTTATGAAATTTGTGCAAGTTGATTAGAAAAGGGATGTGGAGGTTAGATGAATTCGGTGGCAATAATGAAGTTATCACATACAAATTAAAGTTATGGATTTAGTTTATCACTGTTGAAACGACAAAGCTACGGTGAGCCAAATGGCCTCCTCTCGTTTTCATCCTTCCACTGTATATCTCATACTTGTGGGAATGGGAAAACAGCCAGGAATGAAAATGAGTCCAACACAGTTAATTATGCAGACAGATATAATTGGATGCAAAGCCTTTGCCAAAACCAAGACCTCGGTGTAAGTGAAAAACAAACAAAAAAAAAATCAGTAATACAACAAAACAAGACTAAGAACAGAATGGAATTAAAATGGAAGATACAGAAAGTGAGTTTTCTAACCATTTCAGGTCAACAGTAATCGTAAAGTACCCAAAACAGTTTGCCGCCACAAGTACAAGCACACACAGTGCCCTCGCTTAAAGCAACACTATCATCAAGTCCTTAAAAGCATCACCAAAAGGGGTCAATTGTATTTCCAGGCTGAGAGGATAAACTTTTGTCATGTGAGTCAATGCCAGCCGTGCTTTTATCAGCTCTCACAATGTTTTTCTTTTGTGATCACAAAGAGTCAAAGAAATGTCTGTTTGCAGACAATCTGAATGGACTCCTCTATGAGTTGGAGCAGATTATGGCTTCATATAATTACACCTCCCAATTTTTTTAAATGTTGCTGCAGTGATTAGTGGTAATAGAATCATGTCCTACTTTATTTATTTTACTTGATTCAAGAGGCTGGCAGGATGGCCGAGAGGTACGCACGCTCATCTCAAAGCCGTCTAGCCTGGGTTTGAATCCAGACCCAGTTATAAACTGTCATCCCGGTGTTTCACATGCAGGGCGATTCGTGTGTGTGTGTGTGTGTGTGTGTGTGTGTGTGTGTGTGTGTGTGTGTGTGTGTGTGTGTGTGTGTGTGTGTGTGTGTGTGTGTGTGTGTGTGTGTGTGTGTGTGTGCATTCCCTCCACTGGATGTTAAACTGGGCATCCGTCTGCCGGTATTAGTTGGTGGACGTTAAAGATCTTGCGATGTCCTTTGTGAAGAGGAGGCAAGCTATCACCATGAAAAAAATCCTACTCGAAGCTACAGATGACATTGCATCTGCGGCACAGCTGCACGCTCAGCCAATGATGCTACCCCGAAGCTTTGTGCTGCATACGAAAGAAAAAGAAGACCTGACCTAAGGCTCATGGAGGAGCTTGGAGGACAAAGACAAGTAAACGTCAATGTAAATCAACATGTATTGCAAAACAATTAATTGACAAAGACATGCGTCATATGCGATTTGATCTTGGGATTCCCAGCCTCATGATCCAGGGTTTCCAAAGTGAAGGCAAAACAAGCAAACCCAATTCTGCTCTTCTGCCAAAATTATTCCCACCTCCTCGTGAGGTTGGCCGGGAAAACGGTTCTGGACCAAGTCTTTCACGAACGGGTTGGCCAGGCCTGATGGTTGACTGATGGTGGCAAGGATTTGTAATTGAGCAGGGTGCCTGCACAATATTATACTCAAATTAATCCAAGATAAGCAGTCAAGTTTAATAACTAGAGATTTCATACATCACCTTACCCCACGCAGTTTTGAGAGAAAATAAAAATAAAAACATGCCTGCAAATGGGAAATTTGATTGGTTGTGACAACGTAAAATCCCGTAATATGTACTTTGTCCAAGTACTGCTAAGAACGGAAGGTTTTTGGAAGTGGCAAAAAGGCAATTTGTGTTTTACTGTGTTCAAGTATATAATTCTATTAAAATAAAATAAACATTTTGCAAGTTGTAGATTAAAAAAAACGTTTTTCGTAAGTTTACAGACATTGATGCAGTGTCTTTTACACCACCTTATTTATCATGTTACGTTAGTTCTTCATGCCTGTTGTTTGTGCGCTTCGTGCCAAATTGTCCACTTGATTAAAATTAAAATTGACAACCTTAATCAAAGCTCAGATCAATCAGATGTAAATTGACGATTTTTCAGTTGAAAATTGATGATTTTAGAAGTTTGACCTTGAGTTGACCTTTGACCTTTCGATCTCAAAACTAGTTGGTTTCCCAATTCAGTGATGGAATACACAAATATTGTACAAATTTCAAGTCAATCGGATGAAAAATGACAATTTCAGAAATTTGACCTCAAGATGACCTTTAACCTTTGACCTCAACATCAATTGGCTTCTCAGTTAGGACTACCTCTACAACCTGATAAAAGTTTCATGACAATCGGTTTAGAATTGCGACCTGCAGGCGATAAACAGACAGACAGAATAACAAAATCAATTTACCAATATACTATACGTACTGTACTTGAAAAATCTTCAATTTTGCAAGTAACAAGAAAGAAAGATGTCATGCATAGCATAGCTGCAAAAATAATGAAACAAATTTGACTTAAAAAAATAATTGGTGGTTGAATTCAATGACAAAATACACAAATCCTCTTCAAATTTCAAGTCTAGGGGATGAAAATGCCTGGTGTTTGCTTAATGGTTAGGGTGGTGGGCTTGGGATCCTAGGATCCTGAGTTCAAATCCTGCTTGGCTGTTAAATTAATACCAGGTGGGGTTGACATTGCCCGTCATCCTTTCGAGGTCGGCAAAATGAGTGCCAGAATGCTGGTATCCTCCCGTCGCTGTGGCGACCCGTCCAGGATTGTGCTCAAGAGCCAAGGAGACTGATTAGGCAGCACCAATGCTCTCTCTGTACAGAGTATGGTCCCAATGGATGGATGGATGGGATGAAAATTGAGGATTTTTGAAACACCACCTTAGTTGTTGACCTTTTCGTCCATGATGACTTCAAAAATAATTCACTGGTTAAATTCAGTAATCTGAAATATAAATCCTGTTCAAATTTCAAGTCAATCAGATGAAAATTGAGGATTTTATAAATCTCACCGAAGTTGTTGACCTTTGGCCGATGTTGACCTTTTAGTCCATGATGACTTCAAAAATAATTCACTGGTTAAATTCAGTAATCTGAAATATAAATCCTGTTCAAATTTCAAGTCAATCGGATGAAAATTGAGGATTTTAGAAATCT
The DNA here is from genome assembly GCF_056783735.1 of Eptatretus burgeri. Classification (NCBI taxonomy): domain Eukaryota; kingdom Metazoa; phylum Chordata; class Myxini; order Myxiniformes; family Myxinidae; genus Eptatretus; species Eptatretus burgeri. Next base: position 92,061,231 of record NC_140969.1, read on the forward strand.
CACCGAAGTTGTTGACCTTTGGCCGATGTTGACCTTTTGGTCTAAGATGACCTCAAAAATAGGTGGTTGAATTCAATGACAAAATATGTAAATCCTCTTCAAATTTCAAGTCAATCGGATGAAAATTGACAATTTTAGAAACTTGACAAATTTGTTGACCTTTGGCCTATGTTGACCTTTTGACCTCAAAAAAACAATAGGCTTCTTGCTTATGACGAACTCTACCATGTTGAGAAGTTTCATGAAGATCGGTTTAAAATTGTGACCTGTAGGTGATAAACATACAAACAAAACGAACAGCATAACAACGCACGCAACCAACCGATATTCTTGAAAAATCTTCGATTTTCGCAAATAACAGACAGACAGACAGACGTGAAAACATAACCTCAATCCACCTTCTGCGGGCAGAAGTAAACAAAAGAAATTGTTCCTCGTTTATAAACTGTCGCTTGCAGACGGACACAGATAGAGAGAAAAAGTGAACCAATTGCTGAACTCCACTCTTCACTTTGCACTTTACTTCGGCCCGCAGAAGGTGGATTGAGGTTATGTTTTCACGTCTGTCTGTCTGTCTGTCTGTCTGTCTGTCTGTTATTTGCGAAAATCGAAGATTTTTCAAGAATATCGGTTGGTTGCGTCCGTTGTTATTCTGTTCGTTTTGTTTGTATGTTTATCGCCTACAGGTCACAATTTTAAACCGATCTTCATGAAACTTCTCAACATGGTAGAGTAAAATTCAAGCCACTGAATCGATGAAACAAATGAGATATTGCATGGTTACAATGATAGCCAAAAATCGATTCATCCTGTGTTAAAATAAAACAATTTAGCACCAAAACAATCTTGGGCATTCCAATAGATGTTGCAACTGCACGGTCTCCACAAAAGGTTTTATCATCAGCCGCAGTATAATAGACTTTGATCAGTACCATTTAAAGCTATTGTAGAGACCCGAGGGCCTACGGTGTTAGCAAGGCAAGTGGGATCATCACGCTCATTGGATTCTACAAAGGGTGGAAGCACAAACAAATGGACCATCGAATCAAAAATAAAGGTAAAAAGATTTCGTATTTTAAACTGTGGATAAGAGCTGTTCAAAGAATGTGATGAGCCAGTGGTGTTACCCTTACTTCGAAAACCCCCAGGATCAACAAACGGCACGATTACATTACAAGCATGAAAATGAAAATGCGTGGCAATTTGCTCAATTTCATCGGGTTTCAGGACAATCGCAACCGACAAACATCAAATGATAGAACACAAAGGAAACACCCTGACCGAGCCATCCCGTCGAGTGTTCTCCTGGGTGATCGTTGTTCGTTCTCTCTCTCTCCCTCTCTGTTATGTTAATGTTTATAACTCATTTCTTGCTTCTTTTTGCCCAATGACAATTACACGATGTGCTGCAGGGGAGGAAGTTGAACGTTAATAGCATCTTGAAATCTCCATGTGTCCCATCCTTGTATCTATAAACAAATAAATTTTGACTGAAACCTCAAGATGAAATCATGGCCATCTTCAATCCAATGTTCTCCCTCCCCAACCGCCCCCCTTCCAGGACAGTACATAAGCTCTCTGTCTTAAGCACAGGAGGGAGGGGGGGGAGGAGGAATTGCATGTGATCATGACATCGGGGCTTATCCTTTCATTAAGGACGTGTTAACGAGACCGTGGGATTTTGGACTGTTGCCCAAAATCTACCCCCCATTTCAGCATCTCAGCTGCTACTGTGAAAACAATTCTGATCTTCAGTACTGGATAATAAAACCAATTTAAGCATGTTAACAAGGTCATTTCGAGTACAGCACGATACCTACTTTGCTTTCTGAAAATAAACTCTCCATTCAGTCACCAGACGATGACAGTCTCGATTATCTGTATTTGAACAATCGATGAGAATTGAAAAACAGCTCCCAGACACACATCCTTACCCTTCATCTTGTCCCACATCCCCTCCTGGAGTTCATGGAAAAGAAGACCCTCTATCATCGGAATCTCAAGGAAGGAAGCTGTGGGTCAGGGTCTGCCGACTGTTCACTCTAGGCAGGTTGGTGACCCTGCAGATGTTTTTCCGGCTCTATTCTTACGCTTCTCCTCCTGTGTTGTCACCTCACTCCAAGACCT
>NC_140969.1:92068357-92200857 GCF_056783735.1 Eptatretus burgeri
AAGGCAACACTTCAGCTCTGAGGAGCGGCTGAAGGAGACGGGGCTTGATACACTGGAAAGGAGGCGGTTACGAGGAGATATGATAGAGATGTTTAAGATAAATGAAAGGTAGAGGTAAAATAAGTGTACATGAATTATTTAACAGAGTAGACAGTGATAGTGTTGCGGGGACGGGTATCGGTGGCGAGCACGACCGCTAGAGGGAGCAGTGGAGTCGTCTCCCACCGAACACACTGGAATTTAGGTCGTGACCCTCGGATAAGTCCGAAAGGCACGGGTCCTTTACTGGACCATGAATAGCCAATAATTCGAACGCGTGGGGTAGGGTCAATTGCCAAACTTCAATATACCTAATTACCCACGTGGCAAAGCTACAAGGAAATTCACACCCTCGACGGACCTCGAGCGGAACGAGCCGTTACTGAGCCCGAACTGTGTGTAACCCGAGCGGAAGTTACCGAGGCCTGTCAGTCCAAATGAACAATTTACGGCCTCGCTATTTCTCAACACACACCGTGCCAAGCCAATGAAAGAAACATAGAAATGAGCTGGAACATTTAACAAAAGGGATATTTATTTATAATGGGGCAGGGAAGCACGCAAGAAGGCAGACTTAACCGCATAAAAGGAATGCAATTTACACACACGGCACTTAAACGTTTCTACTTAAAAGACGGGCCCATACACAGACACCCCCCCCCCCAAAAAAAAGAAATGGTGGCCGTGGTCTTTTTTGATACCCCCACCTCAGACGGAAGGTGAGCTGGAGGTAAGAGGCTGGCTTGGACCTTTCCGCTTCGTGCGGTTCTCGACGATCTGGCCCGGCAGGACTCAAACCCGCAACACGATGCCACTCCAAGCACCAGGTACGGAGGGTAGCATCGGGTGCTGGCACGCTCCACCGGCAAAAACAGGCGACGAGGCAGGCAGGCAAGCGATTCTCCTCTGGCTCGCAGGCATGCGATTCACGGCGGGAAGACTCCGGCTCGCAGGCAGGCGATTCACGGCGGGAAGACTCCGGCTCGCAGGCAGGCGATTCACGGCGGGAAGACTCCGGCTCGCAGGCAGGCGATTCACGGCGGGAAGACTCCGGCTCGCAGGCAGGCGATTCACGGCGGGAAGACTCCCGCTCGCAGGCAGGCGATTCACGGCGGGAAGACTCAGGCTCGCAGGCAGGCGATTCACGGCGGGAAGACTCCGGCTCGCAGGCAGGCGATTCACGGCAGAAAGACTCTCTCAGCAGGTTTCCCCCCCACACAATTATCCCTTTTCCTTGACAGGTGGGAGGGATCCGTCTCGTGTCCCTCCCCTCCTCATTGGACAGGCGTGTCGGGTGATCTCCAGACGTCCGAGATTGGTCGGGGGGAGGGGTGCGCATGTGTCCACCCCTCAACCAGGAAGTCGAGCAGCAATATGTTACGTTGGCTCCCCATTGGCCGAGAGGCGGCAGACATGCTCGCATCCCTCCGATTGGCTGAGAGGGGTGCCATGTCCATATTTGGAGCGAAATCCAAGATGCCAACGTCCAAAGAAACCCTGCCTGGCACATTGGACTCCGCCCACGGCTTTGCTTGACACGCATGCACGTGGGAAAGGCCGATGGTGAAGAAGTGAAGATGGGCGTGGTTGATGTTGAAGTTTAAAATGTAAAAAATCCTCCCTATAAAATAACTCACAGCGCACGTACAATTAATCACCCATTAAACATAGGACGGGACCCTAACTGGAAACACATACTTACCGATATAGCTGATCTATAGGACCTGGCTGTTGTGTGCAGTAAGCTTCCAAATTCACAACAATAGGACCAGGGGCCATACCCTGAGAGTAAAGAAGAGGAGAGTGAAGACGGTAGTAAGGCAGGGGGTCTTTTACTCAGAGAGTAGTTAATGCATGGAATGGTCTCCCTGGAAAGGTAGTGGCAGCAGAAACAGTAGATAAGTTTAAATTGGAACGAGATAGGTACCTGGAAGTTATGGAGATAGAGGGGTATAGGGATGTTGATATGACTTTTTGGTAGATTGAGCATTGACGGGTTATTGTGTGCATATGTACGGAGAGCTGTTGGTGGGGGTCTTGTCAAAGGGGGGGGGTTGTGTGGTTGATGTGTGTTTTTAACCAAGCCCATGACCGCTCCCTTGTGGGGAAGAAAAGGAAAAATAAAATATACCATCAGAGATGGGGAATCCCCCGCCATTGAAAAATAATTGAAATCAAATAAGCGGTTTTCCATTAATTTGATAGGGTTCCACGGAGAAAGCGGAGAAAGCATTTGATAGGGTTCCACGTGAAGTTATGACATGGGCATTGAGGAAGTTCGGAGTGGAGGAATGGTTGATCAGAGTAGTGATGGCCATGTACGAGAGAGCACGCACAGCTGTAAGGACGAAGGATGGGAACAGTGGTGAGTTTGAGGTGAGGGTAGGAGTGCACCAGGGGTCGGTACTAAGTCCACTTCTATTTGTAGTTGTGATGGAGGTGCTGGCTCGGAGGGTAAAGGAGGGTTTACCGTGGGAGCTGCTGTATGCAGATGATCTTGTGTTGATTGCAGAGAGTATGGATGGATTGAAGGAGAAGATGAACAAGTGGAAGGAATGTATGGAGGCAAAAGGTTTGAAGGTGAATATCGGAAAGACGAAGGTGATGGCAAGTGGTAAAGCATGTGGTGAGGTGGAAAGGACTGGGAAGTGGCCGTGTGCTGTGTGCAGGAAGGGTGTTGGAGTGAACTCCATTCAGTGTACAATGTGTGCTGAATGGGTTCATCGAAAATGTAGTGGGGTGAGAGGGTCATTAACCAGTGTGGCAGCTACATTCAAGGGTAAGGTGTGCATCGAGGGAGCAGCAGATGAAGGAATTGTTGAGTTGGATCTTGGAGATGGTGTGAAGCTGGAAGGGGTGAAAACATTTTGCTATCTCGGAGACATGCTGAATGGAGAAGGTGGATCAGACTCTTCGACGGTTGCTAGAGTGAGATGTGCATGGAAGAAGTTTCGGGAACTGAGTGGCGTGCTGACGAAGAGGGGAGTGTCGTTGAAGCTGAAGGGAAAGGTGTATGCTACATGTGTGAGGAGTACGATGATTTATTGGAGTGAGACATGGGTACTGAACATGGAGCAGCAACAAAGGCTGGAAAGGGTGGAAATGCGAATGGTTCGGTGGATGTGTGGAGTATCGTTGAGAGAGAGGAAGACAAATGATGACTTGCGGAAGATGATGGGAATAGAGTCTGTGATGGAGGTTGTGAAGAGAAACAGGTTGAGATGGTTGGGTCATGTGTTGAGGAAGGATGAAAGTGACTGGGTGAGAGGAGTGTTGGAAATGAGTGTAGTCAGAAGTAGAGGACGGGGAAGACCGAGAAAAACTTGGCTCAATGTGGTGGAAGAGGAAATGTGGGCAAGGGGATTAAGAAGGGGAGATGCACAAAACAGGGTAAAGTGGAGAAGATTGTCATGGGGCCCGCAAGGCTAACCCCTGCTTTAGCGGGGAAAATGGCCTTTAAATGCGTGTGTGTGTGTGTGTGTGTGTGTGTGTGTGTGTGTGTGTGTGTGTGTGTGTGTGTGTGTGTGTGTGTGTGTGTGTGTGTGTGTGTGTGTGTGTGTGTGTGTGTGTGTGTGTGTGTGTGTGTGTGTGTGTGTGTGTGTGTGTGTGTGTGTGTGTGTGTGTGTGTGTGTGTGTGTGTGTGTGTGTGTGTGTGTGGTTTTCCATTAATTACAAAAAACATTTTTTTTCAGGATGGCCACCCCAGTCGACCTCATGGATCCGGCTATGCCCAAAATCAATAGAGTTCTTCCTTTTCAGGTGGTACATGCGTGACCCAAATTTCAAATCGAAATGGCGAACAGTTTATGAGTTATCACACTCACAGCTATAAATGTTGACGCCCAGCCAGCCAGCCGGACGGACCGCCCCAGTCGGCCATCTTGGATCCCACCACGCCCAAAATCAATAGGGTTCTTCCTTTTCAGGGTGTCCATGGGATAGACACAGTGCTGGCAGACTGGTGTATCAATGTATGCACTGCTCCATCAGATGGACACTTAGCCGTATCTTCAACTTACTTATTTAACGAGTCTAATGATTCTACCTTGTGAAACCTGCTGGGAGAACTTTTGGCTCAACTACTTCACGAACTGGTTGGCCAATCCAAACGGGGGCAAGAATTTGTAATTTGTTCAGTGCCGGCAATAACCCACCTACCCTTCATAAAAACCACTTTGGTTTATTCAAGGTGCACCAACTAATGTTTGGAGAAGGAATATCCGGCTTAACGTCCATCCGAGGGACACTTGCTGATTGAACATCCTGCCTGGCACACACCAATCTGATGGTTTACAGTCAGGTGTTGATCAATGTTCAGGCTAAACATGTCAAAGATCCCACAATGTATCCTCAACATGAAAAATGATCTTCAAGGAAAAAAAAACAAGCAAAAAAAAACAACAACTTCAAAACAAAGTAAATGAGAGGATCTTTATTGATGGACATGTGTCAGTTTCCAACTGGCTTACAGTGTAGTAAAATGGGCATGAGTCAACCAAAAACACACAACTTCAAGTAACCAAACACATTTGCTTATTTTAATCACCATAACTGCCAATCTTACCGAAACACCAAAGATACCAATCTCATTTGAGAAACTCAACATTCTTTTTTTAATTATCATTTTAAATTTTCAATTATTTTCATTTTGCACCAACAATATATTGTTGTGGGCCAGGGGTCGGTGCCAAGAACGACCATTAGGTGGGGAGAATTGCGTCTTCTCCACCAGACTCCCCGGAATTGTAGGCCATTGCTCCGGATAACTCCGAAGCCGGCGGGTCGATTAATCGACCGTGAAACGCCAATATCTCGACCACGTGGCATAGGGTTAATCGTCTTGATCCCAATATACCTAAATAACCACGCAGTCTTGGCTACCGGGGATTCACACCCTCTGCACGTCTTTCTCGAACCGGGTCACTCTACCGACTGCGGTAGAGTTCCAACTCGCGACTACCAACTCCGGCTCGGTTGCAGCCGAGCGGAAACTGCCAAAGCCGTGCCGGCTAGGATTAACGGATTATCGGGGATGAAACCCCGTCTGAACTCAGACCCATACCATGCTGGACCAAATAAAGAAAGGACGGAAACGAGCTGGGAACATTTCTAATAATTTATTTACAGTAAAATAAAGACACAGGGCAGACTTATCGCGAATATGCAATGCAGTATTTACAATGATGAAATAAACACTTAAACAATTTTACTTATAGACGGGCCCACACGCAGTCACACACACAAAAAGAAAAGAAACCCAGAGTTCCTTATTGGACCCTCCAGCCGATGAGAGAGAGAGAGAGAGAGAGAGAGAGAGAGAGAGAGAGAGAGAGAGAGAGAGAGAGAGAGAGAGAGAGAGAGAGAGAGAGAGAGAGAGAGAGAGAGAGAGAGAGAGAGAGAGAGAGAGAGAGAGAGAGAGAGAGAGACAAGCTGGGGGTCAGAGTCCGGATGGGTACCTGGCCATCTGAGGAAGGGGGTACTCTGTGCTGCGGCACCTGCCAATGGTCGTCGGCCTGGTCCCAGTCGTGGGGGACTCGTGGTTCGTGGCGGAGCTCGGGTGGTGAATGGTCGGGGTTCACAGAACTCCTCTCCCCGGAACAGCCACCGTGACGAACGTGACCACTCCAGAACTCCAGTACTTCTTCTCAGAGCGTGCTTGGGGATCTTTATCCGCCTTCCTCGTGAAACACACACAGCTCTCGCACTGCTCTGCTCTCAGAAACCACCAGCGCCAATCCTCCGAGTCTCCGAGATATATATTTCTTCCCACACGGGGAGGGGCCTTGGCGAGAATCATCTCGCTGTCCATCCCTCATTGGCCCACGGCCACACCCCACCGGGGCGGAGCCGTGGCCCCTGTTCGGAGACCCCACATTCTCCACGTGGCTCCGCTCTCGAAGAGTAACAATATCCATGTTGCGTTGGTGCAAGAGTTAAAACGTTTGTGGAAGGAGCGTTGGTGGGAGCGGCAAGGAACGGCTGCAAGACCCTGCCCTAGCAAGTCAGAGTGCTTGTAGACAGCGGGTGGGTAGTGTATCGTGATGGGGGATGGATCATGCAGATGGGATGATTTATTTGATGGCTCGTTGGATATAATAACCTAAAGACATCACAACGCACGCTTTCGAGCCTCCCACTAAACAAGAAGGAAAGGGATCTGACTACACACGTACTTACCGGCATAACTAACTTTGGGACCTGAATGTTGAGTGCACATGGTTTCCAGATTCGTAACAATATCTATCAGTGTGCATCGTTTAAAAGACAACTAATCTCCACATGACTTGCCAATTTGAAGTCCAATCTTTGCTTACATTCAGTAACTAGCCATCCCTGGTCATATTATAAGCTGATAAAGATACCTTCACCAAATGGTTACTGAACATGCCTGAAAGTGGAAGAAAAAAAAAACTGAAGACAAGACCACAATATCCATAAGAAAGAGCAAACAAATAACATCTAGGAATATAACATTAATGATGACTGTCTTTATCATTATGATACAGAAATATAGCAGTTTATCCAAAAAGGTTGGAATCTTGCTCTGAAAAGAACTTCGTTCGTACATGTTCAAAGCTCAAGCAAGACAGCAGATCTTGAGAAAACAACATAAAATGGCAATTGAGCACAAACAACAACAACTTTGGCATCATGCATTGGACCAGCACATGGGTGGACAAAACTTTGAATATAAATCGTGTCATCCATGTTAATGAGTGCCCGTGGAGACTCGAGTGGAGTACCACTTGAGGTTAAATTTATACAAGATAAAGCACTGCCTTTATTCCCTTTCTGCAATGCACAATATAGTATTTGTTTTGAGACGGAAGGAGAGAGCGAGAGAGGAAGTTTGAAACTCTTGAACCTTTGATGATTGTGTCCTACTATACTATTAACTTGCAATTGGTCACTGGTTTTGACACCAACACAACTTTTTATGACGGAACCTAGGCATCAAAAAGCTACATCGAACAGTTTCAAATGGAGCACCTCGCCATCATTAAAGCATTTAAATTGCATCACATGTGGCAATAAATGTGAATTGGTGCTCCCAGGTTGCCGGCTCGATGACAGAAGATGCCATTTGCATTTTGCAAGCTCCATCCATACCCCGATTAGAATCCCACGCAACTTGCTTGTCTGCAGCAATGCTGTTTGAATATCTGATGACTGCCGTTGCGTCCACTTCATTTCTCTTATCCTCCGAGACCAGAGGTTGAGGAGCAGCCTCTGGTCACCCTCTCCACGAGCCTGTGCTGACTTTAATGAATCAGCAAAACAATAAGGGGCCACTAGTTTAGTCCACAAGCAATAATGGCAAGGTTTTTGAGCCCATGATGTTCAAATATTCCATCCATATCCCTTACCTTTCCTCTTCTTACTCCTACCTCCTACTAAACGTCTTTACCTACTCTCACCAACAACTCCATTTTTCTCAATTCAGCACATCCCTCCCCTTTACCCCATGCATACATATTAAATAGATGCACCCCAAAAAGGAAAGCCAGGTAGATATGAGTGAGAAAAAGATTATCATTCTGCACTGAGAGAACATGTATAGAATACCAAGTGTGTAATAAGCTCTGAAGATGGCCAAGCAATTGATTGCCTTGGTAAATGAGATTTTTGTCTTCCCGAAATTCAAAAACCGATGTTGCAAACTGGAATCTTTCAAGAACGTGCCTTCAACTCAATTGCGATTAGGACAAAAAAAATAAAAAATAGACAGCGATTATATAACATTTTCCTGATAACGATAACCAATGCTCAGCTTCATAATCAAACCTGCAATGAATGATCACCTAAGATTGCATCATCACGACAAAAGTCACGCACCGTGTTTCACTAAAAATGCACGAGAAATTTAGGTACATATTAATGTAACCCCATGGAGCTGACTGTCACTTTTATAATACAGCAATGTTTTACTGCTGTGCTGTTGCAATGATAAACAGCAGAAAATTTTATTTCATTCTCAGGCATGAAGAAAGCAAATGGAAAGCAATCCAAGTGTAGGGATCATTATCACAAAGGAAATAATTTTCTAAACTACACCATTAAGAAATGGACGAGATGCTCTCCAAATAGTTTTCTCCAGGTGAGATCTCAATCGCTCACCCTCCCACTCTCTACTGGGCCAAGTTTGCCTTGGGAAGGCTTGGTGTGTCAATGGACCTTGTACAACTAAGCAATGAGATCACATGACCTTTATGGACGTTGCCATATTGTTATTGGCAATCAAGCTGGCACTGACGATCAAGCTATCATTATCGTTGGAGAATGAAAATGTCTGAATTGGGCTCAATTGCCCTGTCAAACAAAGCAAGCTCAAATGTTTCATTCTGTTGCCAAGAAAATATGTCTTGCAAAGGGGAAGATCCATATGTTATTTGCCTTTTAGAGTTGAAGAAATGAACTGCATGGTCAAACGAGAAGGGCACTCGGTAAAGCGTATACCTCCACCAGGCTGATTACTTTAAGGTTTGTATCCCAGTGAGAGGCTGGATCTGGATTCGGACCTGAACTAAAATTTAATCGGCTTGTTCTGGTCACCTAACCAGCTCATCCACCAAGTTTAGTCCAAATCCGTCCGTAATTTTTTTGAAATATCATGAAATATTGTTTTAACTCCATCATTCAATGGTGAAGAATCACTTAAAATTTTCGGATCCGGATCTTCAACAAAATCAAATCAATTCTTCCTCATTATACCCAACCTGCCCACCAAGTTTCATCTGAATCTGTCCAACACTTTTTGAGATATTTTTTCACAAGCAAACAAACAGGGGTGAAAACATAACCTCCATCCACCTTCAGCGGCAAAGGTAATAACTGAGGGACATAAGCTATCCAGATATAAAGTACTGTGTAAAAGTTTGGGTTATTTTCACTTTTGTGCTGATATTCCCCATTAAACATTTGTAGGAAGTTCACCATGGGCAATAGAGGAAGACAATAATTAAAATTTCTGTGAAAGTTAATTTAATTTCACAGTTACTTTCAAGTAAACATGTATTTAAAATAAATTAGGAGACTGAAATTTTTTTTATTTTTGCTATACATATTATATTATCATGTCCTAGTAATATCCACTTACCACAAAGAAACAGTTTATGGATTTTTGTATAGTAAATAATAATATATTATTGAAGTGATCAACACCAGTTACATGAATGTGAATTACAAGAAACCACAATAAAAGTTACAAATTAGTTTTCATCAGCTTGTTCACTTGCTTGAAAGTCGATAAGTGGGTTCAGAATGGCGCCAAGGAAGCAACTTTCAACAGAACAGTGTGTGAAGATCCAACCTCTGAGAGAAGGACGTGCTACAAAGGAAAAAGCAGAAAAGCTGAAGATGTCCCATTATGGTGTGAGGTACTCTTTTCAAATGCCTGAAATAAACTGGTTCGGTCAGTACAAGACAAGAAAAAGGCCAGAAAGACCCATAATAACCTTCCCAAGGCAAGACAAGGACTTGAAGTTACTCAGCTTACATGATAGAAGAAAATCAAGTCAGCAGTTGACAAATGAAATGAGAGCAGGCCTGAACATTAACATCTCATCTAGCACTTTGCACAGAAGGCTGATTGCAGCAGGTCTCCATGGCAGAGTTGCAGAAAAGAAACCACTACTGAGACCACAGAATAATGTGAAAAGAAAGGAATTTGTACAGGCAACACCAGGATTGAGCAACTCAACAATGTAATCAGGTAATGTGGTCTGATGAATCAGATTTTTGACTTTTTGGATCAAAGAGACGTCAGTTCGTACGCCAGACCTGGAGAACATTATGACGTGCAATGTTTGCAGCCTACTGTGAAACACAGGAGAGGCTCTGTGGCTGGGGTTGTATCTCAGCTTTTGGTGGAGGAAAGCTTCAATGGGATGCGAACAAAACAGAAGTGGAAGCAGATGCTGCAGCACGATGCAGTTCCTGGTAGAAGTCGTTTAATCGGAAGAGGATTGGTTTTCCAGAAAGCTAATGATCAAAAACACACTTCTAATATAGTAAAACTATTTTATTTGGAGAACAAGGTTATAGCTGGTGTACTCCAAGTGGTAGAATGGCTAACCAGAGTCCAGACATGAGTCCCATTGAGACCATAGGGGATTACCTGGAAACAGAGAAGAACAAGAGGAACCCAACTAACCTTACAGAACTGTGGAATGTACTCCAGGATATTTGACACAATGTTCCTAGAAGAGTATGCCTGGTGTTGGCTTAATGGTTAGGGTGTTTTGGATCCTAGGGTCCCGAGTTCAAATTCCGCTTAGCTGTTGAATTAATACCAGGTGGGGTTAACTCAGCCTGTCATCCTTCCGAAGTCGGCACAATGAGTGCCAGCTTGCTGGTATACTGTGTCGGAGTGGCGACCCGTCCAGGATTGTGCCCAATAGCCAAGGAGACTGCTTAAGCAGCACCAACGCTCTGCAGAGTGTATGATCCCAATCTCCTCCTCCTGTAAGAGTGCTTCAGTGATATACAGGAAACCTGGGTAAAAGAGTGATGGCACTCAAGAAGGCAAAGGGCAGACACACAAAGTATTGACTGATATTATAAAATTACACTGTTCTTGTATTAGTCTCTGTTCTTGTTATTGAGAATATTGCAATGTATGTCTATGTCTTCACGTTAAAAATGGTTTTCTCTGCATCCACTTGTCTGATCGATGCAAAACTTTAAACATAGGTGGGATTCCCCCTTGAGAACATTTTATTGTGAACTCTGTCATAGGTCATCACATGGTATGGCAGCCATATTGGATTAAAGGAAAATTTTAGACATTTTCTCCGAAGCCGCTCAATGAAAAAAATTGAAACTTGGCATGTCATCATCTCCCCATGGCGTAAATAGGGTGATAATGATGACATCATCGGAGTAGTATTCCAGCCACAATTGGTTGTATTGAAACACTTATCCGAAAAATCTGAAACTTCATATCTGTTCTATGATCCGATGTGAGTGAAGAATTCAATTTAATGACGTTCATAACCCATGCTAATATAATATGTGACATAATAGGGTGCATGGATGATGCAGGTATTTGGGCCATAATAGTCACGTGTTCAGTTAGCGATGGTATTTTTGTTCAGAATGAACGCGCGAGGTGAGACTATGTGCTCTACGAGTGCCATGCCACTTCACCAAGAAGTTTGTTTCATGCATATTTATAAAGCCTGTCAATTTGCAATCATAAGCACAGATGACTCATCACTGATAATTTGATGAATCTACCCCAAAAGTATGAATATCATTGGAATAACCTAAACTTTTGCACAGTACTGTATGTCACTACTCGATCAACTCATCTGGTGAGTATAAACTTTGAGACAGTAATATTGTTGCGGAAATGGGCCCTGAGTGGGTTATTAAATATAGGATTAGCCCAGACCCCCCCTTAAATGCATGTTTAGCCAGGTTGTTCGGTAATTGGACGTTACATGTGTGTCGGGAGGTGTAGCAGGCTGTCCAGTGTTCATACGGTGGTGGTGTACCGAGAGGCGCCGTCTTCTTCTTCCTTCCCCCCTCCTAACCAGCACCCTGACAGTCAAGTCAGCGAGACGTGTCGGCAGCCCATTGGCGGAGGGCCGCTGCAGTCTCGAGTGATGGACCAATCACGGGCCCCCGGAGGTGGTCCCCAGAAGCCCGCCCCGAAAGGCGAGAGGAACTGGTTGCTGTGAGAGTCTGGGATCTGCTTCATGAGGAGTAACTCGACGAGCTGCTCCTTCTTGGCCTGGATTCGCATACTGGAACACACCATAGATCTTCCTCTCCTGTGCCGTCGACCTTACAGTGGCTGGATGCGCCGAGGCTGGTGCGCGAGCGGTGCTGATAGGAGTACGAGTGCCATCTTGCCACACTGCGTGCTCGAATCCGACGACATTGGCTTGTCACGAGCCGTATTTGTGCCTCACAAACATTTCTTCTCGTCCATGAGGCACCCCCAAGTACTCCGCGTCTTGTCTGCATGTTGTCCAGGCCTAAGGCTTATTTCGCCAGGGCTCCCTTCGAAACCCGTATCCGTAGATCCCTAGTTAAGAGCGGGTTATAGATTAATTATCACATTGTCGTGAATGCTTTGCTTGTGTCGTGTTCCCCCAATAAATCTGGCTGAGTTGTACGAAATTTGCCCCCTTGAATTTATTCGTGCCGCGCTGAGGAACAATCCGCTCGATTTGTATTTAAAACCAAAACGGGCTACGGACTGGCAGACTTCGCTCGGTCTCTGACAAACCCAGTCTGTAGCCGGGGTCTATTTCCCCAACTGGTGCAGCTCAGGTGTACGTTGGTATCGTGATCTGAGGCATGTGACCCGAGACCTGTGCCGAACTAGCCGGCGGTGCTGTTAAATGCCGCCGAATCTTCAACAATATAACCAATTAGTATCTAAGGTCCAGATTTAATATCAAAATAAGATTAGATCAAGTAAACACATGACTCCAGGAACCCACCAGGGTCCCTCGAGAAAGCCCATATCCTTATAGCTTTATCTTTGTTTTTGGCCAGCAGTACAATGGGGAAGAAAAAGGATGCATCTCCTCAATGAAACACACCATGCATATACAATCAATGAAAAGGACCAGAAGGAACCACAAGTGACAAGAATTCGCAATCTTAGTGGCATCGAAGGCATTCTAGTGAAGTAAAACCATGCAAAATAATGGCAATTACAAGATTGTATGTTTCCAAACTTGGAGAGTATTCACCACAGAACAGCAGGGCATTTGCTTGTGCATAATAACCATGCTAATGATACAGAAAGCACCAATCAAGAATGCCAGCTTAACCTCAGATTTATGACCAGTTGACCACCACCATTTAAAGTACCATTTCTAAGCAGTACAAGCATGCGAGTCGACTTTGTTCCTAATGTAGCAATTGCAATATCATGTAAGAATTATTTAAACAACACATAATTAACCTTAAGGTAGGTGTAAAGGTTTTGGTGTTCAATAATGTCAATTAAAAGAGGATTTTAAAAGTTCATGTAATCATAAAAATGCTTCGAAGCTGAGCCTCATTGAAGCCTTTCCATATCTTTTGGTAATTGTATGCACTGTGATGTGGGTGGAGGACACCAGTGGGTGGATTTGGCCACTTTGCAATACTCTAGTCTGCCCAAGGCACTGCGGAAAGCCGTTCAGGCCAAAGGAAATCTGCCAGTGGAGTCTGGTACCAACTGGAAACGCACTTGTAGAGCAAACTGCCCCCAAAGTGACGTTAGGTGACATCTTATTAATTTTTTTTATGCTAATGGACAATTTAGACCCACGATTTCAATACTAAATGCCACATTTATGATCAAGACCACAAACAACCAACTTATCCTGGTTTACATGGGTTTCAGTAAATAATCAAATTTCAAGGTGTCAATATACAGTTTCAATTAATAAATTCACCACCGATGGCAGAAGGTAAAGGAATAAATATTTAATTTACAGTGCATGTATTTAATGTCTCCAGTGAATTAATTCACCTCAAAAGATGCACAAGAATATGTATATCTACAAGCTTAGGCCTGTACTGAAGTGAAGTCATGACTGCACAAATACAAATGCAAACTCAATCTCCAGTTTCCTCTCTCTTCACCACTGTCATACACCTACCTGCCTCTCCTTTCTGAAATGGCAGGAAACTGATAGAAAGATACACTAAGGTTTTCAGATCGATTTGAGCATCACATTGCCGTACACAGCAGGTCGTAACAACCGACACAAGAACGTCACTCGGTCGAGCGCAAACTGTACCTCCGCTAGGCTGAACAGTTTACAATTTTGTATCGCACCGATGAGCCGAATCTGGATCCGGACCTGAACCAAAATCCAATTGGCTTCTTCTCGTCACCGACCCAACTAATCTACCAAGTTTTGTCTGAATCCGTCCATAACTTTTTGAGATATTGTGCTACACATCGTTTTTGGCCCCATCTCTCAAAGGTGAAGAATCATTTGAAAAATCCTAGGATCCGGATCGTCACAAAATTTAATCAATTTGTCCTCATCACACCCCCAAACTGTCCATCAAGTTTCATCCAAATCGTCCATATCTTTTTTGATATATCCTGCTCACAAACAGAAAGACAAACAAACACGGGTGAATACACAACCTCCATCCACCTTCAGTGGCAGAGGTAGATATTGAATGGTTTCACTCCGATTATCAACAAAAGACAGGCCAGCTTGTTCGCCAATGTTGCAGCACCCACAAAGTCACGTGACCGAACATAATCTGCACAAGGTCGATACACCACTCAAGCCACGTAATTCCCAAACTCAAAGTTTAATAATCCTGGATAAGAGCATTGTTTATCGATCGAGCCCTGAAAATCAAGTTGAAGGAAGCCTTTTTTGTAGTAAAGGTGAAGTGGGTGTTACAACCTAACGGAAGAAAATACAGAACACTAACTCCAGATTATCTTCTTCTCGGGACTGAGGTAATAACCTGTTTGTTTGAAAACAAAGACAACAAAAAAACATCTCCCTTAAACTTCACCATCTATACACTATACCATCATGATCCACGATGTTCACAAAACCCATATCCATTCCTTAGTTTACAATATATTGCTCAGCCCTCTTTTGCACCCTTAATCTCTCCTCTCACAAAATTCAATCCTCTTCAGATGAAAGGCCAGCAATCTCATCTTCCTCACCACCAATGGCGACCCAGAATGCTTTTGCCACCTGGGAAGCAACAAACGAGAGTGGGAATATGTTTGATGTGATGAGCAGGAAATGCAAAGAAATACGAGTCAAGAAAAATAGAGTTCATCCAATGAGGCTACAATCGTGCCGTTGGTGCAAAGACGATGAAAGGGGTTGGGCGAGTTAGATTTGATGTGAATACGACAATAAAGGATGAAAAAGAACCATACCTTCTCAGCATGTGCTTTACGATCTTCACGGGGCAGGAAGGCGGCTCTGTCTGCAAGCAGACAGCATTCAATATATTTTCCCGTTATTACAGCTCAATCACACAATGACCCTCCAAATATGCAAGCACTTGGTATTCGATGACAGTGCATAACGAGGTTGGTAGGAGGGAAATGGCAAAGAGGAAGCATGAGCAGACATAGCTGGAAACAGAGAATTCCTAAGAAACTATTAAGCAGGTGTTTAAAACATCGTTATAGCCCGGGGTTCGCTATAAGGGGAAGCCCTCGGGTTCCTTCCGAACACCCGGTCTTGAGGTCACCAGCCGCAGATAACTTCGCAGTTCGGCGAGTTGCTTAGTAACCACGAATGTCAATTAACCTCATCAACTGTAACGGGGTTATCCATCGAACTCCATTTACTTGAGGAGGTGACTAAATTAAATGAGTTTCACGCCCTCAGCGCACACGTGGCTTACTGCTGAGCGATACAGTGAGTGTACGATGGTTAATGAGAGCAAATTACGTGGGGTACAACTTCCTGTCTAACTATACTTGTACAATGTGTTGGACCAATGAAGAAAAGGACAACCGAGACAGATTTGAAACTAGAAGGGCACTCGGGAGAGTGCATCCATCGGCCACGCAATTCCTGATCCAGGAGAACATATCAGGCCCAATATTTTTTTGAAATGTCATGCGATACATCGTTTTTGGCCCCATCTCTCAATGGTGAAGAATCACTTTAACAATTAAAAAAAAC
Source organism: Eptatretus burgeri (assembly GCF_056783735.1). Classification (NCBI taxonomy): domain Eukaryota; kingdom Metazoa; phylum Chordata; class Myxini; order Myxiniformes; family Myxinidae; genus Eptatretus; species Eptatretus burgeri. The sequence continues at coordinate 92,084,035 of NC_140969.1, forward strand.
TTACACCTGGATCTGGTTTCAGATATTCACCAAAATCAAACCAATTCTTCCTTGTCACACACCCAACATCTCCACCAAGTTTCATCCAATCTGTCCACAACTTTTTGAGATATCGTGCTATATATCGTTTTTGGCCCAATCTCTCAATGGTGAAGAATCACTTAAAAGTTTTGAGTAACTTGATCCTGATCCGGATCTTTACCAAAATCTAATCAGATCATCCTCGTCGCACACCGAACCTGTATACAAAATTTCATGCAGATCCGTCCACAACTTTTTGAGATATTCTGCACACAGAAAGACAAACACAAACAAACAAACAAGCAAACAAGAAGACATCATGCAGAGCACGATACTTGCAAAATCTATAAAACAAATTTGACTTCAAAAATAATTGGTGGTTGACTTCAATGAGCAAATATGCAACTCCTCTTCAAATTTCAAGTGAATCGGATAAAATTGACAATTTTAGAATTTCGGCCTATGTTGTCCTTTTGGCCGATATGGATCTCCAAAATAATTGGTGGTTCAATTCATTGACCCGATATGCAAATCCTCTTCAAATTTCAAGTCAATCGGATGAAAATTGAGGATTTTAGAAATAGCACTGAAGCTGTTGACCTTTTGCCTATGTTGGCCTTTTGTTCAATGTTGACCTCAAAAAAAATTGGTTGGTTGAATTAATTGACCTGAGAGATAAATCCTCTTCAAATTTCAAGTCAATGGGATAAAAATTGAGGATTTTAGAAATCTCACCTAAGTTGTTGACCTTTGGCCTATATTTACCTTTTGGTCCATGTTTACCTCAAAAATAATTGGTGGTTGAATTCAGTGACTTGATACAAGTCCTCTTCAAATTTCAAGTCAATCGGATTTAAATTGAGGATTTTAGAAATATCATCGTAGTTGTTGACCTTTGGCCTATGTTGACCTTTTGACCTCAAAAATAATAGGCTTCTTCCTTATGACAAACTCTACCATGTCATGAAGTTTCGTGAACATCGGTTTAAAATTGTGACCTGCAGGTGACAAACAGACAGACAAACAGACAAAACAAGCCGGGAGGCGGCGATGGGTCGCCGAGCATGGAAACTATAAGATATAGAGCAAAATGGATGTCATATAGCGGATAGGGAACCACCTTAAGATTATGCAGTTCAAATCTCATCCAGTTCCATCTACTGATAACTACTCAGTATCCATTTTAATGAAAAGTACCGAAAATGCGGTTTGAAATCGGAAATCCCCAAAGTTCGAGGGGGTGCTGTGGGTGAACAAAGATCTAAATCGAAAATCCGGCTTGATCATTTGTGCACAATGTATTCCAGACGTTTAGTGTGAATTTTCATGACCATCCGACCATAACCCTAGGAGGAGTAGCATTTGGCGCGAAAGCACCTCCAGCTCTCGCATATTATCGATTTTTGCCTTTTGACCCCTGACCTAAGCAATATCGGTCAATATGTCCTGAGGCAAAGTTGTAGTACTCATTGAGTACCATGAACCTGCAAAGTTTCATTCGGATCGATGCACTCACCTGGTCGCTTTCGCTTCGGTACTCACCTGGTCGGTGAATCGCTTTCGCTTCGGTCTCCGCCGTTTCGCGACGGAAATAACCGATGTTGCTTCCGTTCCCCACCAATCTATTTCGGGATTGTCCGTTCTTGTGTCCGTCACGACCGTTCTTGCGTGTATAATAAACGTGTTGGTTTCGGTTATATCTGCTATTGCGACCGTAATTACTGTGTTGGTTTCAATTTCGGCCGCTTTTTCATCAATTTTAGCTGTTTTTGTAACAAGAATGACGGGTTTTCATTCCGTCTGACAACGTTGGCGTCCGTTTGTTCGGGGGGGGGGGGGCCTGATAAGCCTACGTGGGATAATGGCTTTCGGAATTGATTTCGCGTGAATGGTACCGATTTTGAAAGTTTTTCGGCTGTTGCTAAGGAACCAAAGCGTCCCTAGCAACCATCACAATTTCCAAAGCACGAGGTCATAAGATGTACCAACCACCCGAGTTTGGTCAAAATCGGCCCACGTTTACTACCAGTTATGCTGATGACAAACGAACAAACATCTAAACAAACAGACAGAATTACTGACAATAAGGGTCACCTATTTCAGCGACCCAATAACAAAATCGACTAACCAATATACTTGAAAAATCTTAGATTTTGCAAGTAACAAACACACAAACAGAAAGGGGTGAAAACATAATCTCCCTCCATCCTTGGTTGCAGAGGCAAAAACAACCAGCAATCTACTTATTTACATACACAAGGAAGCAATCATTCAGAAGCAAGTATGTAGTGGGCAAAAGGTACAGAAGAGCACATTTAACCCTAACACACATTCTTATGCAATCTTATTCACACAAAAGACATATGGCCATCATTCAATCCAGGGAGAAGAAGAAGACAATAACTAAGAAAACAAAAGTACAGAGCATGGGGTCGACCTCTTGCTTCACCGCACACAGCCCAACGGGGCTGTGCCAGTTCAAATATACTGGGGAGGAGGGGAAGGATGGGGGAAGATGGGCAGTAGAGTGGCAATGGGATGTCCAGCTGATATTCTGAGGCATCTAGAACAAGTAGGCAAGTCCTCTGGCATCCCCGGTATGCCAACAGCAAGTAGCTCACACACAAATGCTTTTCCATTCCATATTCCCTGGACAGCAGCAGAAACAACAAGGCAAATTCCTCTCCAAAGCGTCCAGGCCCAGAAGGCAAGTCCTCTCTGGAGTGCCCGGTATGCTAACAGCAAGCAACTTCGTTTCCTCCAGAGCAAAGTTCACAGGAACACTGTTTCTGGTGTGTTTCATCCCCTCAAGCTGCTGAAGCTCCGCATCATACTCTCCACACACCAAGCCGCGTTCTGGGCTTATATTTATTGCTCACAGGACAAGCTTTGAGGTGACTCTGTTTCCTAATCTCTCTATCTTCTTCCTCCTTCGCAGGATATGGCTTTTTTCATCTCTCCTTCACACAATGAGCTACTTCCTCCTCACAGGACCTCGCCTTCTCAGTCTCTCTCATGTGAGCCTCTTTCTCATTGATGCGCATCAGATGGGGGCCGGTCTACTATCCAGCTTGTGGGAAACGTGTGGGAAAAGCGTTGCACTTCGTGCCACGGACATGCGTGTGAGAAGCGCTGTGTTTCACCGCAAATGCACCAAGCGTCGTGCTTTGAGCCACAAATGGGTGAAATGCAAGAAGGAAGAATGCAGGAAGTACAGGGAAGGAAGAATCTGGGAAAGTAATTCGGTATCGGTCCGGAGGACCAAATGTTTAAGGTGAGCGATGGGTTGTCGGTGATAAATAATGAAAGAATGAGTCGATTTAAATTATGACGAAGACAGACGAGGATTTAAAACAGGGCTGAAAGAAATGTTCCAACTTGCACTTCCGGTTCCGGTTCTTGAGCGCCGGTGGTGATTCTTCTTCAGGGTTTCTGCCGACTTTCTCAAAGATAAGTTTTCCGGTTGTTTTGTCACGTTTTTACTGTCATTTTGTTATCTTTGTTTAATGTGTGTTTCTAGTTCGGTCTTGTGTTAAAGCTTGAGGCCTACCCTTCTTCCCGTTTGTGTACACGATCACGTTTATTGTATTTCCTCCTTATTACCATCAGTTTTTATTTTCTCCACTTTTCCCTTCACCCTCCTTCTTATCCCTCTCAACATTACCCTCCGTTTCATGTCTTAAAATATATATATTTTTAAATACAACAAAAAAAAAAAACCTTTTACCTCACATTTTACCCCACGTGACTTGCTGTACTGACTCTTCTTCCTCCTTCTGCAGATCTACCATCTACTTTTGCTGACCCACATTCACCATGCACCTTTACAATTTTTCTTCAACCTTTACTTTTCCCATCTTACATAATCTTTATCAAAATTTTTTTTTTTTTTAAATAAATGGTCTCTTAAAATGTTACTTCCTCCTTCACACGGGTGGTTCTCATTATTGTATCATAACTCACTACTCTTCTTCTTCAAAATACTGTTTCCAATTCAACCTTTCCTCCATCCCGTGTCTAAAACGTCCCACTGTTACAACGTTTCTTTTCTCCATTCTCTTACTTCTCCTTTATTGCATCCCTCGCGTAATGTCGTTCATCGCATCTCTGACTTAAAAAAATTTAAATCCCAATTTGCAATGTATGTTCGTGTTGCATCAACCATCCTTTTTTTTTTTTCTTCCAAATTCAACAACAATTCACCCCACCTACTTAAATCTACCTCCTCCTTACCCCTCACCTGTTATCCCCTCTCCTTACCCCTCCCATCTTGCCACTCATCCTACCTCCGCTCTTGGCACCTCTTCATTATCAGCTCCTCTGTTGTCCCAAAGTGTGTGGTATTCTAACATGTGTGGGCTCCATTTCAACCTCACAGATATCTCACTCTCTCAATCAGTACACTCAGCATCACCACAAACATGTTGCTTCCTTCCTCTCAGCACACCTCACCCTCTTCCCAACCCCTCACATCTTGTACCTCCCCCTGCCCGCTCCCTTCTTCACCATACCTCCACCAAGTCTCATCCTTCACCTCTCCCCACCTCTCCCATCGCCCTCCTGCATCTTGGCCGTGCCTGCTCTCATCATCTCCCCTCCCTCTCAAAGCAACCTTCACACTCTTCCCCCTCACCTTTCTCAAAAACTCCTGTCAGGTTTCTGCCTCAACTCTGCCCTCTCACCCTTCTCCCTCCAATCTTCCCCCTTATTCGCTCTTCCCAAAGTTCCCCCCCTCACATCCATAAAGCTGCCTCCTCCCCCCACCCTCTCTCTTCCATCTCACCACTTCACCTCCTCCAATCTTCAACTACCCTCTGCCGCCTCTATTACTCCCCACTGTACCTCAACCCATCACCACCGAGCCTTTTCTCCTCATCCTGCCCTCTCCTCTAGTTCTTCTGCAATCCCCCACACTCTTTCAACAACTCTCCTTACCTCCACCTCTCCTCCTTCCTCATCCTACTCTCCCCATCCCCTTCCCCTCCCCTGCACCCAAAACCTCCTCCCCTCCCTCTTCCTGAACAGTGTGGACCTCAAACATCTGGGGCCTTCGCTCAAACCTGACATCTTTCCGTTCAGGTTTCTACTGACAAACCAGACATAATCTGTTTGACAGAAACTTTCCTCCTACAAGACATCTCTGACTCCCTGTAATCTCCCTGGTTACTCCCTCCTCTGGTGTGACAGACCTAAGCCTCGTCCTAGTGGCAGAGTTGCTCTCATCAAAGACTATTCCTCACTCACCATGCACTGCCCTCTCTCCCCCACATCACCAGGAATAACTCTGGCTACGGCTTCCCCTCCACTCCCACCTCATGTTTATACCATCCACCAAACAGTGAAGACTCCATTTACATCTCACTCTCTGAAAACATGGACCTACTTCTATCTTCTCATCCAAACTCTCTCTTCCTCATATGTGGTGACTTCAAATGTCATCATGCCAGTTGGCTCGGTGTGGGTACCTCTCTCACCTGTCGTGTCACTTCAGCATAAGACTTGTGACTCATTGGGACTGACACAATCGGTCACCTTCCCTACCCGGATCTCAACCAATGGTACTCCATCTCTTCTGGATCTGATTTTGACAAATTTCCCTGAAAATATCTGCTGTTCTTCCTTCTCTCCAATCGGTTCATCTGACCACGTCCTTGTCAAAGTTGATATCTCTGGCAGTTATTAGAGAACCACCTCAGCTCCACCGAGCCTGGCATTTCACTCAGGCAGACTGGCAGGGATATCAAGCAGCCATGAAATATCTAGACTGGTCTCCCATCTCAACTTCCTCCGACATCAACTCGTCCTTGGAATTCTTTCATCGAAACTTACCCTCTCCCTTGCACGGATTTATCCCATCGCGTCTTCAGTTGTCCTACCCTTCCTCCCGCCCATGGTACACTGAAGGTTGTGGTGAGGCAGTTGTCCTGAAACAACTTGCCTTCGCCTCATAGAAAGCTAATCCAACCGAAGGCAATCTCAGTTCCTTCCACAAAGCTCGGAACAAGTGTGTGTCCACCCTCAGGAGAGCCAGAAAACATCCTTCTAATCTCAAGTCTGAACTCTCAAACCTGCTCCCTCCTCCAAGTCCTGGTGGTGTTGAGTTAAGTCTTATTCTGGTGTATGTTCTCCCTCGATCCCCTCCCTTACCTCAAATGGCTGCACAGCTGACACTGCACATGAAAAGGCTGAATGATTAAACTCTGTGTTTGCTTCTAAATATTGTGTCCCAAACCCATCGCTTTCTCTACCCACCTTACACAGTCGCACCCAACTGTCCCTGGACTCTGTGTCCTTTTCTCCTGACAAGGTGGAGAGCTTGCTGTCAAACCTTGACTCAGATTCTGCAACCGGTCCAGACGGCATCAGCCGATGTGTCCTCAAAGCCTGCTCTTCTGCTCTTGCTCACCCTCTCTCTGTTCTATTCACCCTCTCATTTGCTCAACATCATCTGCCATCTGCTTGGAAATCTTCAAACATTACCGCTCTGCATAAAAAGGTGCAAAAACAGATCCCTGCAACTGCAGACCAATCGGCCTTCTCCCAATCACCAGCAAGGGTATGGAATCCATCATCGCTTCTGACATAAATTCTTCCTCTTCTCCAATAGTTTGATTTCAGATCATCAATTTGGTTTCAGACAAGGTCACTCTACCCTGGATATGCTGATTCAGCTCTCCCAACAATGGATGGAGATCCTCAATGCCAGACATGAGATCAGAGCCATCTCCCTAAACATATCACGTGCCTTTGATAAGGTCTGGCACCCTGCCCTGCTCATCAAACTCTCTTCCTATGGTTTCCAAGGCCATCTCCACTCATGGCACATAGACTTCCTCTCCAGTCACAGTCAATGTGTGGCCCTTCATGGAGTTCTCTCATCCCCTCTTCCTGTCAAGGCCGGAGTTCCTCAAGACAGCATTCTTGGCCCTTTTCTTTTTCTGTTTTTCATCAATGATCTCTCCAACTCTGGAAAATCCTCTTTATCTCTTTGCTGATGACTTCACCCTCTGCCATACCATCTGTCATCCCTCAGATCGGCAAGCAGCAGCTTCTTCACTCTACAGATCTGGATAAAATCACAAACTGGTCCAACACGTGGAACATGTCTTTCAATCATGACAAATTTCACTCTCACAATGTCTCTCCAAAAAGACAATCTGGACCCCTCCCCAACTACTTTCTCAACAATTCTCTTGAAGAATCCTTTCATTCAAGCTTCTGGGTCTCACTATCTGCCATGATATTTCCTGGGAAAGCCACATTTCCATGCTGGTCTCCAAAGCTAGTCATCAACTGGGCATCCTCCATCATGCAAAGTCCTTCCTTGGCCCACCTGAGCTCCTGACCACATAAAAAGCTTTCGTCCGCAGCCTGATGGAGTACTGCTCTTCCCTCTGGGCTGGTGCTCCCACCTCTCACCTTTCTCGGCTTCACGCTGTGGAAACCAAGGCATTTAGGATCATTGGTACCTCCCGCGATGAGGCATGAGGCAGAATGTTTGGGTCTCTCACCGCAGGCAATTCAGTGAGGTCTCTGTCTTCTACAGTCTCCTCTCCTGTCTCACCCCCCCCCCTCCTACCGCTCTGTCTGCGATGTATCCCACACCATATTTCCGCAGGGCGCTCAAGGTCTGCCAGCAACCCCCTTCTGGTGAAGCCACCAAAATCAAGAATCACCACTCACCTTCAGTCTTTCATTCCGCTTTTTTCCCCACCTTTGGAACAAACTCCCACACTCTCTTCAATCCCACTCTTCCCTCCAGGTCATCAAAACAGCTGTTCACCACCATCTCTCATCTTCCCCCAAACAAAACCATGATCTTTTCTACCCCCACTAATCCACCCCAAACCCATCTCCTTTAAATTCCCTGCTTTCCTTCCTGAAAGTCCGTCGTGTAAAAGGTCCTGAAAGTCCCTGTTGTGCCCATCTCGTTTACACTGTGCACCCCACCCTATTCCTCTCCCTTACACAGATCTCATGTCTCTGTTCCACACTTTTTTTTCCTTTCCTCTCCCGCCCCTCGTCTCCTGCTCCCCTTGTTTGTACGTTCTGTGTCCTCGCTCTCATACGAGCCTCGACAATGCCAACCAAAAAAAATTAATAAAGAGATTTGTGCTGCATTTATACAGGCAAGCCATAACGTGACAGGCAATTCACCATAATATATGTCTGCAAGTCATGTCCACAGCCGACAGCAACTAGTTGGCATTAGGAAAGCTCCCAGAACACCAAGCATATGAAAAAATAATTATTAGAACAAATTACAAACCTAATGTCAAGAAAATATAACAGCAATCGTGAATGTCTGAAAAACTGCAAACGCAGATGCACAACAAATTTTAGTCATGGATTGTTGGGATGGTTAGTCATGTGACTCATGTTATGGTCAACAAATGTTTCATTTGTTTTGTTGTTGTAGTATAAAGTGTGGTTACTGAAAATGAAAGACCTTTCATCTGCTTTAGTTTCTCAAAAAGGCGTTCAAAGCCAGAATCTGGGTCCCCATGGGCCGTGGTGAGTGCTGCCAATTCTTGGATGTCACTCTCCAGAGCTCCGTCTCCATGAGCTATGGGAAAGAGAAAAAAACAAAATAACATCCTACTCCTTTCCCAAACAAACTTTACAGAAGGCAACTCTTCTTGTCCCTGAGAAAATAGTGTGTCCTCTTCATAACCAACCAATAAAAAATCCGAACCATAATAAAAAAAAAAATAATGAAATGGGATACGACTTGGTTTGCTACACGTGAAAGAATATTTCTTGGTGTTTTATTAACTTTTCTTAACTTCCAGGTGTCTACTGTGACATGTGACATCACATTTACTGCAAATGGCATCTCCACAAGAAAAAGCAGTGCGTTTCCTGGTTTTCGAGACAAAATCAGCTACACAGGTTCAACGAAGACTTAGGATGCCCGATGAAAGGCAGCCACCATCGAGAAAAACAGAATTTGTGAGTGGCCGAAAAACTTTATGGAAATGGTCCTGTAGCGGAAGGGGGCAGGTAGCCAAGCACAAGTAGTGAAGACACTGAACATGTTCATGAGTCGTTTGAGCAGAGTCCCAACTATAAGGGCACTCAGTAGAGCGCATACCTCTGCCACATAATGCCTGATCCTCGAGAACATATTAAGCCCAATACATTTTTGAAATATCATTTTATATATATCGTTTTTGACCCTATCTCTCAATGATGAAGAATCACTTTATAAATTATCAGATCCGGATCTTCACCAAAATTGAGTCAATTCTTCCTTGTCACACACCCAACATGTCCACCAAGTTTCATCCAAATCCGTTCACAACTTTTTGAGATATCGAGCTACATATCGTTTTTGACTATCTCTCAATGGTGAAGAATCACTTATAAAATTCTAGTAGTCAGATCCAGATCCGGATCTTCACCAAAATTTAATCAGTTTGTCCTCGTCATACACCCAGCCTGTCCACAAAATTTCATTTGAATCCATCCACAAGTTTTTGAGATATCCTGCACACAGACAAACAGAAAGGGGTGAAAATATAACCTCCTTCACCTTCGGTGGCGGAGGTAGGTCATAAGTGCATTCGGATTCAGGTGATGATCTTGGCAAATATTGACAATAAAACTTAAATAAATGTTTCACATGCTGCAAACCGCATCCCATTTCATTACGGTTTGAATTAGCAACTGAAATTTGTGGACACCCATAGTGTGTATTGTAATGGATTTCAGAATCCGGTCTGATGAATGCATCCACACATCCAGGTCCTCAGACAGTTATTTCCTTAAATGCATGTTTACATTAGCCCCATCCCCATGTCTAATGGAATTATAAATGTGATGCGTTGAGAAAGGTAAAGAATAGCTCCCCTGTCTTTTGGGAAGCTTTTTTCTTTACGGCACACACGTTTACACACATTTCTTTTGCGAGCTCTGACGCGCACCCTTATTTTTCCTCAGCAACGTTTATGCACATGTTCTTTCGCGAGTGCCGACACCTGCCTTTTTTGAGAGCGCATGGGTCGTCATGGTAACCGTGCACAAGTGGGGCGGGGTGAGCTTGGGGTGGATTGCGCCCGCCGAGACAGCCCACAGATATAAAACGATTGGAGGTCGTTGGGTAATTCTGAGGAGAGAAGAGCAGAGAGGAAAAGGAGGAGAAGAAAGTGATAGGGCAAGCGAGCCAAAAAGAAAGAGAGAGAAGTAAGCGCGAGAAGCGAGCAAGAAGCGGGTGTAAGCGCGCAAAAGAGGAGAAGAAAGCGAGCGTGTGGTGCGCGTGTGGGTGTCTGACCAGCGCCAACGAGACAATTCGTCCTTCCCAGTGCTTGAGCAAGCGAGCGTGTGGTGCGCGTGTGGGTGTGAGCAGCGCCGACGGTGAGTGAGGCACGGGTCGGTCACCAACAAGTGAGGCGCGGGTCAGTCACCGATGGACCGTGAGGGTCACTGGACGTCACCAGTTTCGTGAAGTGTGAAAAGCTGCCCGTGTCACAGCACCAGGGTCGAAACCCACGACAGACGATCTCGGTGCCCTCCCAGACGCCGACTGGCGTTTAAGGCTGTTCGCGAAAGGGTGCACGGCAAGGGTGGGTGCTGGCGACGGACGTGACACGCACGCACACATTTCAGGACGTTTTCACTTCACGGACGACTACTCTCTGGTGAGCGAGATGATTCTACCCCCCCCCCGCCTCCCACCCCCTGAACGATCTGTTGGGTACCCATGTCTGTGTTTAGCTGTAAGTAAGTCAACCCCCGATAAGCATCTGCTCTCTGTCTCTTTCCTGTCATGTTGATTGATATTGCCTGAAATTTATTCTTTATTTACCTCAGAAAATAAAAAGTTCTTTTTATTTATTTAATTATTAATAAATCACTTGTCAATTTCCAACCTGTCCGTGTATGTCCTTTCCTTCAATTGGTCTAGCTTTGTCTGAACCTCAATAGACTGGGAGGCAATTACCACAGATTTGACCAAAATCGTCGGCACTCACCAGCGGTTAAAACGCTCGGCCGCCCTAATTAAAATCTAATCGAGATAACATTGGTGCTTTGCCGAGGGCACGCACCCCGCTCAGGTAACCACGTGACCTCTCGTTAAACGGCATAATTAGACGGTGGACACTGGAATTCATGGTTAACTGGGTGGCGTTTGTGGTTTTAAAACAACCCACCGTACCACAACGTTAATTGTGAGCAGTGGCCCCAGGTCCGGCTCTTCCGAGGACAACCGGAGATTAATTCCCCTGAGTGACAAGCTGGTGTCTCGGTACCCATGGCAGTAGGGTAAGAATACTGATTCTGGCTCACTTTTCCCCATGTAAATGAATGGGGGATTTTCAGCGATTTATATTTTTTTTCCCTAAAAATAAATCCCCTTTTTATCCCAAGGTATATTTATTTGTCTCCCCTTTTAACTTGGAGGTTGAACCTCATTGAATTGAACACCTGGGGGTTGAACAGCTCACTCATTGAACCTATAAAGATTTGTTCATTCTCAAATTCCTTCAATAGTTTAATTTTCTTTGCACAATAATCCCCATCTAAAATATTGACAAACAAAACATTTGAATCTTTATATTTTTTAAGATACCCCATTTGTGTCATTACGAAATGATAAACTTCTCTTAATGCTCTTGTTTGACCACCTCCTGAGCCACAGGTTATTTTTTGTTAAGCCCCGCCCACTTTTCTTTAAGCCCCGCCCACTTTTGCTAAGCTCCGCCCACTTTTCATAAGGTATTTTTCTAAGCCACGCCCACTTTTCCTAAGCCCCGCCCACTTTTGCCAAGCTCCGCCCACTTTTCATAAGGTATTTTTTCTAAGCCACGCCCACTTTTCCTAAGCTCCGCCTACTTTTGCTAAGCCCCGCCCACTCTTACATCATTTCCAGTTCATCTCTGACTCACAAAGAAATCACTAGAAAATTACAGGATGTTATGGTTTTGAAAAATTTCCCAATGAAGGCTTGCCTAGGCTTGCCCAGGGAATTTCCAAAGGAAACCACACCCACCAGTCTTTCTCTATAAAGCTTCAAACCCAGGCTCCATTTTAAACATTTGTTCTTGCTGGCAATGGTGTTCTGTGTGCTTGTCTCAAACTCTCTGTCTTCTATGGAACTAAACCTTCAAGTTGATGAACTGGATTCAAACCTCTTATCTATTGAGGTAAGATTTTTTATTTTCCTATTTTCAAACTTTGATTGAAGCATACTCATTTAATAATTAAATAACTTAATTAATACATTATTATTTTCTCTCACAGGAAATTGTATCTGAAAATACTGCTTTTGCTACAACTTGGGGGGAAATTGTTGGCTTGGTTGAAGACCTTGAGTGGGATGACTTTGGTGTTCCTTGGAACTCTCTGTCTTCTATGGAACTAAACCTTCAAGTTGATGAACTGGATTCAAACCTCTTATCTATTGAGGTAAGATTTTTATTTTCCTATTTTCAAACTTTGATTGAAGCATACTCATTTAATAATTAAATAACTTAATTAATACATTATTATTTTCTCTCACAGGAAATTGTGTCTGAAATACGAAATGAAAATACTGCTTTTGCTACAACTTGGGGCGAAATTGTTGGCTTGGTTGAAGACCTTATGAGCGACCAAGACCCACAGAACGAGTTCGTCATGATGACCCAACCAAAGAGTTATACCTTGGAGACCAGCAAAATCCTGAAAAAGAGTTTTACAGCAATAGTACTCATTGTGAGTTATCAAGACAATACCCACTGAACAAGTTATACCTTGATGAGCCAGAATACAAGTTTTACCTTGGAGACTCACAAATTTTGAAAAAATCAGTAAATGAGTTCTGCCTTGATGGTTTAAATAACTACCTTGGAGACTCAGGAAAAGGGTTCTGCCAAGATGGTTCTAAATATGGGGCCTACCTTGGAGACTCACAAATTTTGAAAAATCAGTAAATGAGTTCTGCCTTGATGGTTTAAATAACTACCTTGGAGACTCAGGAAAAGGGTTCTGCCAAGATGGTTCTAAATATGGGGCCTACCTTGGAGACTCACAAATTTTGAAAAAATCAGTAAATGAGTTCTGCCTTGATGGTTTAAATAACTACCTTGGAGACTCACAAATTTTGAAAAAATCAGTAAATGAGTTCTGCCTTGATGGTTTAAATAACTACCTTGGAGACTCAGGAAAAGGGTTCTGCCAAGATGGTTCTAAATATGGGGCCTACCTTTGGAGACTCACAAATTTTGAAAAATCAGTAAATGAGTTCTGCCTTGATGGTTTAAATAACTACCTTGGAGACTCACAAATTTTGAAAAAATCAGTAAATGAGTTCTGCCTTGATGGTTTAAATAACTACCTTGGAGACTCAGGAAAAGGGTTCTGCCAAGATGGTTCTAAATATGGGGCCTACCTTGAGACTCACAAATTTTGAAAAAATCAGTAAATGAGTTCTGCCTTGATGGTTTAAATAACTACCTTGGAGACTCAGGAAAAGGGTTCTGCCAAGATGGTTCTAAATATGGGGCCTACCTTGGAGACTCACAAATTTTGAAAAATCAGTAAATGAGTTATCCTTAAGAGACTTTGTAAGTTGGTTTTACTTTGAATACTTGAAATGTGGGTTCTGGATTGATAACTCACAATGTGATACATATCTTGGAAACTCAACGGGAATGTGGTTATACCTTGAAGACTTGGAAAGTTGGGTTTATGTTGGACACTTGAAACTTTTTTGGGGGCTTTTATTTATTTATTTATTTATTTATTATTATTATTATTTTATTTATTTATATTTTGGAGACTTTTGGAGTTGCTATCACTCTTTGGGATCTAAACCTATCGATGTAGTTCTTTGTCGGATGGTGCTTGATGGGAGCAAGATCAAGAAAGTTCTGGGAAGAAAGTGCAGGCTTACTCCCCCTTTCTACGTCATCAAACCTGAAAGCCTTAAAAGACAGAATTGGAAGAAGAAAAAAACGTAAAAATATATATATATAGGTGGAAATCTCATTTTGAAAAAGACATTGTGTTGGGCGAGGATTGAGTTGGGGTTGAGATTTTGAATGTGAGGGTTGGTGTTGAGATTTTGAATGTGAGGGTTGGGACACACACACATACACATCAACAAACAAAAGTTAAGCCTTGACTATTCAGTTGAGGATTCTGTGTTTGGGGTTCACAGATCTAAGAACGTCCCCCTTGACACACATTATATACTGTTATACACCTCGGACTTGGCCCTCGAGTGTCCACAACGGTGTATAGTAGGAGGGAGTGAAGCGCCAACCTATTGCTCCCATTACACACACACACACAAACAAAAGTTAAGCCTTGACTATTCAGTTGAGGATTCTGTGTTTGGGGTTCACAGATCTAAGAACGTCCCCCTTGACACACATTATATACTTGTCCCTCTAGTGTCCACAAAGGTGTATTATCTGCTTAGTTTTGTCTTTTGTAATTCCTGTGAATAAAATGAACCTAAAATCTCTTCCCCTTCCAAATCATATATTTTATAAGTCCAAGGAACTGTATCTATTACATCAACAATTTTAAAAAGTTCTTTCGTCCATCGTTCAGTAAAACCCTTTTCAAAATGAGATTTCCACCTATATATTCTTACGATATCACCAACTTTGAACTTAGGTTTTCTGACATTAATCTCTTTTTCATATTTTAATTTTGTAAATGTTTCTGATGGCTTCATATTCGTTGATGTGTGAATCGTGTCATTATACTTATCCACAATATCCTGAATAAAAGATGACCATTGTTGTGAACCGAGTTGTGTGAATTTTTTATATAGTCTCTCTTTAAGGTACGATTAAAACGTTCAACAACAACTGCCTTCCCTTCATTAAAGGTACTGTATAATGTAATACTGTTATTTTTTTAGAAAATTCATAAATGTCTTGTTATAAAACTCTCTACCCTCATCAGTCCACAATTTTTTAGGTTTCTCTTACTTTTATTAAATATCTGTTGAAAAGCTAACATAAGAGTATTACCTGTTTTGTTTTTTAAAGGGACAACCCACGCATATCTACTCCTCAAATCAATAACGGTTAAAGCATACTTGTACCCCTTATCATTATTGAGTTCAATCAAATCAGCAGACCAGATATAATCAACTTCCTTGGAATAAACTTTCCTTCTCTGAAACTTTGTGAATATTGGTTTATGTAATTCATCAGCTAATTGCTCTTCAGTCTTAATGGCATCATTAGAGCCTATAAGTTTTTTGAATTTCCAAGTCCAAGTTTCAATTTAGCACTAATCATCTTCTTCACGATGAACCTATCAACTTTTTCTCTCAAGGTTGGATTTTGTATCAGAGACAAATTATACAACATTTCTCTATCGGCTTCATGCTTTTCTTCCAACGTTGTGGTATTCCCATAATCAATATCGTGTCTCATGCACACTTCATCAACTCTATTGATTGGTTTACTCCAGGATTTAGGATTGTTTGCCTCATCTAATCTTTTATCTAAGTTTGTGCCTGGACCACAGAAAGAATAACCTGGAAGATGTAATTCCCCTGGTATTCCAGTAGTTGTAAATTTACTTCCTGATAAAAACTTTTGTATATCTCCTCCGAGTTTGTGTTTGGAGATAAATTGATTTTTTTTTGAACCACACACCGAACATATACCTTTTTGTATAACCTTGTTATTTTTACTTTTAATATATGAAATATTTTTAGTATTAGTTTTCTTTTTACATTTGAGACAATAACTCATTTATTTATGAGAAAAATTCCTGCAGAGTGCAAAACCTTTTAGTTTCCAACATGCACATTTGAATCTTAATTTTTAAAACATAAAGAATCCTTAGAAATGCCTTCACTCTCTCCTCCATTTATTTAAGAAAAACTTGAATTAAAATCCATATCTTGTCGATGCTAATAGTCTTGTCGAAAGTATTGCAAATAGACTTGTCAATTCTTTGTTTTCCTCCTCGGTGGGTTGAGTTATTTTCTGTAATACCACCAATCTTTTTTGAATCTCACTGGTTTCCATATTTTGATATTTATTCATTCTCTCTCTTTCCTCCCTCTCTCTCTCTTCTCTTTTCTCTCTCTCTCTATTCTCTCTTTCCTCCTTCTCTCTCTTCTCCTTTTCCTCCTTCTCTCTCTTCTCCTTTTCCTCCTTCTCTTTCTTCTCCCTCTCTCTATTCTCTCTTTCCTCCTTCTCTCTCTTCTCCTTTTCCTCCTTCTCTCTCTTCTCCTTTTCCTCCTTCTCTTTCTTCTCCCTCTCTCTCTTCTCTCTTTCCTCCTTCTCTCTCTCTTCCCTCTCTTCTTCAACTCCTTCCTCATCCCTTACTATACTTGAATCGTTTACACCCCATAGAATATTATACATATATTCATCAGGATTTCTTGTTATTCCTGTATCCAAAATAATTTTTTTTACAACAGGATACCAATAAAATTTCTTTTGAATTTCTAAAAGAGCCTTACCTTTTCTTAACCTTATAATTTTTTCATTATTTAACATTCTAATTAAATCTAAAGTTGTCGGTTTATCAACATCAGCATAATGCCAATCTTTTATTGAAAATACCTCATTCTCATGTTGTAGAACATATTTATTAAAATACCGAATACCCTTTTCTTGAAGGTATGCTTGAACACAGAAATGATAATTTTCTTGAAGCCTTCTTGCTGTCATTTATGTATTAGAAATATATGTTAGAATAATATTATGGCACGAAACACCTCCCCATCTTCCCATAGTTAAATCACTTTGTATTTCCTTACTTATTATATATAATCCTGTTTTTTCTGTTTTCATGAGATAAACAAGGGCAAAACCATTATTATATTTACCCTTATTAAATTCTTTTATTTGTTGTTTACTAATCGTGGCTCCACAAAACTCATTCTCGATACCAAGTGGATAATATTCTTCCTTACGAGACTGATTTAATTGTTCCAGGTCTTCGAGGTTAATTTTAAATGACCAATTATACCCTAAATCATTCATATCATACCCCCATTGTTCTATTCTCATACAAACGATACGCCCTTCTTTATAAAAATTTATTTTAATTCGAACTGTGAATTCTGTATGACCTGGAGATAATATCAACACTTCTGTATCTTTAGAATACACAGCCGTTTTATTTAAGTATATATATTGTGATAAATCGCTTAATCTCACCAAGTCATTCGCGTCAGTCGGGCTTGGATAATTTTTTAATTTATAAGCATTTTTCATGTTAATATTTTTGTTTATATTATATTTATGTCGCTCAGCCTGTGCCTTTGTGTAATAATTTGATAAATCAATATCCAGTTCTTGAGATACACCAAAGATAGAACCATCTTTACCAACATAAGTCATTTATATTAGATTAAAAATAATATCATAAAATTTTTTATTTTTGTTGAGTTGAAATAACACATATAGACATAATTGACCACAACACTTGGAATTTAATTCTTGGACTTGAAATGTTTGATAAACACCATTCTGTAAGAATTTTATGACTTCAACAGGTGGTGGAAGACCAAAACTATCAAAATAATATTTGTCTTGACTATTAAAAATACAAACCCAATGAAAATAGTTACCTTCATTATCTTCTAAGTTCATAATAATATTCTTTGTATGTTTCGACACATTTGTTAATTCATCTCTCATACAAATAACCACATTATGAATTTTTAATTTCTTACAATATTTGGCAAGTTGTAAATTTGATGTTGTATTCTTTCCAAATTCTTTCAACCACTCATCAATGCTCATTTATTTATTAGAAAGATATAATCCATTACCTCTTTTCGTTAATTTTACACCTGCTTGTGCTATAGAAGAAAGCATATCTCCAACTAACAATCTCGCTTTATCAGGCAGACCTTCAAGTTTTTCAGCAAAATCTACAATTACACCACTTCCACTAATTTGTTTCTCCAACTCTTTGTTATGTCTTTCCAATTCTTTTTGAGCCTGGAGTTGAGCCTTCCTTTCGTTGGCAGTTTTGACCGCTGTTGAAATACCACCCGTCAATGCTCCAACCGCACTTAAACCAGCAAATAAAGGAATTAGAAATGGGAGAAATCCTCCACTGCCTCTTATTGAATATTTTTTCAACATTGGTTTTGTCATTTTAATTTTAAGTGAGCCAGTGTCATTCAAGATTTTAACCTGTTCTCTTGTGAGCAAAACATCAATTCTTACTGCTCCTTTTCTCTGAATTGTATTAACGTTAATCGTACAAGGCTTTTGATTTTGAACACAAGATGATAGTTTATGAAGATTGATTTGATTAACATATACCCCAGTTGGTACTTTGCCACTCATTTATTTAACAAAAAAAATTATGTGAGACTAATCATCACACCATTATCTGTATTAATCTGCAATTCTGTTTCTTCCAAAAGCAAACAATATGTATCAACTTCTTCACTCTCTCCTCTTTCAATGTATAGGGAAGTATCCACTCGATTAGACTTTATAGTTTCTTTTGAGCGCTCAGGTCAAACGTATAGATTGTATACAAACTTTTAAATGCTGTCATATCTAAAATAGGTTCTTTATTTCCATTACTTTCACACACCTTTTGGTAAGACTTGTATGCTTCAGCAAAATCATTTTTTTCCCAATTAATTTCCAATCTATCTCGTGGATAAAATGTTCCATCTAGAGAAACGCGAAGTTGTTTCACCTTAGCATTATCACTCAATGCATTATTCTTATCAGTCGCAGTATCACCATCTGGCTTTTAAAAATCATCCACAGATATCGTGGCTTTCCTTCCAGAACACCCAAATTCCACGTGTAAGTAGCTTGATTGAGTTTAACGTGTTGACATCTTCTTTTGAGGTATGATACACTGAGTGGTTTTTTTGAGTTAAGTCTTCGATTCAACATCTCTTCTGTTTTAAGATTAGGAGTATATTCACTGATATACCAACTCATTTCCTCAATTACAAATTTATTCTGATCACTAAAAGCATTACCAACACCAAAAAGCAATCTATTTTCATTATCATTCCTTTGTAGTTGAAATCTAATTTTAAGACCATACAGAACTTTATCATAATCACAAAATCCAAATATACCTTTAAGAGGAACTGCCACAGTAAAACTATTTTCTGCTTTTGTATCATCATTATACATTCCTTTCCTTTGAATATATCCAGGGTCTGTGTTTGTTCCCGTTGACATATCAGGAATAAAACCTTCGACAGACCCCTTTCCCATTCTATCACTGAATGTATAGAGTGTAAATTTCATCATTTCAGATACAGCAGAGACATAATCAACCGCTTCAACTTCTTGTGTTCCAATATACAATCGCACACTATCAAACATTTTCCAGAAGAAATCATTTACAAGTGTAGCGTTTGTGTTATTCCCAGCCTTAGTGAATTTAAATTTACACAACAAGAAACTTTCGGAGAGATTCAAATAGGTTTGTTGATTATTTATTTCAAAACTTTTTGTACCATTTGTATTCCAGTCTGTTCCAGTTATTGCATTTACCTTGAAGTAATCTTCTTTTTTAGTGGAGTTTGAGATAATAATAGTATCATCCAAATCATAGATACTATCAATTGCTTCCATACTTGTATTTATTTAGGAAAAAAGATGTTAAAACTTTTGAAACCCTGATCCAAGTATTTGAATTATTTTCTGTCGTTCTTGGGGGGACAACTGAGTTTTACCTTTCTTAATTTCTTTTATTGCTTGTAATTTATGAGATTCTTTCTGAGCATCTTTTATACTCTTTACAGCACCTGCTACATTTCCCACAGCAGAAGCAGTTGAACCAATTAGGTCTTTATGTTTAAGAATAGTTGAACCAATACCCATGAGAGTATCAATTATCCCATCTCCTCTAAATTGATGTCCAACACCCCTTTGTCTCTTAGGTTTATAGTATCCTCTACCAAGATACATACCTTCACTCCTTGTAGTACGGGAAAGGAACATCCCATCCCCTGTAATTATTTTATATTTTCCCAACTCGTGCTTCCTCACAATAACCATCGTATTTATTTATTGAAAAACTTCACGTAGGTGAATTCTGATGGATATAACTTCTCCATTAAAAGAAATCACACGATTATCTTGGTCGGTTATCCTAAAATTTACTCTGTGTATGGTTTTTCCTGACACAGGTAGATAAACCAAATTTTTAGGCTCCATATTGAATTTATAACCAATTGGGGTTGAGTATGCGCTGAATGAAAATATTGTATTTGTTTTTAATCCATCATTATAAGCACCATCAATCAAATCACAGTGAATTAACACCGAATTTATTCCTGAGGATATTTGAATGACATTATCACTGTAAAACGTCCCATTAGTTTCAATCTTTTTTGAGGAGAAACCTAATAACTCTCTAAATGAATTATCAATTGTGAAATCAACCTTGTAGTTATTTTTAACTTTAATCGTTGATTTTGAAGTATGTTTTTGAATGTTTATAACAATATTTTTGGTTCATCACCCTGTTCTTTCATAAGACGAGCAATTTCGGAAGATATTTGAGAAATCTCGTATGCTCCGGGTGAGACTGTTATCGTTTTGTATCCACTTCCCGGATTATAACTAAACTTGTCATTTTTCTCGGTTATATTAAATAAGGTATTAT
The DNA here is from genome assembly GCF_056783735.1 of Eptatretus burgeri. Classification (NCBI taxonomy): domain Eukaryota; kingdom Metazoa; phylum Chordata; class Myxini; order Myxiniformes; family Myxinidae; genus Eptatretus; species Eptatretus burgeri. The sequence goes on from NC_140969.1 coordinate 92,104,627, forward strand.
AAGTCTCCATGGACAATAAAGATGCCTCATATTCTTTTGTTGTGTCAAGTTGTAGTGGGTATGGGAATGAAGATGTGTGAACGCTTGTTGTGAAATTAAAACTCAGGATTGTGCTTCTCATCTTATTTAATATGAGATAAAATGTCTTTATATTGAGATTTATTAATTATTTTCATGTTCATCAACTGGTCTAAAATGGCTGATGCTTCATTAAAACAATTGTTATTTCCAGCCTTCTTACTGCCGAACAACAATAACAGTCTATTAACTAATTGCGATGGGTCATTTGGAAGAAAACTAATACCTGAACCAAGGATACTTAAAGCCTGAATAATGTGTTTCTCCTTCTCATTCTTCCTACTTTTACCAGAAAGAATAACCTTATAATTTAGAGTGTTCAGCAAATCAATATATACTCTATCATCATTATTTTCCATATCCAATGGTTTATCAATATACTTTGATTCATCCCTCACAGTTGAACCTTGTCTTCCATCTTTTGTGAGAAGAAACATTAATCTCGGAGTTAGTTTAACAGGGGGTTGAGCAGAACTTAAGAACCTTAATTCATCATTAAATATCAATACCTTTTCTTGAACAAGATGAAATATTGCTGGTTGTTCTGTTGGAATGAGTCCTGCTTTGGTTTTTGAATCCGCTGAATATTCATTGTTTTGAACAGCATTCACAATATAATCAGGGGGTTGATTAATCTCTTCCAGTTGTTGAAATAAACCTTCATCATCATATTCTAATTCTCCTAAATGCTCTAATTCTTCCTCCGTCATTTGACTGAAATCTTTTAACATTTGAAGCTTTCTAGGAGTATATTCTACTGTGGGAACTGTGGAAACATCTTTCATTTTTTCTTGGGAAGTTTTTAAAAGTGGTTTAAAAAATTTCTCTTGTTTTTTTTTCAAATGCTTCTTCGCCTGCTAGTTTCTGTCTGCGCTTTCTTCTTTATGTCTTCCTGTTGTTTTACAACTTTTGAAACCAACTCTTGATGTTCCTTAAATCTTCTTGCTCTTTCTTTTGTATCCATTTATTTATTGTAAAATATCATTTAATGAATTGTAAAGATCAACAGGGAAATTTTCCTTTTCTTCATCATTCAAGTAGATGTGTTCAAATAAATCCTTTTCTTTAAATATTTCATCAAATTCTTTATTAACATTAATGCGAGTTGTAATTTCTTCTTCACTAATCCTTGCATCTCTACTTTTCATACGTTTGTGTTGAGTTTCTTCATCAACATCAAAACCGAATGATAAAATCTTCACTCCGCTACCAGATATTTAATAATTTGTCTCGTTCCTTCTGGATTAGTTTCTAATATCCCAACACCACCAGATTTTAGTTTCTTTAACTCACTCTTACAATGTGAATATTTTGTTGTACCAAGAGAAACCTCCTCAAATATTTGTCCTTCATTCCTCAATCGCATATGTTCCTCCACTGAAATATAGTGATAATCTTCACCTTTTACTTCTCCAGGTCTTATTGCTCTAGTTGTTGTTGATACAATGCGTATCACGGGGTGTTTTTAAGTAAATTTACAATATTCTCATTTGTACTACACAAGAACCTTGATTTATGAAAGTTTTTTCCAGAAGCAGATTTACCCACAAGATTTATAATAATAGTTGTCATTTATATATGTAATTGTTTATAAAACAAAAAATATATCCCTTAATATCTCATCTTGTTTCACAACAATATATTTATATTTTTCAGTCGTGTGCTTCATATAATCCTCAAATTTCTTTTTACTACATAATGTAGAACAATTATCTCTCCAAAAATTATTGATATCTATTGAATTTAACTTGAATAAAATAAAAGTATTAGCATTGTTTCTGATGGAACGACGAGGAAGTTGAAAGTACGATTGACTAAGATAAATACAATTACAAGAAGAATGTCTCCCTCTTGTGTAGTAGCTATCCATTACCGTTTGGTTTCTCTCATTAACACAATCATCAAAGATAACGAGGTTCTTTTTTGATTTATCCAAATCTTGGGGAGACGGTATATCATCCGTATTATCACTAAGAATACAAGTTATAAGATTTGATTTCTTTTTACATCTCTGTGTATCACAAAATAGTTGAATTATATCTTCAATGTTATAATCATTTAGGTTTTTTTGACGTTTAAATAAACCTATTATATCTTCTTATGAAGACCAGCATTAAAACCTTGTGAGAGTAGTTGATACTCTGGTTGAAAACTCGACTTTGTGAAAATTATTAAATTATCATAATCTAAAAAGTTGGGAGTGAGGAGCATTTTTAAAAGTAAGCAGGTTTTTCCACATCCACTTGAACCAACTATGAGACATCTTAATGAATTTGGGAGATTTTTATGGTTGTTAAATTTTATCTTATTTTCCCAAATAGGTAAAAAATCATTCATTTATATATTTGAAAAACAGGTTATTTAATTTATTATTGGCTTTTTTTAGAAACTCTATATTTTATCCTAAGTTCAGGTTTAATTTCAAGATAATCCATTATTTTATTTATACAATATCTTGTGTTGATATTTCCCTGAAAATTACATCCATGAATAATATACAACAACAATCCTTTGAACATTTCTCTTATACGTTCAGTTTCTTCCCTTGTAAGGAAAGGTGTGTTATCATCCTCATACTTTACATTCATTTCTCTAATCAATCTTGTAAAGTAATTCATTTTTTGGTGTAAATCTAAAAGAATTATTTTCCTTTTTATATTTTTTATTATCATTAATTAGAAGATAATCACAGAATATACATTGTTTATAGGCTTTTGACTCTGTGTTTAATCCCTGTCTTTCACACGCAGGACAATTCTCAAATTTGTCATATGGAGAATCAGGAAAGTCTAGCATATTTATAAAGTAAAACTTTACTTAAACTGAAATTCATCTATACTTTCAGTTGTATATTATCATCGATATCGATATACTTTTTCATTATCAGATTCAACGACAACATTTTTGATATTAAAGGTAATTTTAAAATTATCGTTAACTACTATTGAACGAAATGTCATTTCACCTGATATATTAACATCCTTTATTTCATCAAGATTTACATCTTTAGGGTTGTTGAAAAAAATACAAATTTCTCCTTGCATATTACACATGGTCTTATCTTTTCTTTCTAAAGCTTCATCCATAAGGTTTTTGTTCTTTGATACTTTTTCTTGTTTCATTGCTTTTTCTATTTTTGAATATATTACTAGAAGGAGAGGAGAAACTTTTGTTAGAGATACTTTAATTGATGTTCTACCAGGTATACTAAAAGCCCTTCCACTGAAGGAAATTGAAGAACTCATATTATTTACCATAATAGTTTTTATCCAATAGTTGTTATATTTATCTTTGTTCAATTTTACATCCTTGACATATTTCTCAGTATCTTTAACAGATGAAGAGATTGATTGAAACTTGTCTTTTGTGTCTTGAAACATTGTATTTATTAAGTGAAAAAGTTGGAGGATAAAATGTTTTTAAGCACAGATTCACCTATAATTAAACGAAATTTTCATCAAGAAAATTTTAGTTTAAGCAAAGTTTTATTCTATAAATATGGTGAATACAACGTACTGCGATGTTTGTAATCACGAATATAAACATTATAGAAAACACCTCCGAACCAACAAACACACATTTAATCTATTTCATCAAATATCTCCTCTTGAGTTGGAAAGAAAACATTGTGATATCTGTTCAAAGGATGTTTTGAAGAGTAGTTATAATCAACATCTTCAATCACAAAAACACAAGAAAAATGAGTTTAAAGTAAAGGGAGACTATTATATTAAAAACACTGATGAGGCATTTAAAGGGCATATAAAAATAAGGATTTTTCAATTTGGAGAACCCGGTCCATCATCAATAGCTGAATCAATTGAAATAGTGAAACCCGATGTTGAAAAATTTATTAAAAAGACATTAAAAGAAATAAAAACTTTAAAGTTTTATATGGGAGTGAAAATGAATATGAAAAGACAAGATGAAGAACAAACTCCTTATATGAGAACAGATCTTCATTTTATAACATCATTTCAAGATTTTTTGAATAGTGGGATTTATGAAGAACTATCAAGACAAGAGGAGGATGTTGATAATACAGTGGTAGGAAGTGGATTCAATATTAAAAAAATCATCTTTTTAGATATACACATTCTAAAATCAAACCCTCTTAAAGCTTCTTCTTATATTGAATTACCAAAAGAAATAAAACTAAAGAAGGCAGTTGTTAATATTAAGAACAATGATAATAAATGTTTTCTCTGGTCTGTTCTTGCTCACTTACATCCACCAAAATGTAATTCAGAAAGAGTAAAACAATATATGAAATATGAGAATACCTTGGACATTAAAGATTTTAAATTCCCAATGCCATTAACAGATATTCCTAAATTTGAGAAAAAGAATAATCTTTCTATTAATGTATATGGATTAACGGATACAAACAAAGTTCAAATATTAAAAATTTCAAACAACTATAAAAATGAAGAAACACACATTGACCTTTATATTTTAGTGTTGGAAAGAATTCACATTACACATACATCAATAATTTATCAAGATTAATCTCTTCTCAGGTATTCAGAACAGCAAACAAAATATATCCTTGTAAGCGATGTCTTAATTCATTTCATACAAAAGAACGATTAGAACAACATTCAAAATATTGTAGTAATCATAAATCAGCTGTAATTACAATGCCTAAACCTGGTGAAAAGATTTATTTTGAAGATTATAATAAATCTATCATGCACCCATTTGTGATATACGCTGATTTTGAATGTATCCTTAAAAAGATAAATACTGCTTCTCCTAATCCAAAAGAACCATATCCAAATAAATATCAAAAACATATTCCTTGTGGTTTTTGTTATTATATCAAATCATCTGTTGGAGAAAAGTATAACAAACTTGAACATTATCGTGGAAAAAATGCTTCACAAGAGTTTGTAAAACGATTAGAAAAGGATTGTATAAGACTCACTAAATTAATGAAAGAAACAAATGAACCGATGAAATTAACCAAAGAAGAAAAATTAGAATTTAGAATGAACAATATCTGTCATATTTGTCAGGGGAAATTAAGGAGTTTTAAAGTTAGAGACCATTGTCATCTTACTGGTAAATATAGAGGTCCCGCTCATTCCTGTTGTAATCTTAATTATAAATTACCTTCTTTTATTCCAGTCTTTCTTCACAACAGCGCCAACTATGATACACATCTATTTATAAATGAACTTTCAAAAACACCAGGGAATATTTCTGCTATAACAAACACAAGTCAAAAGTATATTTCATTTTCAAAAATGATATTCACAAAACCTTTAACTCGTATTAGTTTTTTAGATTCTTACAAGTTTATGGGAACACCACTAGCCTACCTCGCATCAAATCTAAGCTCCACGGACTCTTTTCCAAATCTTAATTCATTCTTTCCAAAAGAGGAAATTCTCACTCAAGAGGAAATTCAGATTAAAGAGAGAATTCAAAGTAAAGAGGAAATTCTAACTGAAGATGAAATTCTAATTATAAAGAAAATTCGAACTAAAGAGGAAATTCAGATTAAAGATGAAATTCTGATTAAAGAAGGAATTCTTACGAGAGAGGAAATTCAAACAAGGAATGAAATTCAAAGTAAAGAGAAAATTCTTACAAGTAAGGGAATTTATCCTTATGATTATATGGATTCATTTATGAGATTTAAAGAAACACAACTTCCTTCAAAAGAAAGTTTCTATAATAACCTTTATGAAGAAGAGATAAGTGATAAGGAATATAAACACGCACAAGAAATATGGAAAATATTTAAGATAAAGAACCTTGGAGAATATCACGATTTATATCTAAAAAACAGATGTTTTATTGTTAGCTGATGTGTTTGAAGCTTTTAGATCACTCTGTCATAATAAAAATTGTTATGGATTAGATCCTGCCCACTATTTCACAGCTCCTGGTTTAGCTTGGAGTGCAATGTTGAAAATGACAAAACAAGATATAGATTTAATCAGTGATGTGGATATGCTTTTGATGATTGAGAAGTCCAAGAGAGGTGGAATATCACAAGTATGTTCAAAAAGATATGCTAAAGCAAATAATAAATATCTCCCAAATTATGATAGTGAAAAAGATAGTAATTATTTGATGTATTTTTATGCTAATAATTTGTATGGATGGGCAATGTCTCAATCTCTACCTTATGGTAAATTAGAGTGGGTGGAAGAAAAGAATTATGAAAAGGCTTTGATGAATATTGTTATTTCTTCTCAAGAGGAATTGAATGACGAAGAAGAAGGTTATTATTTTGAAGTTGATTTGAGGTACCCGAGTGATCTTCATAATAAGCATAAAGATCTTCCTTTTGCATGTGAGAAAGAAACTCCAAAGAAAGAATGGTTAAGTGATTATCATAAAAGTTTTAATATTAAAGGTAAATCAACAGAAAAGTTATTAACAACATTCTATGATAAAGAGGGATATGTTTTGCATCAGAGAAGCTTAAAACAGTTTTTGAGAGAAGGATTGAGAGTAGCTAAAATTCATAGAGTTTTAAAATTTAAACAAAGTCCTTGGGTGAAAAAGTATATTCAATTCAATACAGATATGAGAGCAAATACAAAAGTAAAATTTGAAGGGGACTTTTATAAATTAATGAATAATGCTGTATTTGGAAAGACTATGGAAAATGTTAGAAACAGGCAAAACATTAGATTCGCAACATCTTGGAAAGAAGCTTCGAGATTGATAAATAAACCAAGTTTTGAGAGAGAAGAGGTTTTTTCAGAGAACTTTTCTGCAATTCATATGAAAAAGGAAAGTATTGTAATGGATAAACCAATTTATATTGGAACAGCAGTTCTTGATTTATCAAAGATATTGATGTATGATTATTTGTATAATGACTTAAAGAAGGAGTATGGTGAAAATGTTTCATTGTTGTATATGGATACTGATAGTTTTATCCTAGATATAAAAACTGATGATGTTTATGAAGATATGAAGAAAAATATTGGAGTATATGATACAAGTAATTTCAGCAAGAAGAGTGAGTTATTTTCCAAAAAGAATGAAAAGGTTATTGGTAAGTTTAAGGATGAGTTGGGTGGAAAAAGAATGAGTGAGTTTATTGGATTGAGAGCAAAGGCATATGCTTATAAGTATGGTGAACAGATTGATAAGAGGTTAAAGGGAATAAAGAAATATGTAATAAAGAAATCAATAACTTTTAGAAATTATTATAATTGTTTGATGAATAAGAAAGAAAAAAATAGGAAAATGAATACAATAAGAAGTTATAAACATAACATATATAGTGAAGAAGTAAATAAAAAGGCATTAGGAGCCTTTGATGATAAGAGATTTATTTTAGATAATGGAATAGATTGTGTTCCATATGGATATTGTATGATAGAGTGTATAAAATAGATTATGTTTTAACGATGGGAAGATGGGTTAGGGTTTTTAAGGGCTACACTTGTGGTTTTTCACAATATATAAATGGTTAAACCAAGTATTAATCAAACTAAAGAGTGGAGAAAATCTCAGTCTTGGTATATAAATGGAAAACATAATGAATGTGAAAAATATCAAATAAGTCTTATTGAAAAAATAACTAAAACAAAGGTAAATAAAACAAATAAGCGAATTAATTTAAAAACTAGTAAGTTAGAGGATGTAAAGAAAAAATGAATATCCTTGAATGGACTGAAAACTTTGATGGTTATCAATTGAACAATGAAAAAACAATTTACTATAATCTCAAAATGATATGTGGCTCAGGAGGTGGTCAAACAAGAGCATTAAGAGAAGTTTATCATTTCGTAATGGCACAAAAGGGGTATCTTAAAAAATATAAAGATTCAAATGTTTTGTTTGTCAATATTTTAGATGGGGATTATTGTGCAAAGAAAATTAAACTATTGAAGGAATTTGAGAATGAACAAATCTTTATAGGTTCAATGAGTGAGCTGTTCAACCCCCAGGTGTTCAATTCAATGAGGTTCAACCTCCAAGTTAAAAGGGGAGACAAATAAATATACCTTGGGATAAAAAGGGGATTTATTTTTAGGGAAAAAAAATATAAATCGCTGAAAATCCCCCATTCATTTACATGGGGAAAAGTGAGCCAGAATCAGTATTCTTACCCTACTCATGGCCGCAACAGGATAATCCATAATCAAGCCCCTATTTTATTCATTGAAATATGGACTCTGTTATTGGAGGCAGTACGAGAGCATTGTATATTTTTCTTTGAAAGCTTGTTTATTACCATTCATATTATTTTGGTTTGCTTTCAGATTGATTGATTATGCCCAAGAAATTGACTGTTGCTCAATGAGTGTGAATTGCTGCACAGTATGAGGTTTGGCAGTCTGTAGTTGCACTTCAAAGATGGTGGTGAGAAGAAATTGGAGCACATGCCACTTTGGATACAAAAAAATATTGTAAACTGTGACCAAAAGCTTATAATGACTGGTTCAGTCAAGTAAGAAGATCAGAAGGACATACGAGTTCTACAGCGAGATCACCAGAAAGCATTGACCGGGTACGAGAAATGTTCACAAGGAGCCCAAAGAAGTCGATCAGACACGCGGTGAGGAAGTGTGGAATGAGTTATCGTGACATTCAGGCAATTTTGAAGAAGGACTTAAGATGGAAACCATACAAACCGCATCATGTTCAGCAGCTGTTTCCAGATAATTTCGATGAGAGAATGGAGTTTTGTGAATATTTCCTTCAGTGGACTGATGACTACCCAGGTGCGTTACAGAACATTACCCGGTCAGAGGCTGTTTTCCATGTTGGTGGTTTTGTCAAACAGGCACAACTGCCACTACTCGTCAGGAAATGATCCAGAAACAATAGTCGGACGCAGCCAAAACTGATTGTTTGGTGCAGATCGACTTCAATCCAACAAATTGGACCTTGCATCCTCTGTGATACAATGAACAGACAGATGCTTGGAAATGCTTCCAAACTTTCCTTTTCCAAAAATTCAGCAATGGGACAACACAGATGAAGCAATTTTTATGGAAGACGGTCCTCCGCAACTCTCGATTGAAGTTCCTAATTGGTTGGATACCCACTTTAATACAGATGGATTGGGCAACGAGGACCGATAGAATGGCCATCAAGGAGTTCCTGATTTAACCCCGTGCAATTTTGTTTGTGTTGATGGGATAAGAACAAAGTGTGTGCAAGCAAACCTGCTAATTTGAACAAATTAGAAAGTTGTAGCCGCAATGTTTTTGCCGATTTGTCAGAATACATTAAATCCTCTGGCTGGTAAAGTCTGATTAGTGATGTTGCATTGACAGGTTGATTGACTGCCTGGATGCAACTGAGGTTGTGGATCTGCTGATGTAGGTAATCTACTGATGTGTATCCGTGACTAAGGTTGTGGATCCACCATTTGGAAAAGTCCTGGGCTGAAAGGATTGAAACCTCGAGGAAGAACGGTGCCCAGCTGATGATCCATGCGGTCGAGAAGCCATCGATTTGCTTACAGGTTGAGGTTCTTACTTTAGGGGAGGGAACCATGTTTTGAGGTTAACATAATTTACAGCAATCCTTTAAATTATATTATATTTCAGGAATAGCCGATCCTGTACGTGTGTGTGTGCGTGCGTGCGTGCGTGTCTCTCAACCCCACTGCACAGATTATGTACCCAACAGCAAGTTCCCCTCAATCACCAATCCACCGAACCAACTCTCACCGATGCTAACCTGCAAAAGCTTTGAAATTCAACTTGCATACACACTCAAAAGACCTTCGCAGGCAATCAAACAAAGGTTCTTATCGTCACAATCGGAAATAAAACTCATTCAAAGCCTTCAGTCATATTCACCGTGTTCTGTTGGCGTTTCAGTTTCTACACCATGACCAATCCGACTTGATTTTTCCGATTCTTGCAACAGCAATGTCCGCTCGTTTCCATCACGCTGCAATGATGAGAGCACATTCTTTCCCACTGCAACTTTTAAAACCATCTCCTTTGATCCTTTCCCATATGGAGGAATAGACTTGCATGCACGAGTAATGAGCAGGAAGTAGTATAGTGCAGCCTTTTTTTTAAATTAACCTGCTTTCCTTTGAGATATTATCCAACTACCTAAACCTCAAACTTTTCACAACCAAAGAGAAGTTATAAATGTGCTCATTTGACAATCATAGAAAGTTTGGGTTAGTCTGGTTGGCATTCCCATGGAAACGATTGCCTCGTGATGCTGAGATCCCAGTTTCAAATTCCATCGACTTCTGTTTTAACAATCATCTATGCTGGCTTCTTTTTAATTCATGTCTCCGAATGTCCCAGTCCTGCATGCAGCTCTATCAGCCTAAGATAATGTTAAAAGCAAAAAGGGAAATTTGTGTCAAAAGTTGAGACAGGGAAAATACGACCTTTCTTACATTTCGGTGTCGAACATCTCCCACGTGAGGCCCCATAATTGGTGATCTTCCAGGCTCTAAATGGTGAATAATATATACATTTTTAATTAAAGGGTACATACACACGAGGGTGTAGGGACAGAAGGAAAAATAAAGGTACATGGTGATTCCAACTGAATGCAAGAGACCGACTCAATTAGATGAATTGGATACAATGTTGATCATTTGGTTTCAGTCGTTGAAATTATTCATTCGGAAGACAAAAGGATTGCATCTTTGAGAAGAAAATATCACGTTTTTTGATGCTCATCTCATTACTGTACTTTCCAAGAGCGGTTGCCTCATGTATTTTGTGTCACATACAAATGCTTGTATCAAATATCAAATGATGATGATAGGATAGGAACTTTAACATGAAGAATTCATTCAAAATGTTTAGCACCTTCCATCACCCTCCCAATATCCCACGTCGTCCACCCCCCCTCCACCCCCCCCTCCACCCCTCTCCCATCCCCAATAAAACCTGACAGCTTCGGCCTTACTTAATAATTTTCCACCTCCAAAAATTATCTGGGTTACGACTGTCAATCACAGCTTACCTTTCATGTGCAGACCAGGCCACACGTGAGCATTCAGCGCTTGAATGATCCTCCCAATTCCTGTTGATTCTGGAAAATCATCTAAAGAAACATTTCAGACACAAAAACATGGCTCGGAACCTTATTCTCCTGCCAAAAACTATGAACTAACATAATACTTGTGTTATTATCATCATCGTTACAGCCATTATTCTTTCACCAACCTCATACAATGAAGCTTAGCTCGAAAAGAAACATCAAACAGACCACCGTGTGCAGGCAGCAACCTACGATTACGAGAGATGTGTGATGTTTGTCTCTTGATGTATCCAATTCAGGTTGGGACAAAAACAACATCTTACCTGCCTGTTTTGTCCAGCCATCTTTGTCCCACCAAATCCGTTTAAAACTAATGTGGTGTTGTTGCATCCACCACTGCCCCTGAAAAACTGTTCACGTAATTATTTTCTTTGCGAGTCAGGTCAGGTCAGGTCAGGTCAGGTATGGGAGCATGCGCCAGAGCAGTGCGTCGCTGCGTCCACTTTCTTCCGGTACTCCAGGGGCCTCCGTCTGGCCATCCCCCAGGCAGATGCCTGGCCCATCTCAATCTCCTTGAGATGCCGATCAATCTGCTGCAACCACAAGGCACGTGGTCGGCCCATTGGTCTCCTCCACTCGCGAGACTCCCGAGCTGAGAGAATCTGGTGAACAGGATCAGCGTCAGGAAAACGAGCCACATGTCCATACAGCCGCAGCTGGAGCATGCGCCATCGTTGAACACAAAGTCCAACCAGCTATAGCTAAGGATTCTCCGAAGAGACCTGGTACCAAAGGAATTAAGTCTCCGTCTCAGATCCTTGGTCAGAGTCCAAGTCTCACATCCATAGAGCAAGACTGGAAGCACCAAGGACCTGAAGACTCAGACTTTCGTCCTCCAGCACAGGTACCGGCAGCACCACACCCCATGATCCAGTGAATCCATGACTCCCCAGGCCCAACCCAGACGTCTATTGACCTCTGACTCACAGCCAGCAGAGACATGAATATCACTGCCAAGGTAAGTGAATCTTTCCACAACCTCAACATCCTCACCACAAACAGGCACAGTGAATACCGTTGGTGTTTGCGAGTGAATGTCCGTTTGTCCCCTACCAGTTTCACCGGAAGGGACTTTCGGCTTGCTGTCTGTTCTTTCCACCTGTGCGTTTTCCCACTTTTTCCCCATCCCCTTTAACATGTTCAAATGAAACTTTATTGCTTTATTGTCATAAGTTACAGAACAAGTTCTAGTTTCATGGTGTTTCATCAATTTTTCACAGAGTTATACCCTTTTTAGACTTAGAAAATATCACATATATTATACATGGGCCAGTGTTCAGCTGCCCTGACTCCATCACAACTGCTTTACACCCATTGGCTGGATAGCTGGCCTGGCTCCACCCCAATAAAATCACATGCCACTATTGCATTAAGCAGCACAGATCGGCAGGCCTTCGGCCTGGGTGCAAGTCCATGGCCCAGTGCAATTGGAATGATCCCAGGTATATAACCATGATGCACATAAGCGCATAAGCCGTACGCACGTTTTTGCTTCATATATGTTCATCAGGTTATTGTCAGGCCTGTAGCCAGGGCTCATTATTAAGGGGGGCATATGAACTGGATGGGGGGGCACAATTATTATATTTAATATTTTTGATAACCCGGTATACTATTGTATTCATGCAGCATTGACACATCTATACTGAGGTTGCCGTCGCATACTAACCAAATTGATCTCAGCTCGATTTAATATGTTCTGATGTTTTTGGCCTAAAATTATTCGAATGCAGGAGAGCCGCAACAAACTGGCACATTCACAATGCAGATATTCAATGATTAGACTGGCACATTCACAATTAAACTGGCACATTCACAATGCAGATATTCAATGATTAGACTGGCACATTCACAATTAAACTGGCACATTCACAATGCAGATATTCAATGATTTCTGGGGAATTGGCACCAATTCAGGTGCGCTTGTACAAGGTGTTGTGAAGAATTGGCATTAGAAAATTAATATACCAGAGATACAATGACTAAACGGGGGAGGTTAACACCAGAATCAGTGCACTTTGAAATAAGATACAGTGGGCTATGACCTGCGATCATCACGTTAAACTATCAACAGCAAATACGACCAGCCTGAAGATACCACAAGGTCCGTATTTAAAGCAGTCAATTACACAGAGGTAAGGTTATGCACAAAGCACTAGATATGGGATATGCAAAGCACCAAACACAACATTTAACTTAAACATCAGAAGTACAAAGCAGCCGACCACGGCAGGTGCTGACCACAACCACACACGCATCACCAGCAGTCACACACACAATCTGAACTCCTCGTATAGTTTTTATACCGCTGTACTCGGTCAGAAGAGCTGCAGGCGATGCGTCTCGGTGTGGAATCTTCTGAGGACCTTCTCCTTCCATTCATTCAGGCATTTACGTGTGAGGTCTCTCTCGAAGGCCAGCCATACCAGTTGTGCCTTGCGTGCATGGCGCATGGACCGTCGATGGTCAGTGAAGACATTCCTCAACGTTGAGAATGAGTTTTCACACATGGCAGTGGACGCACCAAATATTTGTCCAAGTCTCATAGCAGTCACTACACTTGGCATGGCTTCCAGCGTTTTGTGGTATGTTGAGAGGAGTTTTTGTGTTGTCCATCTCTCATTTGGCTGCTTTTCTGTCTGTGAGCGAATAAACTCCTTTGCAACCACACACTCTGTTTCACTGATGGTTGACTTTGTTAATGTCATGATGTGCTGGAGCAAGTGGGGATCCAAAAACGTGCCATTTTCGGGATTCAAGGCAGCGAGTGAACAAGCGAGTTGTGTGTTACGCTCACTGAAGCGCTGAGCGATCTCTCCAAGCACAGTGTCAATTGCACTGTAAAAAACCCTCTGCAGTTCCGTCTTGTCGTTGTCATTGTTTTGTCCTGTAGTCTTCAAAACTACAAACTGTTCCAAGTTCTTATGCATTGTGTGTCTCCGTTTTGGTGGTGCAGGTGTAGAAGTGCGAGCATCGTCGGCCTTGTTCCACAGATCAGTGAACTCATCCTCAGAGCGGAGTTTCTTCACGCACTCTGTAGCACTCGCCACCAGTTCCAACCCCGTTAGCAAGTCCATGTCCTCTGCCTGCAAGAGTCTGTTAGGGCCATTTAACAACATCAGCAGTTTTTGTACAAAGATAGCAATGAACATGAAGGCAGGCCCAGAGACTTCCCGCAAAAGCCCAATAGCCTCCATCCTCATCTCTGCACCGTCGGCGCGCTCTGCATCAATCTCCGACAGTAAGGATGTGATATCCTTAAAAGATCCTATGATCACAGACACTGTGGCTAAATGTCCCGTCCACCTTTGATCAAGAAGTCGTTTTAACCGCTCACCTTTATACTGTGCAGCAACAGTGGGCTTTCTGAAGAATTTGTACAGGCAACAACAACCTCGAGGAAATCAGTGACAGCTTTCTCTGCTGCCAGTGCGTGGATAACTACCAGATGGAGTTGGTGATTTAAGCAGTGCACATAGGGGATTTCTCTTTCCAATATCTCTTCCAACAACTTTTGCACCCCACAGTGCTTCCCAGCCATTACCGAAGCCCCGTCGTACACCTGACTTAATATTTTTGACGTGTCAAGTCCTGTTTTTATCAGCTCTGCAATTATTAGGTCTGTCAATGTTTTTGCATCTCCAGCGTCGGCTGTAGCTATTGTGAGTAGATGATTGATATGTTCTCACATTCATTGGGGTTCCTCGTCCCATCCACCTTGATGGTAAACCACGATGTGCCTACTTCTTCCACGATGGCATCCGTCACATTACTCAATGTGCAGATCAGTTCATTCTGCATTTCTGGACTAGTATAGCTTGCGTTTCTTGGGATATGCTTTATTATTTCGGCAAGCTCGGTGTCTTTTTTGAGTGTGTAGTTTAAAAGCGAGAGGAAGAGCCCACTGTGCCCGTATGACATATCCTCAAAATTATCAAGGCTCTCTCTAAAAGGTATCTGATTTTCAGCGAGAAATCCCACAACATCTATAGGAGCAGACACATAGTACCGGTTTCTATTTAGCTGGTCAGCATTGAGGAGTGTGGAAATCTCCTCATCACAATCGATGCGCCTCTCATTCTCCTTCCACCTCAAAACACAAGTTAAATGTTCCTTTGAAGTTGCGTGTTTGTGAAACCCCCTGCCTTTCTCAACGGCATGTTTCCAATTCCGGTAGCCTCGCACTGTGAAAGTAGAGTTCACTGGGCCGCGTGCGGTGTTAAACTTCCAACATGGATAGCAGAATGCTGCATCTGTCTGCGCACTGTATTCCAGCCATTCATTAGTCTGGTACCATGAGGACACAAACGAGCGACTCTTGTTCTCAAACAGATGGCCAGGGTACCGCTGGAGAACAACTTGATTCGGTCTCTCACTTCCAAGATCATCGGGAAGTGGCTTGACAGTCACACCCGATCCCGAGGCCGCCACCGAGCGTGGAAACTCGGCTGTCTGTGCTGGGGCTCCAGCCGCAGGGCTGACGTTGCTGGCTTGGCCAGCTTCTGTCGGTATTTCATCGACATGATCGTCTTTTCCTCCTCGTCCTCCTCCTCCTCCTCCCACAACATGTCTTTAATCATCTTCTTTATTTTCGTCGGTTGCATTTTTTCCTTTTCTGAGCCATTTTCGTATATCCATCATCCACGTCTTTTTCTCCTGCTGCGAGCTCGTGCTCTGTGATTCGTGCCTCGCGTCTCGTGTCACTAATCTCGCGTCTCGCGTCACTATTCTCGCGACTCACGACATTTGATGGTTGACGGTTTTATTTATTAAATGATCCATCCATCAAAAACAGATTTTATCTGCATCATTTCAAATGTAAGCACGATTGCAAACACACATATTATTAATTTTTATTATAAAATTACTTTTGTAAGATGGAGGGTTGACGGGTTCTGAAGGTCACGTGGTGCACGTGCACTTCATCTTTAATAATGTAAATTTATGTCTTTTCCTTAATCATATTATGACTGTATTACATTTATAACTAACTTACAACCAATCAGGTAACCTGCTCAAGAGGGTCTCCATATCGAAGACGCTGATTAGCTATTCCTTAAAACTAAATGATCCACGATATATATATATATATATATATATATATATATATATATATATATATATATATATATATATATATATATATATATATATATATATATATATATATAACCACCCACAACATCGACATTCGACACGAGGTCTTGGCTGCTGGTGTTGGTGCTTGCGTTATTATCTTTTATCATGTGGTCTTGGACTGTATTGTCTTGCCAATTGATTTTGGAGGTGCGCTGACAAGCGCACATTTATCTCTTGACTGTCATTCAAAGAAGGATATTATTAAAGAACAGTTTATCCAAGGCCTTATTATTCACCATGTTGAACATCTGGAATAAGGGTTTCAGTTCACACAGGTGAACTCTTA
The DNA here is from genome assembly GCF_056783735.1 of Eptatretus burgeri. NCBI lineage: Eukaryota > Metazoa > Chordata > Myxini > Myxiniformes > Myxinidae > Eptatretus > Eptatretus burgeri. The sequence goes on from NC_140969.1 coordinate 92,121,137, forward strand.
AACAGCAAGGTCACAGTGGGCGCTCGTCCTTAAACACTAAGTTGTTCACAGGGTGCAACAGGGCATAAATGGGTGGCGTACAAGTGGGGGGGCACCAGATGCGCCATGGGGGGGGCATTGCACCCAAATGCCCCCCCCCCAGCGACGGGCCTGGTTATTGTCCTCACCGAAGGAGAGGGTATTGCATTTGAGTTCGTTTGTTTGTCCGCACAGAACTTTCCTGTTTTTCTCCGCAACCGCTTGAAGGATTTCAACATTGGTGTGACTACTCATGTAGAATGTTTTAATGATAATTACGATGTCATAGGTCATGTGGTGTGGCAGCCATGTTGGAAAAATGGAAAAACTTTGGACCTCCATCTCTGAAACTGCACCAAGGAAAAAATTGATACTTGACACATGGTAAGTACTTCTTATCTATACTAATAAAAGGGTGTGTGTGTGTGTGTGTGTGTGTGTGTGTGTGTGTGTGTGTGTGTGTGTGTGTGTGTGTGTGTGTGTGTGTGTGTGTGTGTGTGTGTGTGTGTGTGTGTGTGTGTGTGTGTGTGTGTGTGTGTGTGTGTGTGTGTGTGTGTCACAATACGATTGGTATCTTCATATGTGAGTTTCAGAATGTGGAATGGAGTCCTCCCAGGGTGGGCTCAAAGTATCAACCTTAAGTTCAGCAAGGGGTCACAATTCAAGGATCAAGCTGTGAACTTTTCTGTTCTCAAAGTTTTGTGCCGAGGGCTCTCTTCAGGATCTTCACTGAGCCCCGGACAGCTTCCAACTGTAGTATATTTGTAGTAATATTCCCAGAGATGGTTTTTAATATCTCTTTGAGGTTGTTTGTCATCATTCCCGTAGCTCCAACCATCACTGGTACAACTTTGGCATTCTTCAGCTTCCAGGATCTTTTCACTTCATTCTTGAGATCTTGGTATTTGGTCATTTTCTTGATTTCTGCATTTAGTCCAAAATCACTGGTATTAACACCTCAATTAGCAATGCCTTCTTCTATTTTTTTGTATCTAAGTATGATATCTGGTGGCAATGCTTTGTTTTCGATGTTCATGCTCAATGGGATCATTAGGTCATACGTGAGCGGTACTTCCATGTTATCAGTCCATGCTTTTAGTTAATGTTCCCACAAATTTTCTGGAACTGGGATATCAAAGTTTTTGCAGATGTGCCTGTGGTTAACTTTACAAACTCTGTTGTGTTGTTATGTGTACAGCTATTCTGACACGAGATTTTGTTATATATTTATGTTCAATCACTATATTATAAGCACAACATATCACTCTCTTTGGTAACACCACCTCCACCCCTCACCTATCTCTTCTTTTTGTCTTCCTCTTACCCCCCCCCCCCTCCGACTCTCTATCTGTCTGTCTGTTCCCTCCTTGCTCCCTCCTCCAAATAAAATGCAGCATCCTCCTCCCATGTCTGTGTCTGCTCTCCACCCCCCTTTCCTCCTGCAATGTATAGCAACGTTTCGTGAGGCATTGCTCTCCCCACCCCCAACTCCCCTTCCTCGCTCATCTCCCCTTCCTAGCTTCCCCTTCTTCACCCATTCCTCGCTTCCCCTCCCTCCTCTCCCCACCCCTCCCTTCCCTCCATCCTCTCTGCCTCCTCTCCCCCCTCTTTCTTCACTCCCCTCCCCTTCACACCACCGTCAGCAAAGCGACAGGTTGTATTTGCTCGTGGGGAATAAGAGTATTTTTTTTACGATGTCATAATTGCACATGTAGAACGCTACATCCAATCAGTATGAATTTTGAGGGTTATCTAGGGATAAAATTGTCTACAATTTTTTTTTGATGTCATCATCGGTCATGTGATTCAGCAGCCATATTGTTTTAAACAAAATACCTTCAAAAATCTTCTTTGAAATGGCTGAACCAGTCATCACTGCCAGCATTTATAAAGTGGCAGTTCTAATTATGTCTTATTAATTACAGAACACACCAGTACACAAATTCCACACAAAACTATACAACCACACAAAAGTCCTGGCGAGGGTCTGCAATCTCTGATTGCTCTTTTTCTTGTTTTCAATATGAAATCAGCAAAGCCGAGAAACGAAAAAAAACAGGTGGGTCGACTGTTTCTTCCTCTTCTTCTTCTTCCTCTTCATTTTTGTTCCGGCATCGGCTCGAGCGTGCATTAAAGCAAACTAATTTTTATCTCCAGTTTGTTATTGTAGTTGTCTTTATTGGTTTTTGTCAACAAACGATATCGGTGAATGAAAATTGCATTTCCTTTTACTTTGCTGAAAAGACCCAAACATGGTGGGTTAGCATTTCTTCTTACTTTATTTTTGTTCCGGTATTGACTAAACGCAAATTTTCGTTAAACGCAAATTTTTATCTCCCGAACATTCATTGGAACAGGAAGGGGACATGTATTGCAAAGCAATTCTCTCGTTTCATCTTTTCTTCGTCCCAAGCAAAAATGGGTTTTGGGACGTAGTAGATCTCTGTTTCATCTCCTGAAACCCTCGGATGGGGATACTAACAGTGCGTGCGTGTGCACACACACACACCTTGGAGGAATTACCTTTACAGAACACTGGGTAGCGGCAGCACTATCTAGTGGCAACCAAAAGGATGCCAACCCATAAGTGTAATTAATGAGGAATTTCCCCTCTTCCCCATAAAGGCCAATCTATGGGCTTTGTCTATGCTCCATCGTATAAATGCTGAGCATCAAACAATGAAGCAGCACATCCTCTTTTTAAAGTCTTTGGTCCGACTCAGCTGGGGTTACAACTGCTGACCTCTCAGAATCAGAGCAGACACTAAATATGATAGCTGTGACACCACTGTGTCTATAATCTTCATTGAGTAATGACACTGAGTGGAGCAACTTCCTTCATCATTTATACCGGAACTCCTGAGATTTCTTTTTCTCATTTATAAACCCATGTTCTCTTCCTTTCAAAACTGTCACCCCACCCCATTCCACCAGTTCACAAAATGTGAAAAAAAAATTCTTCTAAATTAATTGAGACTCCTACTGAAGCATTTCTCCATGGCCATACTCATGATTACCTTTACACAACTGATTGATTATATATATATATATATATATATATATATATATTGTTACGGTTCTAGGAACCATATGCATAGAAACATACAGTTGTCCCGAAGTTAGTTATGCCAATAAGTATATGTGCAGATAGGATCCCTCCTTGTGTATAGTGGGAAAGCAAAATGGTGTGCGTTGCAATGTTTTTTTTTGTTAGATTCATAAACCATTATGTCCCCTCCATTACGATCCATGGTACCATAGCGCTTGCAGCCCTCGGTTCGCTGGCTACAGCGCGCCATTGTCCATCTGCGTATCCGGAGCCTCGTTTTTTTCCAAGGCAGAATCTTCATGTCCGCAGTTCCTTTTCAGCTTCCCCAAACGTTCCAATTCAATCTTGGCTGCACCACCGACCACCTTCCTCAAACATGCGTGGAGTGGGCAGGCTTTCCCGGCGTGGCTGAAATTCCGCCCAGAAAGGGCGGACCCCATGAAGGCCTTGTCCAATCAGGGTGGACGGTGACGTCAGCTTCGCCAAGGCCCCTCCCCGCCCAGGGGGATCTATAAATTATGACACGATCCTCAGGGTAGAGCGAGAGAGTCGGGGAGTTGGTTGGTTGGTTGTGAGAGAGTCGGGGAGTTGGTTGTGAGAGAGTCGGGGAGTTGGTTGGTTGGTTGTGAGAGAGTCGGGGAGTTGGTTGGTTGGTTGTGAGAGAGTCGGGGAGTTGGTTGGTTGGTTGTGAGAGAGTCGGGGAGTTGGTTGTGAGAGAGTCGGGGAGTTGGTTGTGAGAGAGTCGGGAGTTGGTTGGTTGTGAGAGAGTCGGGGAGTTGGTTGGTTGGTTGTGAGAGAGTCGGGAGTTGGTTGGTTGGTTGTGAGAGAGTCGGGGAGTTGGTTGGTTGGTTGTGAGAGAGTCGGGAGTTGGTTGGTTGGTTGTGAGAGAGTCGGGAGTTGGTTGGTTGGTTGGTTGTGAGAGAGTCGGGAGTTGGTTGGTTGGTTGGTTGTGAGAGAGTCGGGAGTTGGTTGGTTGGTTGGTTGTGAGAGAGTCGGGGAGTTGGTTGGTTGGTTGTGAGAGAGTCGGGGAGTTGGTTGGTTGGTTGTGAGAGTCGGGGAGTTGGTTGGTTGGTTGTGAGAGTCGGGGAGTTCGTTGGTTGGTTGTGAGAGAGTCGGGTAGTTCGTTGGTTGTTTGTGAGAGAGTCGGGGAGTTCGTTGGTTGTTTGTGAGAGAGTCGGGGAGTTCGTTGGTTGGTTGTGAGAGAGTCGGGGGTTCGTTGGTTGGTTGTGAGAGAGTCGGGGGTTCGTTGGTTGGTTGTGAGAGAGTCGCGGAGTTCGTTGGTTGGTTGTGAGAGAGTCGCGGAGTTCGTTGGTTGGTTGTGAGAGAGTCGCGGAGTTCGTTGGTTGGTTGTGAGAGAGTCGCGGAGTTCGTTGGTTGGTTGTGAGAGAGTCGGGGAGTTCGTTGGTTGGTTGTGAGAGAGTCGGGGAGTTCGTTGGTTGGTTGTGAGAGAGTCGGGGAGTTCGTTGGTTGGTTGAGAGAGAGTCGGGGAGTTCGCTGGTTGGTTGAGAGAGAGTCGGGGAGCTCGCTGGTTGGTTGAGAGAGAGTCGGGGAGTTCGTTGGTTGGTTGAGAGAGAGAGTCGGGGAGTTCGTTGGTTGGTTGTGAAAGAGTCGGGGAGTTCGTTGGTTGGTTGTGAGAGAGTCGGGAAGTTCGTTGGTTGGTTGTGAGAGAGTCGGGAAGTTCGTTGGTTGGTTGTGAGAGAGTCGGGGAGTTCGTTGGTTGGTTGTGAGGGAGTCGGGGAGTTCGTTGGTTGGTTGTGAGAGAGTCGGGGAGTTCGTTGGTTGGTTGTGAGAGAGTCGGGGAGTTCGTTGGTTGGTTGTGAGAGAGTCGGAGAGTTCGTTGGTTGGTTGTGAGAGAGTCGGGGAGTTCGTTGGTTGGTTGTGAGAGAGTCGGAGAGTTCGTTGGTTGGTAGTGAGAGAGTCGGGGAGTTCGTTGGTTGGTAGTGAGAGAGTCGGAGAGTTCGTTGGTTGGTAGTGAGAGAGTCGGGGAGTTCGTTGGTTGGTTGTGAGAGAGTCGGGGAGTTCGTTGGTTGGTTGTGAGAGAGTCGGGGAGTTCGTTGGTTGGTAGTGAGAGAGTCGGGGAGTTCGTTGGTTGGTAGTGAGAGAGTCGGAGAGTTCGTTCGTTGGTAGTGAGAGAGTCGGAGAGTTCGTTGGTTGGTTGTGAGAGAGTCGGGGAGTTCGTTGGTTGGTTGTGAGAGAGTCGGGGAGTTCGTTGGTTGGTTGTGAGAGAGTCGGGGAGTTCGTTGGTTGGTTGTGAGAGAGTCGGGGAGTTCGTTGGTTGGTTGTGAGAGAGTCGGGGAGTTCGTTGGTTGGTTGTGAGAGAGTCGGGGAGTTCGTTGGTTGGTAGTGAAAGATTTTGGTGGGTTCGTTGGCTGGTTGCAAAGAAAGAAGGAAGGTCGTTAGTTCGGCGGTTGAGTTGGTCCCTTGATTGTTGGTTGAAGAAGGAAGCTCGTGATCACGGAGTGCCTGCCCATGTCTCGCCTCGGCGGCCCGTCTGTTGTGCTGATCCGAGTACACCTGACCTTGACCGGGTCTCTCGTTGGGTCCTGTCTGCTGCCCCGTTCTACCTTGGACTCCGCGCTCTCCACCCGGGCTCCTTCGCAGACACGGTCTCCACACGTGCGGCTGTGGGCCGAACTGCACGACCTTTGTCGGGTGCCGCACCACGGAGCGTTCCTTCTCTCGGAACGTTCAGGTACCTAAAGAACTGAGACCTCAGCTCCCTCCCTCCGTGGCTGCAAAAGTCCTTTGCCATTCAACTTGGTTTATTTTGTCCGAGTCTGAGTGTGTCTGAGTGTGTGGCGCCTGTCTTATAAGTAGCATTGTACAAGTTATTTGATCATTGTAAATCTTGCCTGTATTATTCTCGCGACAAGTCTGCTCTGTGTCCTCTTTTTGTAAGTTGCTGTAAAATTGTCGCACTACATCTCTCTTCTGTCCCCTGCATAACACTCCAATAAACCTGTTCCTGTACCACATGAATTTCCTTGCTTGGTGTAAATAAATAATTGTAGAAATGTTCCCAGGTCGTTTTTGTCTTTTCCTTCATTGGTCCAGCATGGTTCGGATCTCAGTTTAGCCGGGTCTTATTCCCGATAATCTGTTCATTCCAGCCGGTACGTCCTTGGCAGTTCCGCTCGGCTGCATCTGATCCAGAGTTGGTAGTTGGTACTCTACCATAGTTGGGAGAGTGATCCGGTTCGGGCGAAGCAATTAGGTAAATTGATTCGAGACAAAAAGACCCTACACCACGCGGTTGAAGTATTGGCATCCACGGTCGGTTCAGGGACCCACCACGTCACGGAATTATTCGTGAGCGACGGCCAACAATTCCGGGAGTCTGGTGGGAGACGATGTAACTTCCCCCACCGAGCGGTCGTTCTCGCCACCGGACCGCCGGCCCACAACAATATACACATATATATATATATATATATATATATATATATATATATATATATATATATATATATATATATATATATATATATATATATATATAAATATAACCCCAGCTGAGTCAGACCAAAGACTTTAAAAAAGGATATGTGCTGCCTCATTGTTTGCCATCACTCCAATGTCCATTCCAATTATGCCTGGTATTGGGTTCATGGTTTGGGTGGCGGGCTTTGGATCCTAGGGTCCTGAGTTTGAATCCCACTCAGCTATTGATTTAATACCAGGTGGGGCTAACTCGGCCTGTCATCTTTCCGAGGTCGGCAAAATGAGTGCCAGCATGCTGGGTATACTGTGTCGGAGTGGCGACCCATCCAGGATTGTGTCCAATAGCCAAGGAGACTGCTGAAGCAGCACCAACACTATGCACAGAGTATGGTCCCAATCTCTCTCACACATTCCAATTCACTCTTCAACTTCTTACTGTGATATTTATCGGTACTTTCGAGTATTTTGAACGGTAGGATTTGATTCGGATCATTCATATAAAGATCGAGTGTACACAAATTACCGTTACAAATTCAAACTGGAATATGAAATGAATGAAACGGGATATAACAATGCAGTTTGATGCATGTGAAAGAAAACTTCTCAAAGTTTTATTGTCGAGATCATCATTTAGCATCATTTGATCTCCATAAACCAGGCAACACTGCTCTTTCTTGTAGGGACACCATTTGCAGTATATGTGATGTCACGTGTCACAGCTGACATCTGAAGACAAAAAAGTCCACACAGCTGCGAGTCCGAGTCTGGGAGGTCAGTGGTTCAAACGCCGGCAATCATTCCAAAGACTTTTAAAATGGTGTGCTGTTTCCTTGCTTGCCATTCAGCATTTAAACAGGATAGAGCATGGACACAACCATAGGGTGGTAATAATAATAGCACAGGCTTTGATCGGTCTATGGCCTCCACCTGCGTCAAACGTTCTTGCAAAGGAACTCGTATTATTTGTTATTATCTCCACCACCGAAGGTGAAGAAGATTATGTTTTCACCCCTTTCTGTCTGTCTGTGTACAGGATAGCTCAAAAAGTTGTGGACGGATCCAGATTAAATTTGGTGGACAAGTTTGTTGTGTGACAAGGACAAACTGGTTTATTAGATTTTTGTGAAGATCCTAATCTGGATTTGATGATTTTTAAAGTGATTCTTCACCATTGAGAGATTTGGCCAAAAACGGTAAATAAAACGATATTTCAAAAAGTTGTGGACGGATTCGGATGAAACTTTGTGGACACGTTGGGTGTGTGACGAGGAAGAATTGATTCAATTGTTATGAAGATCCGGAACCGGATCCGGATCTGATAATTTCTTAAAGTAATTCTTCACCATTGAGAGATAGGGTCAAAAACGATATATAGGATATTTCAAAAATGTATTGGCCAGACATGTTCTTGTGGATCAGGCATTACGGGGCGGAGGTATGCGCTCTCCCGAGTGCCCTTCAAGTTAACCTCCGCCATCGAAGATGGACGGAGGTTACTGTTTTCACCCCTGTCTGTTTGTTTGTTTGTTTGTGAACAGTATTACGGAAAAACTCCTGGACGGATTTCGACGAAACTTGGTGGGGGGTTAGGTATGGTCCAAGGATCATGCCATTAGATTTTGGACTTGTTCCACAGTCCAATATGGCCACTATGGCGGCCATTTTGAAAAAATATTTGAATTTTTGTTTTTGCATTTCTACATGTTTTAAGCGATTTCCAACCCAAAAAAAAAATTGTTAGAGAAAAAAAAACAATTTTGCAACTTTTTTTCAAAAAAATTTCGATTTTATTTGAAGAATATTTGAATTTTTTTTTTGCATTTGTACACGTTTTAAGTGATTTACAACCCCCCCCCCAAAAAAAAAATTTGTTAAAGAAAAAAACGCAGAAATTTTGCACCTTTTATTCAAAAACATTTAGATTTTATTTGAAAAATATTTGAATTTTTTTTTTTGCATTTGTACACGTTTTAAGTGATTTCCAACCCCCCCCAAAAAAATTTGTTAAAGAAGAAAAACCCAGAAATTTTGCACCTTTTTTTCAAAAAAATTTCAATTTTTTTTTTTTGGCATTTCGACATGCGCATCGATCTAGTTTAGTTTATTCAATTGTGGTTCAGTAGAGTCTGATCCGTTTTGACCGACAATGAATAGGATATCAGGTTCACTTAAGTGACCCAGCAGTATTGGCGGCGGAGGTTTTGCACTCGACCGAGTGCTCCCCCTCTAATTAGTATTGTGTCACCACAAGTTTGAAGTCGTGTTACTTGTTACTTGGAAACTCATCAATAAGCCATCTCAGTATTCTGTTGTATTTTGTGTCACTGACAACCTCTCAATTAGCAGTTTTACTAAGTTTGGTACAACAATAATAAAATAAAATAAACTCACTTTCGATTCCTACCATCCCACTTTTCATCACCTACCTCCAACTTGCCACGCATAGTGTTTGAAAGGAAGTGCCAGACAAGAAAAAATATTGTTGCGGTTCTCGGAACCGCATGCATCCAACATAAAGTGGTCCCAAGACAATTATTCCATTAATATAGATAGTCCCTTCCCTTTTGTCTAGTTGGACAACAGGGGCGTGCGTTGCGAGGATCTCATAGCTAGGTTTGCTTACATCATATCTTCTTCACTTCATTTCTAACTTCATTCCTACTCTTCTTTTCTGATTATTCCTGAGGTAAATCTGAGCCATGTGCACCCTTTGCTGTGAGATGGGTCCTCAGGAAAGGCCAAGCAGGCATTACGCTGGACACCCCTCCGTAGAAAGCACACTCAATATGATGCCCACGTTGCATGGAACACGTACCGAGGAGACGGAAGAAACAGCATCTTAGAAAGGGCGCTCGAACACCACATGAGCATCGACAGCACAGAGCTCCCATCCTCAAGCTATCCCTTAATCGAGGCCGATAATAGAAAGGCAACCCCACGCCACGTTGGGCGGGATGAGAGTGTGCAAGGCACAAGCAGCGCGTTCCTTTCAACCCATTTCTGGACTAATTATATCGATCAGTTTTCGCCCCGCGTACCAATATGTAATGAAAGAAATGAGTTTTGTTTCATTGAAACATAAAAATTGTATTGTGGTGGAGATGTTGGGATGTGTTACAGGTATAAACTGGTGAAAGAACAAAACGCTATCCTACACATCAACCACCTGACTTGGGTACCCCTCTAAAAGATCACATTACTTCCTTAATTAACCTCAGGTTGACCTGCATCATACCTTCTTCATCAGGCAGTTCTGGAGGTTCAAGCTCAACCAATTCAAATCCATGCCGCACGCACCACTCCTGTACTTCTTGCAGAGGCACACCTGCGCACAGTACATCCAGATATGCATACATCACGTGTCTGTCTGTCTGTCTGCACATGCCATGAACATGCATCACATGCAAGGTCCACACATGCATACAGACCTGAAATGGTACTTGACACACATAGAATCACACACAACCATGACTTCTCCATTTGCTTGCTTGCCAAGATTACCATCATCATGAATTCGTTCACACACCAAGATGAGAACTTCAGGCACCCACAGCGATATGAATGGAAGCCATTCCTCAGCCTGCCGCAGGCCTTCCTTCTGAAAATCACATCTGCAATGAGTTAATCAGAAAAAAACATGCACCACCTTATATATAATGCCATTAATGGAACCTACATTACCTTACCAAACGAAGGGGCAACAAATAGGTTCCATAACCTGAATCTAAAGGTTATGTCCATAACCTTAACTTAATGTAAATTAACAGTCCTCTCCAAACTGTCTCATCTCTCCCATTTCATCTCCAGGCTAGAAATTTAACCAGGATACCAGCACACAATGACTTACTCCTTTCGAGATACATCGTAGAATCTTTGAACAACCACCTAAATGGAAATGGGACAGTTTTAAGCCACCATGCTCAGAGATGCAGCAATGTCTACCAGCACCAGGACAGCAGTTTATTGCTTTTAGTTTGATATATTTGAAATTTGGTATGTATTGTTGCGGTTGTTGGGGTAGATGGAAGAATTTAATAGGTAATATAACATTGTGTAGAGTTGCTTGGTCCGTGGACATGTAGGAGGCATCTCGATGTAACTAAGTAGGGAACCTGTGAGCTTAAGTGTTATGTGTCACCACATGAGGGGGTGGTGTCATGTTAATTAGCTAAGGTTTAATAATAAGCTTCCCCAGTATGTAATCACCCCTCTGTGATTTTTCCCTATGCTTTTATATTTCAAGATTGGCGATAAAGGTGGAGAATACATTCCTAAAACCACTACAAGCAGGCAGAAAGCCCCACCTTCAAAGGGTGACAACAGGCGAAGTCACGCACCCAAAGCCGATTGATGGGCGTGACGTCAGAAGCTAGCCAAGCGGGCAGAAGCCCCGGAGGCAGGGGATATATAGGCGTGATCGAGAGGAAGGTTGGCTGGTGCATTTTGGAGAGCCGTGATCAAAGAGGAAGGGGATTGCGGATTTTGGAGAGGCGAGAGCGGAGGGTGAGCACATGCTGAGGAGGACGACATGACCCTTGTATTCGTGATGAGGCGATTTGGCTCACGTAGTGAAGCAAGATGCTGGCCTTTGGCTCTTGGTTGGGTCGGTGAGGACGATCGGCGCATGAAGCAGTTGCACTGGGTCTCTGAGCTTTCGTGTGGAGTGCCATTCATGGATTGCCTGGCGTGTGTTTGTCCCGCTACGAGAGAAGCGCCATTTTGTTGCACACATCTGCACATGCGAATAGAAGCGCCTCGATTCCAAGTTCCACAAAGACTAGCTCTGGGCCAAGCTAAGTACAAGAATAGTTGAAAGGAAGGGTTTTCTTTTTATTCTGTTTCCCCGTTATCTATATTAGAGTCAGTGTGAAGAGGCGCCTCGACTGTAGGATATATTTAATTGATTATTTTATCATTACCTTTTGAATTGTTGTCCGATGTAAATATTTGTTTATGTTCATTTTAATAAACTGTAGCCATGTATTTGTAGTGGGGTTCGAGTATAAACCCCCCCTGTGCTGTGCTTTCCCCGTGTCTCCGTCTCTCCGCCATTGCACCCTGCCCTCTCGCACGCGTTATAATCTCCGAGTGCCCCCCTAAAAATTAATAAGGAAAAGACCGCTTGCCCGTCCAAGGGCTGATGGTGTTAACTGCCCGTCACCACAATTTGGATCGGGGGGTTTACCTGGGACGGTTACCCCCACGACAATATTTTAGTTTGGTATACATTTGAAAATCTCTTCCATTAATAAAGTACAGTAAAGTATTTGATCTTTCCATGTCCAGCACCTGAGAGCCGTCAAAGCAGAGCAGGCAAGCTTCCACCGCCTCTCCAAAACATCGTTCTCCAAGGGTCTTGTGTGGCACGACACAGAGGTGCACGTCTGCGCAGTAGTATTTGTTATCAATGTGCCATGGGTAGGCTTTGACGTCCTCACCTAAATCCTCAGCAGCTGGAAGTTCCTGTTCACCAAGTATCCCTGGAAATCAAGCACACCAAAATATTTAATTAAATCACAGCTTTTTCCTGCGGATGGCAAAAAATGTGGAGCAAACCTGGAAGGAAATTAGGGTGGGATTAAAGGATTGAAACATTGTCCATGTAAAGTGACAATAATTCAAAAAGGTTGATATGATTGGTTTTGTAAAATACAACCTTTTTATGTGATCTTCGCTCTCATACGAGTCTCGACACGATACAAAAAACCCCCAAAATACTACCTTTTAATCAATTAAAAGTTTACAGAGACGTGTTAACCGCTTTGGGAAACAAAGTGATGCTGAGGTTTCTGGTGTTAGCTCCTCTTCCTCCAACAAAGAGCTGACACCCAAAGTGTGAGCACTACTTTGATTCCCACATGGTTAGCATACCTTTATCAACTGTCAGTATAAAAAACACCATCATTTGAATTGTCTGCCAACACAAGACAACAAAAGCCCTGATAAACTCTCCACACCCTTCCCTCTCCCAACCCTCCTCTCTCCCCACCCTTCCCTCTCCCCACCCTCCTCTCTCGGCACCTCGCCACCCTCCTCTCCCCACCTCACCACCCTTCTGCCCACCCATTCTCCCCTTCTCCCCACCCTTCCCTCCACTCTTCCCTCTCTCTCTCTCTCTCCTTCTCCCCACACTTCTCTCTCTCTCTCCTTCTCCCCACACTTCTCTCTCTCTCTCCTTCTCCCCACACTTCTCTCTCTCCCCTTCTCCCCACACTTCTCTCTCTCCCCATTCTCCCCACACTTCTCTCTCTCTCTCCTTCTCCCCACACTTTTCTCTCTCCCCTTCTCCCCCACACTTTTCTCTCTCCCCTTCTCCCCACACTTTTCTCTCTCCCCTTCTCCCCACACTTTTCTCTCTCTCCCCTTCTCCCCACACTTTTCTCTCTCCCCTTCTCCCCACACTTTTCTCTCTCCCCTTCTCCCCACACTTTTCTCTCTCCCCTTCTCCCCACACTTTTCTCTCTCCCCTTCTCCCCACACTTTTCTCTCTCCCCTTCTCCCCACACTTTTCTCTCTCCCCTTCTCCCCACACTTTTCTCTCTCCCCTTCTCCCCACACTTTTCTCTCTCCCCTTCTCCCCACACTTTTCTCTCTCTCCCTTCTCCCCACACTTTTCTCTCTCCCCTTCTCCCCACACTTTTCTCTCTCCCCTTCTCCCCACACTTTTCTCTCTCCCCTTCTCCCCACACTTTTCTCTCTCCCCTTCTCCCCACACTTTTCTCTCTCCCCTTCTCCCCACACTTTTCTCTCTCCCCTTCTCCCCACACTTTTCTCTCTCTCCCCTTCTCCCCACACTTTTCTCTCTCCCCTTCTCCCCACACTTTTCTCTCTCCCCTTCTCCCCACACTTTTCTCTCTCCCCTTCTCCCCACACTTTTCTCTCTCCCCTTCTCCTCACACTTTTCTCTCTCCCCTTCTCCCCACACTTTTCTCTCTCCCCTTCTCCCCACACTTTTCTCTCTCCCCTTCTCCCCACACTTTTCTCTCTCCCTTCTCCCCACACTTTTCTCTCTCCCCTTCTCCCCACACTTTTCTCTCTCCCCTTCTCCCCACACTTTTCTCTCTCCCCTTCTCCCCACACTTTTCTCTCTCCCCTTCTCCCCCACACTTTTCTCTCTCCCCTTCTCCCCACACTTTTCTCTCTCCCCTTCTCCCCACACTTTTCTCTCTCCCCTTCTCCCCACACTTTTCTCTCTCCCCCTTCTCCCCACACTTTTCTCTCTCCCCTTCTCCCCACACTTTTCTCTCTCCCCTTCTCCCCCACACTTTTCTCTCTCCCTTCTCCCCACACTTTTCTCTCTCCCCTTCTCCCCACACTTTTCTCTCTCCCCTTCTCCCCACACTTTTCTCTCTCCCCTTCTCCCCACACTTTTCTCTCTCCCCCTTCTCCCCCACACTTTTCTCTCTCCCCTTCTCCCCACACTTTTCTCTCTCCCCTTCTCCCCACACTTTTCTCTCTCTCCCTTCTCCCCACACTTTTCTCTCTCCCTTCTCCCCACACTTTTCTCTCTCCCCTTCTCCCCACACTTTTCTCTCTCCCCTTCTCCCCACACTTTTCTCTCTCCCCTTCTCCCCACACTTCTCTCTCTCCACTTCTCTCTCTCCCCTTCTCTCTCTCCCCTTCTCTCTCTCCCCTTCTCCCCACACTTCTCTCTCTCCCCTTCTCCCCACACTTCTCTCTCTCCCCTTCTCCCCACACTTCTCTCTCTCCCCTTCTCCCCACACTTCTCTCTCTCCCCTTCTCCCCACACTTCTCTCTCTCCCCTTCTCCCCACACTTCTCTCTCTTCGCTTCTCCCCAGATTCTCTCTCTTCCCTTCTCCCCACACTTCTCTCTCTCCCCTTCCTCTCTCTCCCCTTCTCCCCACACTTCTCTCTCTCCCCTTCTCCCCACACTTCTCTCTCTCCCCTTCTCCCCACCTCGCCACCCTTCTCTCTCCCCTTCTCCCCACCCTTCTCTCTCCCCTTCTCCCCACCCTTCTCTCTTCCCTTCTCCCCACCCTTCTCTCTCCCCTTCTCCCCACCCTTCTCTCTCCCCTTCTCCCCACCCTTCTCTCTCCCCTTCTCCCCACCCTTCTCTCTCCCCACCCTTCTCTCTCCCCCCTTCTCCCCACCCTTGCCTTACTTTTAAGCTTGAAAATAAATGAAAACTAGCATAACCCCTTCTCCCCACTCTGCGCGACATGTTGGGGTGGGTGTGTTTGAGAAAGGAACTGATGCAGAGTATCAGTAGTAATTTTACTTTAATGCAGTAAGTGGAATACGATTTCACCGTTTCAGAACCATTTTATTTACTTTTTTTGTACCATGCACCTCATATGGTCTTTGAGATAATGTAAGCCGAATATGACGTTACTCGAGCGCAGAACAAAGTCGAAGATAGCGCGACACGAAACCACAAACTCGGAAATAATATACAAGATGTTGACCAATAAAGTACAAGAACCAATGTACAGAGACATGACAGAAGTAAACAGACACCTTAAATTGATTAATTTCATTTGTACAACACAATTTTACTAAGTGATTTGTGCTAATATTCGACTATTTATTTGCAGAAACGATTTCGTGTGTCATGAATGGCAATTAACTCTGCCTCCAACCCAGGGAGCACACGACCTTTCAAATTTTCAGAGGACGAATTGTTGGCCCATCAGAAGGTGGAGTCAGCCAGCATCATCAGATAGCTCAGAACCTTGGCATTCCGCTTTCAACGGTCAATCGGGAGATTGTGCAATTCACCAGCGAAAGCAAGGAATCCACAGCTTCCCGTTCTGGTTGATCTGGGCTTTCAGAAAGATGTCTTCGAGCTGTCATGCGGTCCAATGAGAAAACTCCCCGTTGCAAGGCAGCAGATGTTGTAGAGGAGGTCCAAGTTAGCTCAAGAACTGCCGTGCGGTACCTTCGTCAACTGGGCTACTATGGGAGAGCGGCTCGGAGAAAACGTCTTCTTAGACCAGCCAACATTCAAAGGAGAAAGAAGTGAGCTGACGAGATGGCCAACAGACCCTTGGCGTTTTGGCAAACTGTCATTTTTACAGACGAGTCCCAATTTACTCAATTTTCTGACAGTAGACGCGTATGGGTCTGGAGACTTCCCAGTCAAGAGTTTTCTTTGAACCGATTGCAGCCAACTGTCTAACACGGTGGTTTTTAAGTGATGGTTTGGGGAGCAATCTGGAGTGCTGGTCGATCAGAGCTTGTGGAGTGTGTTGGCAACATCAACTCCACAATATACAATCCTATTCTATCCTCGAGGATGGACTTCTCCCAGTCTTCTCCACTGGTCAGATGATCAAAAACACTCTGTTCATGGTAGATAGAGCTCCGTGCCACACTGTAAAAAAAAAAAAAGACCAAAGAATGGCAGAACATAAATGGGATCAAGCCACTTCCATGGCCAAGTCAGTCTCCTGACGTGACTCCCATCGATGAACACCTCTGGGCCACATTGGATCGAGCTGTGCGGAAAAATTTCAGAACTCGTTCGTTCTTTGCCTGAAAGAGTAAAAGGGCATCGAAATCTGCAAACGGCAAGTCCACCAAATACTCGTGTATGTATTAAAATGGATCAAATGTTCAATAAATATCATGGTGTCTATTTACCTCCG
The DNA here is from genome assembly GCF_056783735.1 of Eptatretus burgeri. Taxonomy (NCBI): domain Eukaryota; kingdom Metazoa; phylum Chordata; class Myxini; order Myxiniformes; family Myxinidae; genus Eptatretus; species Eptatretus burgeri. Next base: position 92,137,254 of record NC_140969.1, read on the forward strand.
TCACGTCTGTGTCCACAGAACCCCCGGCATCGTCGTTCATCGCAACAACATGAAGATTTCAACTGATCCAGAAACACGAACCCAGCTCATGGAACAGTCAGGACACCGATCAGTCACTGTCAGCATCGACTGGACGAACTGTTCGTGACTTGACGACAGCAACAAATCAATTAAAACCAGTACAGTACAGTACAGTACAGTAGTAGTTTCTTTTTCCTGTGAAGATGAGAAAAAATTCGGACATCGACGTCCACTAAACACACTGAGACAACAACCCTGACTGGACGTGTCCGTTTGGTCCATCGGTGTGTTCAGCTCACTGTGGATCTTTCCCGATGAAGATGAGGAAACAGAGGGAGGGACGTGGAAGGAGAAAAACGGACATTATAAATATTATATATATATATATGTATATATATAACTCACGTGTTACAATGTGATCCGGACAACAACCACGTCCCAGCACGGCAACCGCTCCAAGCATCGCGGAAAGGAAATATTCTCAAGGTTGTCAATTAAATTTTGTCTTGAAGGTTAAAAAAAAAAAATCGTGCTTTTCACACGCACGAATTACCATGTACGCGCCGCCCACGTTTGTGCGCTATTTAATTCCCACTTTTCTTCAGGAAAAACGGAATTGCTCGAAACGGAAGTGAACCAACAGCTTCATTTTAATACCTACGTTTATACACCGCTCGACCGTGTGCGGTTTTCGTTGGTTTGCGTAAGTTCGTTTACGACGTCATCCCCCAGTCACGATGTGACGCCGTAAGTGTCGTAAAACTAGGTGTCGTAAAGCTGACGCTCTTTCATATTTCATTTATCCGTTCAGTTTTTTTTTTTTTAATACTTATTCACGAAGCTTCGTGATTTGTTTTTATGCATGCGTGGCCGTACGTGAAAAAAAAAAAAGAAAAAACTTGACGTCATAGCACCGTGTCCTGTCATTGGTTGGTAAATAAATGGCCATAATTTGGGAACCGCTTGTCCGATTAATATCAAACCTTGAAATGGCACATCCACAGGTCCCCAGCAATATTCCTGGCAAGTTCGAATTAGATCGGACCAGTGGTTGTCGGGAAACAGCGGTCACAGACAGACACACAGAGATTGCTGGAATTATAGATAGATTTATGCTTTCATCCCAACAAGATAAAATCCCAACAGTTGAGGTTCCCAATGGATGCACGAGAGCCCAGCCCAGCGCAAGGCCGTGTCCACCATTTTGAGCTCCCCCACCCTTCCCTCTCTCACCTTTTTTGGTGATAAGTCCCTCTTCACTCTTTTGAGTGAAAATCGAGGTGAAAGCTCACACAGGTTTTACATTATTAACTTCCACAAGGGGACGCTCTATATTTTCTCGATTTCGTGCATCATCTCCTCATGATTTCTTATGTAACGTAGCAGGGGAACTTGGGTCACCTGTGTTCAAAATGTGAGGTGAAATCTAATCGCCGGACAAAGCATGGCGACACTTCCCCCCATCAGGTTCCAGAACTCAAGGAGCTTCTGTGCCAAGATCGGCTGAGGTCTGACGATCTTGAATCTGCACTCCATCTTCTCCAAGAGGAGGGAGGGGTGATATCATGATTATTGACCAACCGATTCTTCATTGGGATCATCAGGATCAATCCCAATCATTTCTTTAACCCACATAGACGTACTTCAACTAGAGGTCACTCAAGGACGTTATTTAAGCAAAGGAGCACGCCATACGTGAGGAAGTGATACTTTTTAGCAGTAGAGTGCTGGATGACTGAAACAGTCGTCCACAGTTAGTAGTTGAAGGCCAAAAACGACAAATGAATTCAAGTAGAAATGAGAAAGACATCTGAAAATGCAAAGCCCATCCCTGTACGTTTTGTATTTGTATCTACGTTGTGACCTTTTTGTCCGTGTTGAGCTCAAAAATAATTGGTGGTTGAAGTTACTGAGCTGATTTGCAAATCCTCCAAATTTCAAGTCGATCGGATGAAAACAAGCTCAAATGAGCTAAGATCCTCGTCCTCTTGATGACGTCATAAAAACGAATATGACGTCATTGTGATGTACCAGGTTTGCGATAAATTATCTGTGCTAATTGCCGGCTTGATTCCCGCAAACAAAATTCAAACAGTTTGCCTAGTTTCGGAGATAATGGTATAGGCCATTTCCATTAGCGGCGATAATATGACGTCAACTTTTTTTCAAGGAAGAATTTCCAAAATTGGAGATGGTTTCTGCCTGTGCGTGGGCTTTCTGCATATACATGGCAAGTTTCACGAAGATCCGATGAAAACTCTGGGTTGTGAAACAAAAAATGTCAAAAAATAAGAATGACGTCATAAACATTGATATGACGTCATAGTGATGTATCGTATGTGCGGTAATTCATCTCTGCCTCTGCCCTGTTCGATTCCAACAAACAGAATTTATAAAGTTTGCCTAGTTTCGGAGATAATTTTTTCGGCGATTTCCATTAGCGGAGATATTTTGACGTCATAACTTTTTTTCTAGGAGGAATTTTCAAAATCAGAGATGGTTACCGTCTGCGCAGGGTATTTTTACACATATATGCCAAGTTTGAGGAAGTTTCGATGAAAACTGCAGGCTGTGAAACAAAAAAGTCCACAAGAAGAAGATGAAGAACAACAACGTGAGTAAGACTTAGAGATCCTCCACAAGGATCTAAGAATGATGGTTTTTAAGATATCTGACAAAGTTGTTGAGCTTTAGAGTCTGTTGAGCTTTCTACCTCGAAATCAGTAGATTTCTTGCTTATGACCAACTCGACCATTTCGTGAAAATCAGTTAAACATTGTGACCTGTCAGCGATTGACGGACAGACAGACAGAGTAAGAAACACACCAGACCAATCACTATACTTGTGAATCTTCAATTTCACAAGTAACGGACAGACAGGGTTGAAAACATTACCTCCGTCAATAGGGCGGTAAAAATACAAAAGATTGACGATTTTTGGTGACCTTGACCTTTTGACCTCGAAAGCAATATGCTCGTGACCCAATATGCAAACCCTGTTCAAATTTCAAGTCAACCAGATGGAAATTTATGATTGTGACCATGACCTTTTAACAGAACACAGGTTACACTCGATTAATTGGGTCATGTTGGATCACTGACATTGATAGTTTATTTCACCTTGACCTTTTGATTTAAAAAAAATTGACTTCTAGCTTTTCATTGATGAACCAATAAGCAATTCATTTAATTTCAATTTCTGGTCAATTGTGTGAAAATTGACGATTTTATGTGACGTTGACCTTTGACCAAATTATTAATTTGTCTTCTCCATATTCTCACAATAAAGCTTTGTTGAAAATTTGATGACAAAAGCTGAAATGGTTAAAAAAAAAGAAGAAAAAAGTTATAGCCTGAACAGACACAGACACAGACAGAACTCCCAAAATGCAGACTCACCTCCGCTCATTGGAATTTCTTATTTCTCACCTGTGGACATCAACTTTCTCAGTCTGTTCAATCTCATTCCTCCCTCCAATGTTTCAAAAAAAGGCTGTTCATTATATCAGGTCATCCCCCCATCCAAACCCATGACCATTTCTACCCTTATTACTCCCCCTCCATCAGCCCCGTTTCCAGGTTTCCCTCACGTTCCTCGATTATGTTCCATTTCGGAAGTTTTCCAGACCTACCTATGTGAACTGGTGTCCAGCTTGTTCACCCCATGTCTTGCTCCAATTCCATTTTGTCCCTCTACACTGTTGTTGGGGTGTATGCCTCCCTATTTCCACTGTTCTTTCATTCTGCTATGTGATGGTCCAACCAGACTCGGTGGTGTAATGGGTAGAGTGTCCACTCCGAGTCTGGGAGGTCAAACCCCATCCGAGTCATACCAAAGACTTTAAAAATGGAACGTGCCGCTTCCTTGCTTTAAGCTCAGCATTTAAAAGGATAGAGCATGGACAAACAACTCTGGGAAGGTAATGGCAAACGACCCATTGCCAATAAACTACTTTGGCAGTACCAACGCTCTGTAAAGAGTACGGTAAATCAACACTAAATCAAATGTCCTTCCTTTTTATTTGTATTCTAGCTCTTCCACGAGCCTCGACTCTGTACAAAAAGAGCAACCAGAGAGTGCAAACCCTTGTCAGGACTTCTTTTGAGTGGTGTATTTTTATGTTTTCAGGTAAATCCAATATGGCTGCCAAACCATGTGACCTATGATGTCATATGTGTAACTTTTGTTCCTCATGGATAGGCAGTCATATGTGCAAAGTTTCATCACCTCGATCTTTTCAGCCATTTCAGAGAAGATTTTTGAAGGTTAAAATAAAAAAAAAAGCAATATGGCTTCCAAATCACGTGATCGATAACCTCATCAAAAAATTTTGTGGACCATTTTATCCCTAGATGATCCTCAAAATTTTTTCCTACTGATCGGATGTGGCATTCCACATGAAATTATGACGTCATAAAAAAAAACCTCACACCCATTCCCCATGAGCAGTACTTGCTATGTGCCAAGTTTCAATTTTTTCCTTGGTGTGGTTTCAGAGATAGAGGTCCAGTTTTTCCATTTTTCAAATATGGCTGCCACACCACGTGACCTATGACGTCATAATTATCATTGAAACATTCTACATGAGTAGTCACACCGATGGTGAAAATTTCGTCTCAATCCGACAAGCGGTTGTGGAGAAAAACATGAAAGTTCTGTGTGGACAGACAAACAGACAAACAAACCCAAATGAAGATAATAAAAATCAACATGGTGGAAGGGAACCGACAGATGACTATGAACATTGTCCAAAACATTCCGCGAGTTTGGCATGAACTGGAATTAACTCGCTGGTGTTCAAGTACCAAAGCCACTTTTTATTTATTTCCCTTCAAGTCTCAATTTGGCAAACAGGGCTGAGAAGTACAGAAAAAGGCTCAATGGTTCAGCATCTGCGTCACATCCACATCCTAATTTTAACATCGTATCCACCTGAGACTGTTATCTAGGCATGGCACTCAAATCCGGCCATGGGAATCAAAGCAATCCATTTGAACCTTTCACAAAAATAGAAATGTTCTCCGATACAACCACAGCTGCTGACACTGCATAAAATGCAGGTTAAAAAAACAAACAAAAAAAAAAACATGCATTTACAATGTTTTCCATTATAAAGTTCATGTTCATTAAAAAAAAAAAAATTGGAACGAGGCTGAAGAGATAAACGGCGGTCTCTGATATAACCGAGCTGCCAAACAATGCGATTATGGGTTCCGTGTTATCTATCATTCAATCGGGTGGGTTTTTTTCAAACAAGGGTTAATCTGTTGATAGACCAATATCTTTTGGCCTCACCGAACATTGCATGGTGCACCATTTATCTGAAACACACAGCCGATACATTTGAAATCTTCAGCGACACAGCCTGCCCTCACAGCCAATGATGCTGCCACCCCCACCTTGTGCTACATACGAAAGAATAAGAACATTTAAAATCTCATCTCAAGCCCCACTTGAATATGTATGTATGTATGTATGTATGAAAGTATGCTCGTTCACAAAGATTCACATGGTCTTGCAAGGTTAGTCGGTTGAGACGGATACATACTGGAAGGAAGGTAACACAAAGTGGCAAAATAAATAATTAAAAGGATAGCTTTAATAAAGGTTAAATTTTGTTGAATAGCTGTGCAATAAAAAAAAAAACTCCCAACTTAGCACAGAGATAACACCGCATATTCATTTGATTACACGTGCAGAAATGCCCGAATATGTGCTAACATGTGTTAGATTGACAGGATGATGGACAGGTAACCCTCACTTACCTTTTGTGGTGTCTATTCTGAAATGGATTCCCACTCAGACAATAAAAAATAGATAAAGTTATCGCATCGCTGTTTCAATGGTGTAGACCTGGTGCACTGACTTTTGAGCTGCCTGGTCTGGGTTCAATTCCCAACCATAAACTCGGATTGGTACTTCACAGACAGGGTGTGGCATCACCAGTATGGATATTTTGATGGGTGTTCTGTCTGTTAGCATTAGCTTGATCTTTTGATAAAGAGTGGGAAAGTTATTGCCAGCATCCCAAACAAATTCCTGCCGAAACTGGAGGGAGCAAATATGTCAGGTGTTCTCAGATTCCACGACAGTTCCACACTAGGTTACACTGCTTGCTATCTCAGCGTGCAGTTTGCAGCAACCACACAATAAACAAATTTGCACACCCAAGCATTTACACATCGTATGTGAACCAGAGATCTGTCTAATCAATGGCTCATTCGATTAAGGATATTAGCATGAAAATAGAAGCCAACAGTGTGAGTGTGTTACGGAACTAATAAACTATAATATACAGGTAGTGGACAAAAAAAAAACATGGAAATACCTGGGTAACTGAGGGACACAAAGCAACGGCTTCCACACGGGTGTGGCACATGTGTTAATGAAGAAAATAACATCCCAGCATGCTTAGGGTCATGTAAAAAATGCTGCATGGTCCTGGTTGCCTTTAATTATAGTCAGCATGGCTACAAGACAAGACCCCCCTAATGACCACATCCCCAGAGCACATGTGGTCACCCAATGGTTTGATTAGCATGACACTAATGTTATCCAGATGTCATGGCCTTCTCAGTTACCAGATTTGTACCCAAATGAGCATTTATGGGATATTCTGGAACAACAACACCTGAGACAGTGCTTTCCACCTTCATCAAACAGGTACGAGTTGATTGACTCTCGTGGAAGAATGGTTCAGCTTCCCCCCTGCAGAATTTCAGACGCTGGTGGACTCTATGCCACGGCTCCAGGCCGCACTGGCTGCAGGTGGTAGCCCAACACCCTATTAAGTGACTTTACATTGGCATTTCCATTTGTTATCCACTACCTGAATGTAAAGTGGTTGTCATAAAACGTGGACACCCTAATTCATACAAGGTGGCTATTTAAGGTCATCATTGTAGAATTTGAAAATTCTTTATATGCATTTGAACCTTATCGAATCAAAACTGCGAGACCAATTTTCCATAAGTGCTCAGGGTTAGATCATGGGCACAAAATAGATCCCTCCAAACCTCTTGTATGAGGGTGGGGAGACGACTTGCAATTTTTGCCTCTACAGGTAGTTTAAACACTGACACCTGCCACAAGGAGGTGGAAACCGAGGATGGCAAAATGACAGCCAATTGTAGGGGGGGGGAGTTTGGATGTATATCCAGATAGGGTACCTTTAACAAAAATAAAAAAAACTATTAATTTTGTCTGAAACAACATCCTGTTATATATGGAAATTTCCACTACAGACATGGCATAATGCAAGTGATTCACCAACACCATATTTAGTTTCCAGAGCGAGCGAATATTACCAGTCGTACCTACAAAACTGACAGTCAATACCCATGGAATAGAGACCATATTCATACAAGTGAGAGATCTCATTGAAGAATGTTTCAACAGTATTAGGAGAATCAAAATTTCACAGCATTTGGCATTTGAGTGAATAAAAGTAAACTGTTCATTTGACCCACTCTCAAAGCAGTAGAAAAAGGCAAATTTAACATAACATAATTGATCATTTCTCAGGAATTGGTAAGCACAACTTGTGATCTTTTCAATTGTGACAATGGCAACAGAATTGTCAAACTGAAAAAGAAAAGAAAAAAATTCATACGTTTTACACCTGTCAATTTATAGCTCCACCTTGGCACTATCGCTGGGTGCTTCACTCTCATTTGCATCATGCTCGATTGAGACGTCTTCATTTGACGACTTCTCTTCATGCTGCTTTTCCTTGTTCTTCCCTACCCCATGCTCTTTTCCCTTGCCAGGAAACACCTGTCCTTCAACAGTGACATCAGCACAGCGGTCCTGCCCAATCAGAAAGTCCTTCACCTCCCATGCAAGGCTACCATCTTTGAGCATGAAGATGGCACGGTTTTCACCCACAATAAACCTGAATGGCAAAGTATGCACCAGGATACACAGAAGTGAGATTCATGATCAAACGTTTTCTCTCGCCAAGGCTGTGGAAGTAAACTATCAAGCAATGTAAGTACTGTGTACCCACCTCATCTAAATTGCTTCCAAAGCACTTTTCCATAAATATTCCCCATCCAATGAAAATTTAACGAGGAGGAGGAAATGTCAGGCAATATCTAAAGTTTATCGAAATTTCAGGCAATATCAATATCTAAAGGCAATATCTAAAGTTTATCAAAATTTCAGGCAATATCAACATCTAAAGTTTATCGAAATTTCAGACAATATCAACATCTAAAGCATATCAAAATTTCAGGCAATATCAACATCTAAAGTTTATCGAAATTTCAGGCAATATCAATATCTAAAGGCAATATCTAAAGTTTATCAAAATTTCAGGCAATATCAACATCTAAAGCATATCAAAATTTCAGGCAATATCAACATCTAAAGTTTATCAAAATTTTAGGCAATATCAACATCTAAAGTTTATCAAAATTTCAGACAATATCAACATCTAAAGCATATCAAAATTTCAGGCAATATCAACATCTAAAGTTTATCGAAATATCTAAAGGCAATATCTAAAGTTTATCAAAATTTCAGGCAATATCAATATCTAAAGGCAATATGTAAAGTTTATCAAAATTTCAGGCAATATCAATATCTAAATATCTGAAGGCAATATCTAAAGTATCAAAGACAAAATTAAATCATCCAGACAGTTTTGCATCCAAACTTCAAAAAAAACAAACCAGATGAAAAATGCATCCAATGCATTATCTTTTCATTGTAATTAACTTTTACAAAATCAGAGGGAGTTGAGTGAAGATTGTAGAAATGCAGCCAAAATTATTATTAATATAATACCATTGGACATTCAGGACGATACCTTTGTATGTCATAATTTGCATTGAACAAGCTCGTTTGCCACAGGCTCGTGATCTGCTCGGTCTCTTTCTCCGTCGGTGTTCCAGACACAGACGCAAATATCATAAGCGTGCGGCCTTTTTTAGAGGCACGAAGAATATCTTTGGGATCTTTTTCAGCGAGCTTTGACAAATCTATTTGAGGGGATGGACGAAGGTGCTCTGGCAGGTCTCCCTCTTCAATGTCATCATCTTTCTGCCTCATACAATAACCAAGGAAAAACAATAATGGGAATTAGAACATTCCGATCAACTTTAAGAAGTCATTAACTTTGTAAAACCTCATCTTAAATGATCTACCACCCTCACAAACAGCCAGAACTTGCAAGTTAGAATAAATCTCTCTCTTTCGAGTGCAGCCTTATGGCTGCTGGTTGCATCATTGGTGAGGGACATGGCTATACCGCTGATGCAGTGTTCCTATTACCAGTACACTGGTACTCATTTTGCCGACCTCGGAAGGATGACAGGCAGAGTAAACCCCACCTGGTATTAATTTAGTGGCCAACAGGACTCAAACTCAGGAACCGAGGATCCCAAATCAGTCACTCTAAGTCGAATCGAAGTGAGTTTCATCTCAGATCAAGCAAACCGGATCAACAGTGAAACAAAACAAAACTAGAAGGGCAATTGGTAGAGCGTATACCTCCGCCACACAATGCCTGATCCAGGAGAACATATCGGGCCCAATACATTTTTGAAATATCGTGCTATATATCGTTTTTGGCCTCATCTCAATGATGAAGAATCACTTTGAAAATTTAAAAAATTCTCGTATCTGGATTTGGATCTTCACCAAATTTGAATCAATTCGTCATGGTCACACACCCAACGTGTCCACCAAGTTTCGCTCAAATCCATCCACAACTTTTTGAGATATCCTGCACACAGAAAAACAGGGGTGAAAATGTAACCTCCTTCCACCTTCGATGGCGGAGGTAACAAAAAGGTAACGTCACACTTTATCTGCGGGAACTTTAATCTTTCGGAATCTTTAATCCCATGGTATCGTTGGCAACTATGGTGGCCTTCACAAAGCCCGTGACACCGATCGGCTTGAGCTTTTCGATATTTGATCCTTTTAACAGCTCTTTTGATCATTTTACACTGAAGGGAAAACTTATAGGGAGGGCATGGTGATTGTAAATATGATAGCTCCGAAGATGTCCTAGTTCGCAAATCACAAAAATGGTGCCCGTATGATTCTTTAGGTTACAATTGTGGGTGGAGTCAGGCCAGCTGTCCAACCAATGGATGAAAAGGAACATTACACGTGGATGTGCGTATGGATGAACAAACATATCCACATCACGCTTGGTGCTTCTAGGCTAGTTACTGGAGATAATGAGCATGGCCAATTACTACAAAGGCACTCGGTTGACCTCTGCCATACATCCACTTGGCTGAACATTTTATGTTTTGTTTCCCACTGATGGGCCGGATCTGGATCTGAACCTCCAAAATCTAATCAATTTGTTCTTGGCACACATACAACCTGTCTGCCAAGTTTCGTCTGAATCAATCCACAACTTTTTGAGGTATCCTGCGTAGCACGATACTTACGAAATCCATAAAACAAATTTGACCTCAAAAAATAATTGGTGGTTGAATTCAATGACAAAATATATAAATCAATAGGATGAAAAATGAGGATTTGTTTTTTTAATCTCACCTACGTTGTTGACCTTTGGCCTATGTTGCCCTCAAAAAATAACGAGCGGTTTAATTGCGACATGAAATACAAATCCTCTTCAAATTTCAAGTTAATTAGATGAAAACTGACAATTTTAGAAATTCGGCCAATGTTGACCTCAAAAATAATTGGTGGTTTAATTCCGTGACCTGAGTTGCAAATCATATTCAAATTTATCATCAATCGGATGAAAATTGAGAATTTTAGAGATTCGACAAATTTGTTGACCTTTGGCCTATGTTGACCTTTTGACCTCAAAAACAATCGGTTTCTCACTTATGACGAACTCTTCCATGTTGTGAAGTTTAGTGAAGATCGGATTAAAATTGTGACCTGTTGGCGACAAACATAGACACAGACAGACAGACAGACAGACAGACAGACAGAGACAGACAGACCCAACCAATATACTTGGAAAAAAAAAAATCTTCAATTTCCACAAGTAACAAACAGGAGTGAAAACATAACCTCCGTCCACCTTCGGTAGTGGAGGTATAACAAAGTTTTAAGCAATTCCAAATGACAAACAAATATATATATATATATATATATATATATATATATATATATATATATATATATATATATATATATATATATATATATATATATATATATAAAATAAAACGTCACACACACGAGCTGTTAATGTTAAAGGTATTAAAGCTGGCAGCCTGTCCTCGAAGCACGCACACACACCTCGGAACTCCCTAAGCTGGTTTGAATCCCGAACCAGCTATACACTGTCAATCTGGAGCTTCACAAGCAGAACCATTCATCGTGTGTCCTATCCCTCGGATGGCCGTTACACAAGGGACATTCCCGTCTAGATCCCACGGTGTCGTTCGCAAGTCATCTCCGGCACTCTGGACAAATTATCTATTACTGCCACCTTCTATCGAATGTCAGGCCTGGCCAACACTTTCCTATCGAACACATTCCTCAGCCGACCACACAAAAAAGTGGGAATGATTGCACATTAGAAGAAGAAGAAGAATAAGCCATATATGGACAAGAAGCCATATATGAAGAAGAAGAAGCTATAGATGTGAAGAATAAGAATAAGAAGCCATAGATGAAGAAGAAACATATATGAAGAAGAAGAGGCCAGAGATGAAGAATAAGAATAAGAAGAGGCCATATGAAGAAACCGATAAGAAGAAGAATAATAAGAAGAGGCCATAGATGAAGAAGAAGAAGCTATAGATGTGAAGAATAAGAATAAGAAGCCATAGATGAAGAAGAAACATATATGAAGAAGAAGAGGCCAGAGATGAAGAATAAGAATAAGAAGAGGCCATATGAAGAAACTGATAAGAAGAATAATAAGAAGAGGCCATAGATGAAGAAGAAGAAACCTATATGAAAAAGAAGAAACCTATATGAAGAAGAAGAAGAAGCCATCGATGAAGAATAAGAAGAAATCATAAATGAAGAATAAGAAGAGGCCATAGATGAAGAAGAAACCTAAATGAAGAAGAAGAAGAAGCCATATTTGAAGAATAAGATGAGGCCATAGATGAAGAAGTCATAGATGAAGAATAAGAATAGGCCATAGATGAAGAAGTCATAGATGAAGAATAAGAATAAGAAGAGGCCAGAAATTAAGAATAAGAAGAGGCCATAGATGAAGAATAAGAAGAGGCCATATATGAAGAATAACAAGAGGCCACAGATGAAGAAGAATAAGAAGCCATAGATGAAGAAGAAACCTAAATGAAGAATAAGAATAAGAAGTGGCCACAGATGAAGAAGCTCGAGTGGTTGTAGTAGTAATGGAGTTTTTTATTTTATTATTATTGACTGCAGAGCTTTGTGCATTGAATCCGTTGTCCACGGATTGTGAGGAATGGAGAGAAACCCACCTCCCACTGCTCCAACAGACGAGCCATGTCAGCATCGTTGTAATCGCGAATATCCTTCTTTCGCCCGGCTGACTCACTCTTTTTTCCCGATCCGTGACAACCGTGAACGAAGTAAAGGAGAAGCAGCGACGCGGAAACCAGAAGGCAAGTCAAACGATCGTGCCTCAGCGCCGCCATGCTTCGTGACGTCATCGCGTTCACTTCGCTGAGCGGATGAGCGGATGATCGAATTCCTTCCTTCCTTCCCGCCAACTTTCCCGCCCGGAACGCGATTATTCTTTCCCGCCCGTAACGCGGTTATTCTTTCCCGCCCGTAACGCGGTTATTCTTTCCCGCCCGGAACGCGGTTATTCTTTCCCGCCCGGAACGCGATTATTCTTTCCCGCCCGTAACGCGATTATTCTTTCCCGCCCGTAACGCGGTTATTCTTTCCCGCCCGTAACGCGGTTATTCTTTCCCGCCCGGAACGCGGTTATTCTTTCCCGCCCGGAACGCGGTTATTCTTTCCCGCCCGTAACGCGGTTATTCTTTCCCGCCGACTTAGTTTGCCTTTTTAACACTTTTAACCGTTATAATCCCGATTATTCTATCCACACGAAACTGCAACAAAAGGGCGGGGAAAAAATTTCACACAACACCGTTATTAATTAAATTTTCCAATGCTGTAAACGCAGTCACGTATTATATATTAATGCCGACTGCTGACACGACCTTCCTCTCATGAAATAAATTGTCGACGACCAATAAATATTAATATTTTGAAAGGATTTTTGACCGACAAATATAAATATTTTATCACTCCTTCATGCGCCTGTTAACGATGGGTTCCTCACAGCTTTCCCTGGTGGATACAAATAAGAAAAGGAACAATTAACTTCATTTCCCAAAACTCTCGAACTCGAAAGGGATGTTTGATCCTTCTTTATTGCTGTCGTGCTCGTGATTGGTCAACACATGATCACGTGTGTAAACGCCATTGTTGATCCAATTCAGACGGCGTGTGGATGGACCGAGCTGGATCATGCGGTGGCCATTCCTATTTTGCGAAGTTTTGCTGAATTTTCCTGAACTAGCAGAGTACCGGCCCGACGGGCGATGCTGTTTCAAGCATGCAACACGTTCTTCTGACGCATACCTTTATTTGGGCGGTGTATAGGCAACTGACAGCTCTGTACACGACACTCATTTACATGGAGAATTTGCGTTGCCCCCACCCCCCAAGACCACCGGAAATGATAAAAGCACCCCGAAACATGAATTGGGATCATGCTGATCCTCTGTAGCAAGTCTGGATGTAATTGGCTCAGAACTGCAGGAGTAGCACGACAAACAAGCACACACAAACAAACCCACAAACACCGGTCCGTGAATTATAGTCAAGATTTTGTGAGGGATTGAGAGCGGGCTGACGGGTTGTATTTGCACCTTCGTATGTTTCAATAATTACATTGTATATGTTTCAACAGAAAGAACTTTTATGACCTATTCAGAGCGAGGGGTATAAATGTGCAAACATAATATCCGAATCGGGCTCGAATACGATGCCATGGTGCCATCAGAAGGTAGTAATGACTCCGACTCACCGCGAAAGGTTGATGACTCCGTCCAGTCTGAGCAGTTTCCAATAAGCTAAGCTTGAGTGTGGGTGAATACAGTCACAAATTCAATAAGAAGCAAGAAATGGCATATCACCAGTGGACTAATTTGGCGTCGTGTCAGAGGTCAAAGGGCGGAGGAGCTCCTTGTGAGCCAACAGCCATCCATGTCTAGTGCCCAACTGTGTCTGCGGACGTCCTCCTGCAGTTGGGTTACTTCTTATTAGGAGGTTGGTGGCAGGATTTGCACTCCGGCCACCGTAAAACCCTCCATTCCGTAAAACACAAAAACGCAAAGAAATCCGAAAACCCACTCCGTGGGAGTACCTCCTGTACAGCTTCCCTTCGCAGGGCAGCTCACCGGATGACGGGATTGGGGCAAAGCCTTCGGGACCCCCATTCTTTGATGATTGGAGGGAAACCACGGGGTAACATTCCCGGGTCAGATTGCGGGAGAGTGTGTCGGGGTGGTGCTGAGGTGTCGTCCACCAGACGGTGGTCTCCTTGGGTTAACCTGAGGCGGTCCCTTCGGGTGGGTGCCTGGAATGTCCTTTCCCTAAGAGAGGATGATCACCTGTCTCTGTTATCATCTGAGCTCAAGCGTTTGGACATCGGTGTTGCAGCACTCTCTGAGGTTCGGAGACCGGATCATGGTGGGTGGTTACACCTACTATTGGTCTGGTCGCTCTGATGGTTACCATTCCCAAGGAGTTGCTGTAGCTGTGTCCAATAAGCTGAGTCCAATGATAATTGAGGTAACACCGGTCAATGAGCATATTATGAGACGAAGGATTCATCATTGGTTGGGTGTCATTTCCCTGGTCTCTGTCTATGCTCCAACTGAGGCGAGTGATCTCACCGTGAAGGATGCATTCTACGCCAAGCTCAAGTCTGTGGTTGATCAGTGCCCCAAACAAGATACTCTTCTAGTCTTGGGGGATTTCAATGCATCGATTCGAACTGATAGGGATGGTTATGAGACATGTGTTGGTCCCCATGGGTCAGGAACTATGAACCAGAATAGCAATAAGTTCCTTGACTTTGCAAGAAGTCATGGACTTAGGGTGGCTGGTTCATGGTTTCAGCACCCACAACTCATCGTTGGACTTGGTATTCCAACGCTGACGGTGTGGCAAAGGAGATTGACCATGTCCTTGTTGACGGTCGATGGAGGATGATCCAGAACTGCAGGGTCTACCGGAGTGCTCAGTTCCTCAATACTGACCACCGGCTTGTTGTAGCAACTCTAAAGCTGCACCTTAAATCCTGGAGAATGGTACCATCCCAGCCTAGGCTGGATGTTGGCAAGCTCAAGGATGAGAGGGTAGCTGAGACATTTGCGAACAGGCTGAGTGGACATTGGGGGGTCTCGCTGCTTTGGGAGGTCCTGAAGAGTTGCGGAGTGCCTTCAAGACCACCGTCCTTGATGTTGCCGGTGGATGTCTTGAAACTCACCGGAGGGCAAAGAAGAATTTTGGCTCTCAAGGGACACTGGATACCATTGACCAGAGTCACAGGGCCAGGCTGAATGGCAGAGCTGAGCTGTTCAGGGAGCTGAGGCGTAAAACTGAATGTGCGCTAAGGGTGGACAAGGAGGCCGATATGCGAGGAATCTGTGAGGGAGTAGAGCATCACCTTTGGTCAAGTGATTCTCGTCCCGCTTGCAGTGGAATTCACACATTGCGTTCATCCAAGCCCATCCCTCGGTGTACTGCAGTTAGCGTAGAGGGTGGTCGGCTCTTGACAGATGAGTCCGAAGTGAAGGTCCTCTGGGCCGGTTACTTTGAGCAGTTGTACCAGGCTGATCCACCAGATGTCAAGTTGGACGTCAAGGGTGTTACAAAAACTGTTTCTGACCCTCCAATCAACTGTGGTTCACCTTCGCTTGTGGAAACACGGGCTGCGGTGAAACACAGCTGCAGTTGAAATGGGGTAAAGCTCCAGGGATCTGTGGCATCCATGCTGAACTTCTCAAGGCTGGTGGAAATGCTGCACTCGTGTCATTGCATGCAGTTCTGTGCTCTGCCTGGAACACAAGCATCATCCCAACTGACTGGAAGAGGGGCCTTGTTGTCCCTCTCTGGAAAGGGAATGGGATCGCCAAGACTGCAACAACTACTGAGGGGTGACGCTGCTCTCAGTGCCGGGCAAGGCCTTTGCTCGGATAATTATTGATAGGGTTCGCCACCATCTGCTTGAGCACCAGCGTCCAGGGCAGTCAGGCTTTACACCAGCGAGGTCAACGATTGACCGTATCCTTGCTCTTCGGGTCCTCATCAAACGCAGACGAGAGTTTCGGCAGGGGCTGCTTGCAGCCTATGTTGATCTCTGTAAAGCGTTCGATTCAGTGAATCGGGATGTCCTCTGGAGGATTCTTGGTCTTCGTGGGGTGCCACTAAAACTGATCGATCTGATGTCTGAACTCTACTCTGGTACTGAGAGTGCTGTGAAGTGTGGTGGTACCATCTCTGACTTATTTCCAGTTGTTACCGGAGTTAGTCAGGGGTGTGTACTGGCCCCCACACTTTTCAGCACTTGTATGGACTGGATTCAAGGGAAGATGTCGGAGAGATCAAGCTGCGGTGCATCATCTGGGAATGTCAAGATCTCTGACCTTGAATTCGCAGATGATGCAGTCATCTTTGCGGAGACTTTGGGTATCCTTTTGGGGGCCCTCGAGGTGCTGAATGAGGAGTCGGAGCTACTGGGATTACGGGTTTCCTGGGTCAAAACTAAGATCCAGGCTTTCAATGACATCTTGGATGCTGCTGTCCTGTCTGTGCCTGTTTGTAGTGAAGATGTTGAGGTCGTGGAGAGATTCACTTACCTTGGCAGTGATATTCATGTCTCTGCTGGCTGTGAGTCAGAGGTCAATAGACATCTGGGTCTCACCTGGGGAGTCATGGATTCACCAGATAATTGGGTGTGGCGCTGCCGGTACCTGTGCGGGTGGATGAAAGTCCGAGTATTCAGGTCCTTAATGCTTCCAGTTTTGCTCTATGGATGCGAGACTTGGACTCTGACCAAGGATCTGCGACAGAGACTTCATTCCTTTGGTACCAGGTCGCTTCGGAGAATCCTTGGCTATCGCTGGTCGGACTTTGTGTCTTACAAGCGGTTACTGAGAGAGACTCAATTGAGATTTGTTACCTGCATAGTCCGTGAGCGCCAGCTGCGGCTGTATGGACATGTGGCTCGTTTTCTTGACGCTGATCCTGCTCACCAGATTCTCTCAGCGAGGGAGTCTCGTGAATGGAGGAGGCCAATGGGCCGACCATGTGCCTCGTGGTTGCAGCAGGTTGATCGGCATCTCAAGGAGATGGGGATTGGCCAGGCATCTGCCTGGGGGATGGCTAGACGGAGGCCCCTGGAGTACCGGCGGAAAGTGGACGCAGCGACGCGCTGCTGTAGCGCATGCTCCAATACCGACCTGAGGTCTGCGGGGGTTTTGAGTGACTGTTGCTCTTGATATAGGTGAGCTTCAGGAAATTTTAAGAAAATGGACCAAAAGGGCAGCTTCTCGGCCCAAAGAGCACTTTGACTGATGCACAAACAGCCAATTCACCCTTCAGCAATTCTTGAATGACTGATGTTGTCAACTGTGTGATTGCAATCATCTTCTCAATGTCGTGCATGAGAGATGCCAAGTATTGTTGCTTTGTTAGTCGGAGCATCAGTCCAGTCCAGTCCATTCCAGTCCAGTATCCATCCATCCATCCATTGGGACCATACTCTGTGCAGAGCGTTGGTGCTGCCTAAGCAGTCTCCTCGGCTATTGGGCTCAATCCTGGACAGGTCACCACTCCAAGACAGGATACCAGCAAGCTGGTACTCATTTTGCCAACCTCAGAAGGATGACAAACTGAATCAACCCCACCTGGTATCAATTCAGCATCCCAGTGAGATTTGAAGAACAGCTACAATTTCAACAGCTGAGCAGCATTTGAACTCAGGACTCGAGGATCTCAAACCCAGCACCCTAGCCATTAAGCCAACACCAGACATAATTTAAAAGATGCTGTTAATTTTATTTTGTTTAACACTTTTGTATGTTTTTGTGAAATGTATGAAATATTTCAACAAATAAAAGGTACTCCAATGGGAGGGAACTGCAGCCCAATATTAGCGGACATTTCCCTTGTTTATTGTGTTTCTATTTGTGCAGAAGTTGATGAAGGAGAAGAAATTAGGCTTCGCTAAAATGTTATCTTCTTCATGTCGATATATTGATGATATTTGTGTGATTAATTATGTTTTTTGATAGGCTGATTCATAGGATTTATCCAGAAGGCCTAATAAAAGAGAAGAGTAGCAATGATGACAATGTAGTAGCATATCTGGATATGTTAGTCAAAATTGGAAATAATTGTTTCAGTACAAATGTGTCATCAAGTTGACTATTTTAGTTTTCCTGTTGTCTTGTATACTTATCCATTGAGTAATGTACCAATAAAAAAAGGTTACAATGTGTTTTCATCTCAGCTTATTAGATTTGCTCGTATTTGTTCTGTTCAGGATGATTTTGTGGTTCGTGCTCACAAGATGTATTCCACTATGTTAGAGAGAGGGTTATTGTGCTGAGAGTTTGATTTGGTCATGTGAGAAGGTTTTTAGAAGTCATTGTAATATTTTGTTTCAGTTCAGTTCGTTTTCGTGCAAAGAGGTCCTCGTAGCATTGGAAGTTGTGTAAAAGAATGAAAAAAAAATGAAAAAAAATGGGAAATGTTTCATTTATAAATATTCAAACCAGAAGTGTCATGAGTGGTATGTGTGTATGTGTGTGTTTTCTGTTGTGTGTGTGTGGTTTCTTCTTGTCCTCCATCTCTCTTTATTTCTTTTTCTTTTGTCTATGGGAGGTGTGGGGGATGAATCTTGAAAATAATTTATGTAAGGTTCCCTTGGCTACGCGCCGATGGGTTTCAGGGTCGTGGAGGAGTAGCAGCTGAAACCCGAATCCTATCCAGGTTCCTCCTGTTGACTCCATCTTTGTCTCTTTGGGTTCCTCCTGATACTCCAGTGCTGTATTTGGTCAGTTATTTGACTAAGTGAAGAACAGCTAATGTTCCAAGTGGAGGGATATCATTCAACTAATTCTGTTCTTATTCTCTTAAGACATTTCCGAACCAAATTTCCTCATTGTAAAGCTTTCTGAGTTGTTTTTTTTTTTTTTCCTAATGGGGGCAGTCACATAATCATAGGAGGAAAACCAAAAATGCTGAACACATTTGAAACTGCACATGCTTTGATGAGACACCATGTACACTTTGACTCAAAGTACAGACACCCAGTACTCGCTCTCAAATTTGTCAGGAGGAATGCAATTAAGTTGAAAATTTTCCAAAAACAAATTCTGAATAACTACTGTGTTAAAGCAACACGGTTAACAGAGGAGAAGTCAAGTAGTTTTATGAGTTATTTTCGAAATGTTGAGTCAAATCTTATCTTTTATCATTGTGTGTCATTTTAGTTGCCAAAGATAATGTTTGATACAGAAGCTCATTAAGGAGTTAATTTAAAATATTGGGAATCAGGTTTACAGACTGAAAGGTGGTTAAAACAAGGGGAATTGGCAGACAAAAACCGCATATCATACGGCAGACATTCCAATGGGAATTGAATAAAATAAAAGGTGGAGAATCATAAAATAAATGTAAGTAGGCATAAGCAAATAAATTCTGAAAATAATTATTCAAATGAAACCAACTCCATGATTATAAAAATGTAAATTAATCAGTTTAAAAAGAGAGAGTAAAATGCGTTGTTATTTGTTAGAAATTCCCCATTTGTGATATCGGGTAACGTGGGGGGAATGTGAGCTCAGTCGGTAATCTGACCTTGTTCAATCAATACTTTATATGAATCTGAAACGTTGGAAGATGCAATCTATGTTTCAGTAACTCGTGTGTAGTCTCACATAGTGTCGATTCTTTAACATTCCGGTTTAGTTTTATTTATTTATCAAACATCACAATCAGCTTGGCCACCTGGTTTGCTTCAACATTAATGAACATCAATTAAACATCATTCCTTTTTAAATATTCATGTGTAAGTATTTGGTAACAAAGACATTGTTGAAATGAAAGGACTGTGTATAATAAATAATTACGTGCCAATGAAATATCCGTTGAAAACTAGATGTCTTGCATCGGTAATATAATACAGTAAGTGACATTTAAAGTCTCAAACATAACAAGTTGCCCAGAAAAGATACAAAGAAAAATCCATGTTCGTTAAGTGAAAAAAAAAAAAACACAAAGGCTTTTCAGATCACCTCCTTTCATTCTTCTCCAGAAATCGTATTTTTGCTTAAAAATCGGGGAAAAAAAATGCAAATATATCTGATTACCTCTGCCACCGAAGGTGGACAGAGGTCATGTTTTCACGCCTGTCTGCCTGTCTGTCTGTTTGTTTGATTTTCTGTGAGGAGGATATCTCAAAATGTTGTGGACGGATTCGGACGAGAGTTTGTGTACAGGTTGGGTGTGTGATAAGGATGAACTGTTTAGATTTTGGTGAAGATCCAAATCCGGATCCAGGTCCGTCCTATCAGTAGGAAACAAAACGTAAACTGTTCAGCCTGGTGGAGGTGTGTGCTCTACCGATTATCGTTCTAGTTTTCTTTTGCTACTCTGTTGGTTATAGACCAGTACGGTTTATAATGTTGAGAGCAATGTAGTAAACCTCTCGACTCGACAAAAAATAATCCATTGTGGTCATCTTCTTGATGTGACTCACAATGAAGCCTCAGCTTCTGCCTCAATACTGCTGTTAAGCCTCATCATGCTTCCCAATTTACACACCTTTTTATCCTTGTCTCTTTCTTTCTCTTTTCTTTGGTGCTTTATTTATTGTTTCTCATCATATCTTTGTTTCTTTATTCACGAACTTCACTTGCTTATCATCTGATCAGGGTCTTAGTTTGCTCAACTGGCTGATATTTGGTGTTGTAATCTGGAAGTTGCAGGTTTAATTCCTGATCCTGCTGGGTAGGCCTGTTCAATACCACACAACACAATTAATAATGCTGTGATCTCAAGTTTATGCCTGGTGTTGGCTTGATGGTTAGGGTGGTGGGCTTGGGATCCTAGGATCCTGAGTTCAAATCCCACTCGCTGTTGAATTAATACTAGGTGGGGTTGACTCTGCCTGACATCCTTCTGAGGTCAGCAAAATGAGTGCCAGCTTGCTGGTATCCTGTGTTCAGAGTGGCAACCCATCCAGGATTGTGCTCCATAGCCCAGGAGACTGCTTAGGCAGCACCAACGCTCTGCACAGAGTATGGTCCCAATGGATGGATGGATCTCAAGTTTAAATACCATATACTGCACTATACTGTACTATGCCGATTTATCCATTGACCACTCTGTAATATCTTTGTAACACACACACACACACACACACACACACACACACACACACACACACACACACACACACACACACACACTACAAGGCCAAAGGTATGCGGACACCCCTTCTAATTAGTGCATTCGGCTATTTCAGCCACACACATTGCTGACAGGTGTATAAAATCAAGCACACAGCCATGAAATCTCCATAAGCAATCATTGGCAGTAGAATGGGCCATACTGAAGAATTCAGTGACTTTCAATGTGGCAGTGTCAGAGGATGCCATCTTTCCAACAAGTTAATACGTCAAATTTTTGTCCTGCTAGAGCTGTCCCGGTCAACTGTAAGTGCTGTTATTGTGAAGTGGAACCGTCTTGGAGCAACAACAGCACAGCCATGAAGTGGTAGGCCACACAAGCTCACATAACGGGACCGCCGAGAGCTGAAGCGCATAGCGCGGAAAAATTGTCTGTTGTCAGTTGCAACACTCACTACCAACTTCCAAACTGACTCTGGAAACAACGTCAGCACCAACACTGTTCGTCGAGATCTTAATGAAATGGGATTCCATGGCCGAGCAGCCGCACACAAGCCTAAGATTTTTGCACTTGGCATGTGCAATGCCAAGCATCAGTTGGAATGGTGTAAAACTCACCACCATTGGACTGGAGCATTGGAAACGTGTTCTCTGGAGTGATGACTCACGCTTCACCATCTGGCAGTCCGACGGATGAATCTGGGTTTGGCGGATGCCAGGTGAACGCTACCTGCCCGAATGCATAGTACAAACTGTAAAGTTTGGTGGAGGAGGACTAATGGTCTGGGGCTGTTTTTCATGGTTCAGGCGAGGCCCCTTCGTTCGAGTGAAGAGAAATCTTAACGCTACAACATACAAGGACATTCTAGATGATTCTGTGCTTCCAACTTTGTGGCAACAGTTTGGGCAAGGCCCTTTCTGTGGTGCTATTTGAAGTGAGGGAAGGGATGGAAGGGAAGCATATACCAGATACCGACTTGACAAGGCACCACCAGGTTTTGGAGGAGGGAGACAAGTTTGAAAGCTCTTTCTTGAGACTCGACAGATGTTGTTTTCTGGCTTACCTGAGGATAGACACACACTTGTGGGTTTTGTCAAATGATCTGCGGTTGCCTTCGGTTGGATTTGCCTTCCATGAGGAGAGTGCAAGTCGTTTTAAAGCAACAACCTCGCAACAGGATTCAGAGCGCCAAGAGCGAGAGGATGGGTAAGAGAACTGAAGAAGAGGTGGGATGAATCTGTGCATAAGAGAGAGCAAGTTTCTGTGGAAGAATTCTCAGGCTGAATTGATATCAGTGACGGTGGATATAGGAGACCAGTAGTCTATTGGCCTGAGGAACCCGGGTGTGAAGCTGGTGAAACGTTGCCAGAGACCACGTCTGCTCTTGCTTATTGCTCAAATTAGCGGAGTAGATCTAGTTTTACTTTTGATTGGAAGCGCCTTCTTACTTAAAAAAAAAAAAATATATATATATATATATATATATATATATATATATATATATATATATATATATATATATATATATATATATATATATATATATAGCCATCCCACCCTCTTCTCAGTCAACCTAAAGGGAAATTTGGCCCAAGTCTTCTACAAACTGGCTGGCCATGCCTGATTTTTGTCTGGAGCTGGTTAGAAGAGAAATTTGCAATTTGTTGAGGGTGCTGCCAATAACTTTCCACCCTTTGTCGTCAAAAAACACTGTGGGATATTTAATGTCTAACCAATCCTAATAAACAAGACACCCAGCTTGATGACGGCACACACAAACAGGACATCCAAGGGACAGTACTTGACAAGGGACAGTCTGACAACAGACACTACTTGAGCAATGCCATACCTGCAAAGCACCAACCTGACGGTTTATAGCTGGGGCCAGAATCGAACCCAGATTAGACAGCTGGAAGGTAAGCAAGGTACTTCTGTTCACAATCATGTCAGACTATATGTACAGTAGTAAATATACACACATGACCGATGTCTCCGAGTACGCTGAAGTTAACGTATAACCGATGTTAGACTGGAGAAACAAAAAGCCAAAGCTAACCACCCAGTGTATTCACATACTTTGAGCTGGATTGTCACTTATTGCTTTGCTTAAGTGTCAGAGATATTAAAAAAAAAACAAGCATAATCTGCCTTGCAAGGCAGGAAAACAACTTCAATGTTATTATTTGATATCTGAGCTTTTCCTTGTATAGGCCTGCATCGTTGTAACACCCATCTTGTGATGGAGTATTTTTGTGGGTGTGGATGTGTTCTTTGATTTTGAACGTGATGAAAGTATATAGTTTGCTTTTGCCGTCTTGTTATGAGAAACTTGAGCATTGGGAAATAACACTCCCATGATAATGGCCACAAATGTTCCATTTACCACTACTATTACTACTACTACTACAACTACTATTACTGCAAGGGCCCCAATTATCACACCTTCTTGTGGGGTCAACCAGGGAAAGGGAAAGGTTTTGGCCAAATCTTTCACGATCCGGCTGGCCAGGCTTGATCGACTGAAGTTGGCAGATATTTCTAATACATTCATGGTGACGGCGATAACTAGCCGATTCAAGGACACCATGGGATCTTTACCGTCAAACAACTATTGCTTGCGTTATTAGAAGAATAAAATATCTTTGATTCACGATCATGAGATGTTTGTTACAACCGAGAACATCAACGTGTGATCCAAGAATCCTGTTTTTCATTTCCTTTTGCAAAACAATTTATCATTTGAATGTTATATATACCACAGAAGAATCACCCAAATTCAAGATGATAGCCATACAATATTTCCGCTGGTCAGAGTACAAATCTTTTCAAAAATTCCTATTGTACAGGATGGCCTGAAAGTCGCCTTACACCTGCTACGTTTCTCGCACCTCCCTCTCTTCCCCTCCAGGTATGCAGCAACACTGACCCACTGACGCGGGTGTCAGTAAGAAGTTCGACGGCGTGGCGGACACGTATTGTTGTGGTGTCGAAGAGCAGTTAGTTGCTTGTGTTTGGGTGCATGAAAGGGCACACGCAGGCCAAACAATACGGCCCTTCCAAAATGATGAAATCCACCCCAGATTGCTCGGCACGCACACACATAAACCAATAGTAGCAAAGTACGGTAAATCGAGGCAGCCGAGACTTATTTCATGCCTCCCAGATAAGGATTGTAGAATGAAACGACCAACAAAATTTTAAACAAGCCGAAAGTACTTGTAAGCATACCTGCGAGAAAGGGGTGTGCCTCTGCAAAATGAAACAGTTGGATAACTTCCTGATCAACTCGTCCAAAGTGTCGATATCTTGTAGTCTGTATTGCAAAAACTCCCAATGACATGGGACCGTGAAAGGCCAAAGGTTCGTAGATGGGCGCGTTCTACCCAAACGTCCATGCTTCTTAACACTGATGAGAAAGTCATATCTGGGGTTTGTGGGAAGGTCATACAGTTTAAAAAAATTATATTTACTATTAATCATGTTTGGAAGGAGTGTGGGGGGGGGGGGTGGCAGGAGAGAGAGTTGTACAGACTGTGAGTGCTGTTACAAATATATATATATATATATATATATATATATATATATATATATATATATATATATATATATATATATATATATATATGTTTGTTTTGTTCTAGGTCCACAAGATAAATTATACAAGATTTTTGCATCTATTGGTGAAAGGATAAATGTCCGTTCGTGTGTGTGTGTGTGTGTGTGTGTGTGTGTGTGTGTGTGTGTGTGTGTGTGTGTGTGTGTGTGTGTGTGTGTGTGTGTGTGTGTGTGTGTGTTTTAAAACCATGGCCGTCGCTAGCTTATTGTATTAACAGGAAATACAGGAAATGAGAGAAACCCGACTCCCACCATCCACAGATATTTCTCGTCTATCCAACATGAGCAGGGTACCTGGTGAAGCCCAGTCTATTTTTTGTCGTGGCCTAAAACACTTCCCGACACCCACTAAAGAATGTGGTCGGAGATCATTTACTCTTTCCTTTCACATAGATACAAAGGGTTAGGCACTATAGAGCGATTAAAATAAAATTATAAAAATCTAACTTATTTGTCAAAATTTTCAATTCGTTTTCCTTTTTTTCTTTTGCCTAAAACACTCCCCGGCACTCACTGATGAACATCTAAAAGTTGGACGAAGATCCGTTCAGCCATCTCTGAGAACAATGGTGACACACACAGACAATCGGCTCTCTTATGGTGTAGATTCTCGTGAGTCCGATTTGCATTCAGGAGCAGAACAATTATGGTTAACCATTTTGAAATTGGCACTCTATCGTCTCAATGCTAAAAATTATGTTTAAAAGACGATTTGATTTCACATATTTCCTGCTAACAACGGCAGGTTAAAAGTACCGGCGAGCAGAACGGAGTTAGTGTAAACAAACGCATCAGTGTATGCACAAAAGGCCTCATTTAGCATTCATCACACTTCATTTTGAAAGTCACGTATTGCTCAAGTGCGGACAGTTTTCGCGGAACGCTTTGGACAACATACTCCATCTACCGTGGCCACCACGTCGTCCAGATCTGACGACTCCAGACAGCTTTGTGGGACTTCATCAAGGAGAAAGTGCCGTCAAACCGGTAAAGGACGATTGAAGAATTGCGCGCTGCGGTCGTGGCCTCTTTCGCACAGGTGACTTCACAAATGTTACACAAAGCTCTCTCAGAGGACTTGGTGACAAATTCGGTGATGCGAGGAGAATGATGGAGCCATACAGATACAGTGACTGATTAATTATTGTGAGTACTGCAAAAATAAAACCTGTATATCAAATGAGTTGAAGAAAGAATGTTTGCCTGGAGGAGGGTAAAGCGACTTGAAGGCCACACCGTAGTTGGTTGCACCATTTAGTTTTGACATACAATCACATGTTGAATGGTGCCAACAGACCATCTTTGGAGATTCTCAATGGCTCCTTCGTTACACACAAATTACACACTGATACATATCACATGATGGAGTCTCTTGTCAAAACGATGGATGAGGATGCACCGCTCACAAATGAGGGCAGTCTGTGTCTGTTTTAGCATGAATACATCTTAACTCTGCCATTGCCAACAGTAAAACTGCTCTCAGCATCACCCATGACATTCTCATCAGAAACTGTGACAACCAAGATACATTACATGAGACCCTTATTACCACTGATCCAGCAGGTGGATCTGCCGAATTCACACCTCCTTTAAAGACTGCTGCAATCTCGGTTGCAGCACCCTGCCTATAAAGCACCAGGACATTTTTCTGTTTTTTTTTTGTGATTTCCCATTCTATCAGGAATCATACAAAGGAAAGCATACTCTCATAGGGCTGCCCAGTCCACCCACCCAGTCCAGAGAATTCAATACCACTAGGCGTGCCTTCCAGCGCTTCGCTGACTGGTTTAATCAAAAGACAGCATGTTGTAATTCACAAACACATTGCATGTCGATCTGTGAGTGTCAATAAGGATGTAAAATGAAGACACACGAAAAAGGAACTTTTATAGCATGTAACTGTGGCTGTGGTTGTTTTATTTATTTATTTATTTACTGCATGCAGCCTCTGTTGCTGCTTGGTTGCATCATTTGTTGAGGGCACAGCTGTGCCGCTGATGCAATTCCCCTGTTTCCAGCAAGCTGGTACTCATTTTGCTAACCTTGGCAGGGTGACAGGCTGAGACAACACACCTGGTGTTAATTCAGCAGCTCGACAAGGGCTTGAACTAAAAACCCTAAGCCAGCCACCATCGGCCTGCTGCCGTTGTTGCCATCTGTGTTCTCCTTCCGTGTACGTTTATATTGTTGTGGGGTTGGGTCTCAGTGGTGAGCAGGACCGCTAGGGGGAGCAGTAGTGAGCTCCACCGAACACCCGGAATTTAGGTCGTGACCCTCGGATAAATCCAAAGGTACGGGTTCCTTACAGGACCATGAATCGCCAATAATTCGACCACGTGGAGTTGGGTTAATTGCCAACTTCAATATACCTAAGTACCCACGCGGCAAAGCTTACCGGGGAATTCACACCCTCGACAGGCCTCGAGCGGAACGAGCTGTTACCGTGCTCGAACCGTGTGTAACCCGAGCGGATGGTTACCGAGGCCCATCGGTCCAAATGTACAACTAAGGAAACGGACTTCCTCATCCCCAATACGCACCGTGGCAAACCAATGGCAGAAATGAAAAAGAACGAGCTGCTACATTCAACAAAAGGGGAATTTATTTACAACAATAATTGGGGAACGAGGGGAGCATGTAAGGACAGAGTATTCCGACTAAGCAATGCAAATAATGTACAACAAAAGCACTTAACAATTCTACTTAGAGACGGGCCCACACTCAGACACACACCCAAAGAAATGGACCTCGTCGGGTCTTTTATTGCCCCCTTCAGCTCGGAGGGAAGACGAGCTGAGGGGAGAGAACGCGCTGGCAACCTGGCCGCGTTCGCGCGGCTCGACGTCCACACCTTCCCGGAGCTCCAGTCGCCAAAAGCACGGACCAGGGCAGCCGAACCCAGAGGAGGCGAGACGAGGTGGTCTCCCTTGATGAGATGGTCGACCGCTCACTGTAATGCGCCAGACGAGACACCTCCGAAGCGCGGGATGCAGTCCGCTGCAGACCCAGACAGAAGCGCTCTGGTCCAGATGGGACGTAATTATCAATCCTTTCTTCCTGTCCTTTGGGGCGCGGTCCGCTACCCCGTGGCCTGCTCCCATTGGGTGGACGGCGTGTCGCGGCTCCGCCTTCTTGCCAAGGCTCTGGTCTGCTCGTTGCCCATTGGACGGAAAATGACGCATACCCTTATTTTGCGCGCAGCCAGAGTGAAACGCTTCGTGACCATATTTGGAATGAAAATCCGCCCACGCACATGCCGCATGCCGGCGAGCACGCGAAGAATGCTCAGGAGGTTTAATCCCCATTTGTCCTCGGAAGAGCCGGACCTGGGGCCACCACTCACAATTGACATTGTGGTACGGTGGGTTGCTTTAGAACCACGAACGCCACTCGGTTAACCACGAGTTCCAGTGTCCACCGTCTAATTATGCCGTTTAACTAGAGGTCATGTGGTTACATGAACGGGGAGCACACCCTCGGCAAAGCACCAATCTTATCTTGATTAGATCTTAATGAGGGTGGCCGTGCATTTAACCGCTGGTGCGTGCCGACTATTATTGGTCGTCTGTGGTAATTACCTCTCAGTCTATCTAGGTTCGGTCAATGCTGGATCAATGGAAGGAAAGGACAAGCACAGACAGGTTGGAACGTCAACAAGCAATTTATTAATAAAAAATAATAATAAATAAAAAGAACTTTTTATTTCCATAAGGTAAAAATAAATAAATTCCACATCAATCAAAATGATCGCAAGCTAATAAATAATTAATCAGGCAAAATCAATCAGAATGATAGAAAAGAGACAGAGAGCAGATGCTTAACCAGGGATTGACGTACTTAACAACTAAACACAGACAAGGGTACCCAGCAGATCATTCGGGGGGGAAGAAGAATCGTCTCGCGCACAAAAGAGAAGTCGTCCGTCAAACAAAAACGTCCCGAAATGTGTGAGCGTGCCTTGTCTGTCGCCAGCTCCCAGCCTTGCCGTGCACCCACCTGCAAACAGGCTTGAACGCCAGTCGACGTTACCCCCAAGAAATAGGTACGCCAAGAGCGACCGTCTGACTGGAATGATGAAGCGACCGTCTGACTGGCACTGATGAACTGATGCCAACTGACTGCCAAACTGATTTGTGCCTCACTCGTTGTCGACTCACCCGCGCGCACGCCGCTCTCACCGCTCACCCAAGAACGGACCTCTCCTTTTTATAGGCGGCCTGTCTCGGCGGCACAGACTCCCCCCAAATTCACCCCGCCCCCACTTGCGCAGTTACCGTGACAATCCGCACGGCCTGCGGGTTATTCCTCGCTTACGAGGCCCTGTCTGTGGTGCTGGGTGAGCAAAAAAACCAGCCATTTGCCAGAATTACCGAGCACAAACGTAAAGCGCTCATAAAACTGTCAACAACAATTATCACTTCACTGTTCAGCCGATATGAAAAGAAGCCAGTTAGCGTCCATAGAGCTGCTGGACGGGGTGTCGAACATCGATGGAAAAAGGCGGGTCTCGGCGTCCCTGAAAGAAATGTGTGTCAACGTCGCTGGAAAAAGGCGGGTATGGACGTCCATGAAAGAAACGGGGGAAGGGGGGCGTCGGCATCGGTGAAGGAAACGGCTAGCTCACGTGCATGAATGTGTCTGTCATGAAGAGAAAAAGCTTCCCATAAGAGAGGGGATCTATTCTTTACCCTTCTCAACGCATCACATTTAGAATCCCACCAGATATGGGGATAGGTCTATCCTGGACATGCATTTAGGGAAATAACTATCTGAATTCCTGGATGTTGGTATGCATTCGTCGGATCGGATTCTGAAATCCATAACAATATTTACATATTACCACAAGAAAGGTAATTTATACCGCAACATCATGCCGCAACAGAGGCTTTATGATGGTCGAAAATATCATGGGTAAGGATGAAAGACCACGGTGAAGTTGAGTCCATGGGCCGAGTTATCACTTTGCCATTGCAGACAGGTCAGTGGTCTCTCTATCTTCTTCCACCTCCTTTCTGGTTTAGCACCCTCTGTCCTGTCTGTGCCCCCCCCCCAAGTTTCTGCCCATGGTCCACCTTCAATCCCCTTTTGGTGAAACTCCCAAAATCCAGGATCACTGCTCACCTCCATTCGTTTCTTCGTCTTTCCTTTTTTTCTGACTGTGGAATCAACTTCCACATCCTCTTTCATCTCAATCTTTACTCCAGGTCTTCAAGATAGTTCACCAGTCACCACCATCTCAGATCATCCCCCATCTAAAACTAATATCGTTTTACCCTTTTAGGCCACTTCTTCCCACCACCAACCCATAAGGGAGGCCAGTACCTCATCAAGTTGCTGACTCAGGCTTTATTCGTTGTGAGATGTCTGGATTTTTCAAGGAAGGACTGAGTACGACAGAGAATTCCTTCTGCTGGTAACTTGGAGGCCAGCTTGTAAATGTGGCCCTCGGAGGAGAGGCCATGGCTCATGGCAAGGCCAAAAGGTTTGAGAGACGAAGGGTCTTCAGGGATTTTTGAACAGCAATTTATCCGTCGAACGAGTCTGCTTGGTCAGTACCTGCGGCCACCACTATCCGTTTTCAGAATTAAGTAAACAACTTCAGAAAAAGGTCTCTTACAGCGTGCGTGGTTGCGAAATAATCAGGGTCCAAAATTTGTGAAATTGGTTCGCGAAAAGACGCCATCGACATATTACGTACGCAACATTGGGTGGACTATTCTGACCTCCCGCATGTGGCAAACCCTCTCTCTCACCCTTTACGTACGCCATATGTAGATCGCCTCACAGCATGCACACCAGCTTCCCGGGTCACCGCAACCAGCAACTCAGTCAGTCCTCGGGTACCTCCTGAGGTAAAAAAAAAAAAGGAAAAGAAAAACAGGTTGAACCCAAGAAAATCAAACGAATGTTGAGGCGTATATATGTATATATAGATTGTGGCGAGTGCTGAACAGACACTCGTTGTGACATCGACTGCACGGCATGTGTTAAATAAAGAATGAATCCTTGGCCCTTCCCAGTCAACGTTGGGAACGGACGGACCACACCCTCTGGGGCTTCCGGCACCGAGCCCGAGCCAGTCTCACTGCAAGCACCAAACCGGCTCCCAGCTTCAAGGCTTAGCTCGCAGGTTCTCACGGGCTCCAGCGTCCATCCAGCCGAAGCTCCAGCACAGGTCCCTCCCTCTCTCCCTCTCCGGGTGCGATTAGAGCTTCCCACCCGTTACCGACGTCCAGCACGGCTCGATCGGCGTCCGGGGCCTTCATGAAGCCAAGAACGGGACCCACGGTCGGTACGTATTCTAAAAAAAAACCCTTCCTCGCCTCTCATCGCCTCCTCTTCATGTTACACTTCTTCTCACTCTCCTCATCTTGTCCATTGTATTTCCATCATCAACATCTCTTCATCGTTCGGCACGTTGTGTCCTTAAATGAGAGATATTAGTCTTGGGAAGGACCAGAGTGACCACCCTTACCGATGTGAAAGGTATTACCTCAATCGCCATTAGTTCCTTATACTATAAATACTGGTGTCGTTGATCCCCAACAATGTCTTCCTCACTCTTCTTGCCCCCCTCCACCTCCCACAGAGCCCACAATCACCGGCTCAGTACGGACAAGCTACCCCTCCGTGCAGGGCCTAAACATCCCGTCAAAAAACCGCCAAAAATCATGAGCCACATGCATTGACTTGGCCGCTCAAACGTGCCAGGAGCACCCACGAGGCTTCGCGCGCGAACACCGCAATCCTCGGAGTCCTGGGCTTGATGTTGAAGAAGTATCGGTGTTTCGCTTTGGGACGGTGCTCATAGGTACGCAGTGTGTTACCCTGCTCACGAGGAGTCGTGACCAATGCTTCCGCAGTCACTCGTTGGCCGCACAAAGGAAACGGATTTTATTTTAAAACGTGAAAGGAAAAGGGGGTGAAAGAACTATATATGGCAGGATGAGGCGGCCCTGCGGAGCGAGGGTGCAGCCAGGCATGGGAGTCCGGCGTGTACGGCATGGCTAGCTGGGAGGGCGGGGAAGAGACCGCCCAACGACGCGACGACGGCAAGGGGGCGACACTGCGAGAGCAGGACGTGAACTGGGCCCAGCGCCGCGACTTGGCCAGGGTGAGCCAAGCGTGCGGCGCGGAGATGCAGCTGGTGGCCGATCTGCTGCTGCTGTCCGGGGAGGCACGACCGGTCTACTTCGATAATAACCCAGGGTGTCAATCGGCATCGCTTCCGCCGCCGTCTTCATCCACTCGAACCCCGTGGGCATCGTTCGAACATTGCCGGGATGCGGTGGTGGCGCGCAGCAAGGGGCTTATGATCCTGCTTCATGAACTCCAGGCCTCGCTCAACTTGGGCCGCTTCGCCGAGACGGCCAAGCTGGCAACCGAGACCGGTTCCTCTGCCGTGGCTCTCATCGAGTGCGCCACCCAGGCGGCCTACCTTGTGGCTGTGGGCGCTCCGGGGTCCAGGCCCGCGTGCCCGTCCTCCGTCGCCGACCCGTACCGGATGGCACGCTCACGGCACCGCATCGAGCGCTGTTGCGCGCGGCTATCTTCGCTCGCCTCCGAGTCACCCGAGGAGCAACTCACGGCGCAGCAGTTGCTGGACATCTCCAAAGATGTGCACGCGCAGCTTCTCGTGCTGAGTGAAGCATGCGCAGGGCTTGGGTGTGACCCAACGGCACGCGAGCAGCTCAAGCTGGCTGTGCACGGTGCCGGCGCCTGCGGAGCGGCTCTGCTCGCTTGCGTGCGCGCGCTCAGAGCGGAGCCCGGTGCACGGAGTCAGGAGCGCTGTGCGCTATTCGCGGCACCCCTGGAGCGCTCGGTGCACGCACTCGTCGCTCTCGCCTCTGAGTCGAGGTTCCAGGGACCCTCGGCCGAGCTGTCACCCACGGGCAAGGCGGCACGCTCGGGAATCCTCGGCGGGGCCATGAGCGTTGCCGCGGCCTGTGTAACCGTGGCTCGGTGGCTGCGTGACGCGGCCGTGACCGTGGATCCTCGACGCTCCGGTGAGGTGAACGAGAGGCTCCGCGAGGCCGCCGCGGCTGCCGCAGACGGGTGCGAGTTGTTGCTCCGGGCGCTGCGGGAGAAGGGCTCGCCGCGCCTTCTGCCGCCTGAGGAAGCCTGTCAGCAGGATGATGAGGTCGGAGGCGATGGCACCACAGCACAGGTGAACTGTGAAGAGAAACTTGAAGATGCCGACGAAGAAGAGAGGGAGGACGACGGACATGCTGATGGACGTGGACGGACTGGGAGCTGACAGAACGAGACTTGTCCTGCTGGCGAGAGGTTTTGACAGCTCGATGACCGCCGATATAATTATCGTTTTAATTGCGTGCAGGTACACGGGTTTTTGACAATCTGTGAAAATAGAGAATACAATTTGCTTCAGTGGCACAACGTTGATGAGCAGGTAGCAGATGGGCATTGAAATGTCGAATGTTCTGTCTCCGCTCATTCAGATTATATCAGTAACCATTGACAAACTGACAATGAGAACCATAGAGGGACACGTGCCACCGTGTTCAGACTCTCGGAGAAGGATCGGACCCATAGTCATTCAGAATAACCTGTAACTTGGGAAGGGAATAGGAGTCAACCACAGTGAGAGTGGATGAGCATCATCAGTGGACAAGAGCATCATCATGTGTTTTTTTTTTTTGGCACACCAAGAAAGACCAAGACCAAGGTTTTTTTTTTTGTGGCACACCAAGACCAAGACCAAGGTTTTTTTTTGGCACACCAAGACCAAGACCAAGACCAAGGGTTTTTTTGGCACACCAAGATCAAGACCAAGACCAAGGTTTTTTTTGGCATGCTCTCTCCCGCTCCGATTGACTCCGCTCGAAACCAATGACAAATTTACCTCGATCCAGCTATCCTGGTTACAGCTGTCATTGAAAAACTATCAGTTTTGTCAACACCAGCCTTCGGTGGGTCGATGAGAAACTGACACTCTCAGTTTGTCACTTATGAGTCTGGGTCTTGTCACTTGGTCTTGATTCTAATAATTCCAAATGTTGACGAAAGACCGGAATGGCGTCCCATGTTTACTTGTATGGGATCACGTTTCGTTGCTGGATTTTAAAGGATCATTTCACTCTGATCCTCCGCACTTCATTGCAATCTCCACGTGTCCTTTATTTGTGTAATGTCAGCGTTAAAATACTTTTACACCTGTATCGTTTTGGTTTTTCATAGTTTACAAGATTATGGCTTAAAATGGTCAATTCGTCATGATGTCAGTCCCTTCCTTACCTCTGGTTGACTTGTGCCTCGATAGTTAATCAACTTGGGAGCACATCGTTACATCATCATTACAGCGTTGGTGTTGCCCAAACAGTTACTAGGGCTACAGTCCACGTCGGGTCGCCGCTCCGACTGAGTGGTTAAGGCAGGAATTTGTAATTTATTTTGGGTGCTCGTGATAGTTCGCCGACTTCGCAAAGGACACCGTTGGACCTTTAACGGACGGGACTCCCAATTTAACGCCCGTCTGAGGGACAGCACACACATTGATGAATTACCCGACCTGTGTATCACCAGAATGGCAATTTATAGCTGGGTCGGGATTCGAAGCTTAGCTGAACAACTTAGAGTTGAGTGTGTGCACTTCTAAGCCATCCTGCCAGCCTTTGTCATTACATCAGGAATTCAAATAGTGAGGGTGGTGGAGGATCGGGGAGAGGGCGGCGCAGGATCGGGGAGAGGGCGGCGCAGGCACGAGGAGAGGGCGGCGCAGGGACGAGGAGAGGGCGGCGCAGGGACGAGGAGAGGGCGGCGCAGGCACGAGGAGAGGGCGGCGCAGGCACGAGGAGAGGGCGGCGCAGGCACGAGGAGAGGGCGGCGCAGGCACGAGGAGAGGGCGGCGCAGGGACGAGGAGAGGGCGGCGCAGGGACGAGGAGAGGGCGGCGCAGGGACGAGGAGAGGGCGGCGCAGGGACGAGGAGAGGGCGGCGCAGGGACGAGGAGAGGGCGGCGCAGGGACGAGGAGAGGGCGGGGCAGGGACGAGGAGAGGGCGGCGCAGGGACGAGGAGAGGGCGGCGCAGGGACGAGGAGAGGGCGGCGCAGGGACGAGGAGAGGGCGGCTCAGGAACGAGGAGAGGGCGGCGCAGGGACGAGGAGAGGGCGGCGCAGGGACGAGGAGAGGGCGGCGCAGGGACGAGGAGAGGGCGGCGCAGGGACGAGGAGAGGGCGGCGCAGGGACGAGGAGAGGGCGGCGCAGGGACGAGGAGAGGGCGGCGCAGGGACGAGGAGAGGGCGGGGCAGGGACGAGGAGAGGGCGGCGCAGGGACGAGGAGAGGGCGGCGCAGGGACGAGGAGAGGGCGGGGCAGGGACGAGGAGAGGGCGGCGCAGGGACGAGGAGAGGACGGCGCAGGGACGAGGAGAGGGCGGGGCAGGGACGAGGAGAGGGAGGCGGAGGGACGAGGAGAGGGCGGTGCAGGGACGAGGAGAGGGCGGCGCAGGGACGAGGAGAGGGCGGCGGAGGGACGAGGAGAGGACGGCACAGGGACGAGGAGAGGGCGGCGCAGGGACAAGGAGAGGGCGGCGCAGGGAGGAGGAAAGGGAGGAGGATGGATGAGGAGAGGGCGACGGAGGGGATAGGAGGGACGAGGAGAGGAGGGATGAGGAGAGGGCCTAAATTCTGGTTTAATCGCCTGTGTTGCTGTACCCCAGTAATGATGCAACCAAACTAAATTAAGTGGTCTGTTATTGTTTGGACGAGCACAGGTAATTTCCTTGGAGATCTTCGCTCATCTTTGTGAGCAAGTGTCACTGGTGAAGGAATTGATCATACGAAGAGCGGATGTGACATTCTGTCTTTGCAGTTTTGTGTACAAATGTATTGTACTTAAAAAAATTATTATTATTTTTGGTGCCCGGTGCACGATACAAAAAAACCCAACAACTTATATCATCATTACGTCATTATTAATGTGACTGAATAAGCAGCGAATGATTACAACTTTGTGCTGTGGTTTCAGGTTTGTATTCCGATCAGTATTCTACACGTATGTATAGATCTGTACCCCATGTAACATTTGTCTGGACAAGATGAATTATTTTGTATTCATTCCTCCTTCAAAATTGTTTGTCAAATGTTTTTTTTTTTCATGTGAAAATGGAGTCTTTTTGCACATGTTTTGATGAATTGCTCCATTTGGTTCTTGGCCTTTGCCCATTGATTGTTTTCCAGTGCAAATGTTTCGTCTCATTCAGAATGCTTCAGGTCTGATTCAAATGCCTTGTTTAAGATGATTCTTATTTCATCACTTGCCCATTCAAGATGTTTCCATTCAGAACTCAACAAATACCAACTTTGTGTACCTGGAGAGATCGAAGCTCGACAGCTGGCCTGTCTGAAGGTTGGCCTTCACCTGATGTGGTGTTTTGCTTTTTCATCAGATTTTGAATTCTGATAAAATCGTTGTGCCTGAAACATTTATCCCTTACTGGTTTTCAACTTTAAATAAGATGAAGTGGAGAATGATATTTTTGTACAATATTTATTTTTTGAATGTAACTTGCATTCGGAAAATAATGACTCATGCACACACACACCCTCACCCCTTACCTTCACACACCCTCCCCATTTACCTCCACACACACCTTACACAACACACACCATTCCCCTTTTCCATAAGGGTGGTGTGGATGATCTTTCAACAAAAATGGAAGGTGCTCACTGTGCAAACGAGATGGAACAAATCGAATTTGGGCACAAAGTACAGACAGCAATCATTTTGCATCCGTACAGAATGTGCTCAAAGCACCTGCTCTTTGTGAATGTTCTGTCTTTCTTGGTACAGTCTGTGAATTTATGGATAGGATTTATTTTAATTTTAATCTGGGGTGCTTGAGTTGGATATTCTAGTATGACCTACCTTTCTTCACTCAGTTATAATGATGACGTTTGTGTTCGCAATACAGTTTGGCAGTTCTGAATGTACTCCAGTAATTGTATTGTTTAATCCTCCTGATTAAGTGATTATAGCTTGGCTCAAGTTGAAAGCTTAGCTTACAGTTTCTGTTTTATTAACTGGAAAAGCCAGAGGTTCAGTCTTGGTGTTGCAAGATTATCATTTCTTGATGAACAAATGGGTGAATGAATGAATATCCAAGAATGGTGGATCTTGTGATCATCGACCAACCACAAGTGCCCCTTTTACACTATGATGAATTATTAAGTGTTCGTTTGTGTTCACCTCTATTTATTTGCCATTAAAAGTGTTTGCATTTCTGTTATTCTGCAGTTAATCTTGCTTCTGTATCACAGTCGCGATGCTTATATGGTTATCGTTTCCATATTTCGATGTTTGGCTTGGGAGGACGGCATAGACATACGTGCACTAACCTTTGATCTGTCTATCCTGGGTTTTAACCTGGATGTAGCTGTAAGCTGTCACTCTGGTTTCTTGCATGTAGGGTGATGCGACATTGTGTGTTCCATCCATCGGATGGACGTTAACCCCCGGTTGGTGTCTTTCGCAAAGAGTCGGTGAGTTATTGCTGGCAATCCTGAATAAATTACATAATTTTTGGCCTGACCAACTTTCGGGAAGGGAGTGGCAATTCACCCACAATAACTCTTGCCAAGAGCTTGTTTGAGGAGAACCGATGCTCTGTGGCGTCCATCCTGTCCCTCACCTAAAAAGGCAGTACTGCATGCTCTGTCTGAGATAAGGCAGAATGCCAAACCCTGTCTTTTCCTCAAAATCTCGTGTCCCCAACCCATCCCTTTCTGTCCCAATCTTACCCTGACATACCCCCACTCTGCTGGACTTTGGGTTCTTCTCATCTGAAAAGGTAGAGAAAGTTCTGTCTGGCCTTGATTCTGCTTCGGTGATGGACGCAGGTGGCATCAGTATCCATGTTCCCAAATCCTCGACTTCCGTTCTTGTTTCCACCTCTATCTACCTTATTATGTCTGTTCGATGTTCTTGCTTCCCCTCCATCTGCCTTATCAAGTCTTTCCTGTTTTCAAACAATTTAATCTCTGACCATCAGTTTGAATTCCATCCCAGTCACTCAACTCTGAACATGCTGCTGCTCCTCTCTCACTAATAGTTGGAATACCTCAATCTCAAACAAGAGGTCAGGACCATCTCCCTGGACAATGGACATAGTCTCTGGCATTTGACAAAGCCTGACATCCTGCTTCACATGCCAATCTTCTTGCCTGTGGCTTAGAAGGCCTCGTCAGCTCTCAGATCCCCTCCCCCTCACCTCGTCACCTCCCAGATCCCCCCTCGCATCGTCACCTCCCAGATCTCCCCTCGCCTTGTCACCTCCCAGTTCCCCTACCCCGCCCAAATTCCCCCTGTCCCACCTCCTCCCAGCTACCCGGCCTCCTTTCTGGTCTTGCCTCCTCTGCCCTTTCTGTGCTGCCCCACCCAGGTTTCTGCAGGGTGCAGGCAGTCTGCCAATAACCCCCTTCAGTCGCAACTCTCAAAATTCAGAATCATTGCTCGCCTCCACTCAACAGTCTCTCTTTATTCTCACTTGTGGAACCAACTTCCTCAGTTTCTGCAATATCAATCTTCCTTCCAATGCTTCAAGACAGTTGTCATGCCCCATCCACAACCATTCTCTTTTTAACCCATGAACCCTTCCCAAGCACACCTCGTTCTGTGCTTCCAGTTTTTTCTTCCGCTTCTGTGATTGAGTTTGCGGCTGTATCCACTACTCACCTTCACTCTTTCATTCCTGCCTCTGGAACAAACTCCCACTCTCTTCAATCCCACTCTTCCCTCCAGGTCTTTAAATTCACCACCATCTCATATCTCTCCCCCGCCCCCCCCCATCCAAAGCTATGATATTTTCTACCTTTGTTAAACACCTCCTTCAAATTCTCCACTTTCCTTCCTGAAAGTCCATGTATTGTCCATCCCCACCTCATCCCTCTCTTCCACAGATCTCCTGATGTCCCTGTTCTCCACTGTTGTGCTTCCTGCTCTCGTCTCCTGCTCCCTTTGTTATATGTTCTGTGTTAGCTCTTATATGAGGCTCGACAAAGTAAACAAAAAAAAACATCCGTCTTATTCACCTTGTGTGTCTTCCTCTTTCCCTCATCCCTAATTTCCCCAAGTCTCCCTCTATTTTGTCCTTCAGCCCTGATGTTGATGTGTCCCCACCCTTTCCCTTTTCATTTCGTTACATCCTAATCAAGTGTGTTCTCGCTCTTCCATGAGCCTCAACACTGTGTACAAAAAATTAAATACCTGCAACTTTCATATTCTTTCAATTTTGTAAGAAGCATCAATGTCAATTCTGAATTTCATCAAAGGGAATTCATTGCCACAGGGGGCTAACGTGAAAAGCAACAACAACCTCGATTTAACCCTCGACCTCTTTGCTGACGTAGTGACAGCCCGTTGAGCTTGTGAATCTTCGCAATAGCCTCAAGAGTTTCTCACACAAACACTGTAAGCTACAATGGTTAACATCTTTCATGGTTGCCAGAGAGCCCATTAATTTACATATGTATATTGGAGATCAATTTCCATATATAGAGTTGATAAATAAGATAAAATTCCTGCATGGGATGAGCATGGAAAATCCTGATTCGAACTCAGGGCCTCTTCGCTAACAGTCCACTGAACTCTCGGGTCTTTTCAGCAGTTTCTCATCCTTCTCTGGTCACAAAAGCTGGAAAATAAATGGAGCGACAGTGATTTGCAATAACGAGACGGCGAAGTCAGGGCTCGGTCATCCAACTCAGTCAATTATAGGCTAATATCAGTGAGGTGGGTTGACAGGATGGCCGAAGACGATATGCAAACTCGCCTCTAAGCTGTCTAGCCTCGGTTCGAATCTCGACCCCACTCTAAACTGTTATCCCGGTGTTTCACAGGCACGGTGATTCATCAATGTGTGTGTCCCGTCCTTCAGATGAATGTTAAACGGTTGTCCCGTCATTCGCCGGTGGATGTTAAATAGCCCATGATGTCCTTCGTGAAAAGTAGGTGAGCTATCGCCGATACCAGGGCCAAATTTAAAATTCCTGCCTTAACCAAGGACACAGCTACATCCTCAGCCAATGATGCGACCTATAGCCTTAAGCTGCATACGAACAAAGAAGAAGAATCAGTGGGGTTTTGAAATGCCATCCAGTGAGCACCACCATCATTCAATATATGTTCCAACTTCTACAGTAGACAAAGAAAATGTGGAGTTTTACGTAAAGTTATAGGAATTGGTAGAACAGGTGCCCAAAGGAGGTTTTAATAATTATGGGAGACTGGAATGCAAAAATTGGAGAAGCAGGAGCACCAGGGATCGCAGGAAAGCACAGATTTGGTATTCAAAATGATGCAGTGGAGCGAATGTTGAAGTTATGTGTGGAGAATGCTCTGCCAGACTCACACTGTGGGACACATCAAGAACTCCTTATCCAGAATAGAAGGCTTCATTAAGTGAGAACTGCCCGTTGAGTAAGCAGGTTTCAGAAGAGGTACCAGAGATCAAATTGTAAATCTGAGGTACATCATGGAAAAGCAAGGGAATATCAAAGGAAGGTGTATCTGTTTATTTACATTACTAGCAGGGTCTCCCGGTTGGCATTTTGAAGGAATCAAATTTTGGGTTTTTTGTGGAGGCCGAAAGCACTTCCCTTCATCCACTGAGTAATGGGGGGGGGGGGGTCGAGCATCATTTATTACCTTTCACATAGCTACAAAGGCTTAGGCACTGTGGAGGTATTAAAAGAAAAAAAATTCCCCCCAAAATCTAACTTTTTTTTTCTCTAAAACACTCACTGATGAACCTCTGAAAGTTTGACGAAGATCCTTTTGGCAAAGAAAAACGGTGACACACACCTCTTCGTAGTATAAATAGCAAAGTCTTTGTGTTGATAATTAATGTTGATAACGCTGAGAAATAGGGAAGTCAAAGCACATGATAAGAAGCCTGGACACTAAACAATAAGTTATAAATAATAAGGACACTAAACAATAAGTTTAAAAAAAAAGAGTGTGGAGAGACAATGGTTTGGATAAGAGGTTAGATAGGGGTTCATTGTCTCCCCTTGATCAAGCTGTATAGTCAGTACATCATGAGGAAATCAAATGTGGATGACACAGAGGCTGAAGTCAGGATTAGAGGAAGATGTATCAACAACCTAAGGCGTGCTGATGATAGAGCTCTGGTAGCAGAAAGTAAAGAGGACTTGATGAAACTGCTGCAGATGGTGAATAAGGAAAGTGAGAAGGCTGGTCTTTATTTAAACCTAAAAAAAAAAAAATTAAAATCTTGTAAACTGAGAAGGGAGACGATCATGTGGAAATCATGGAAAGTTTTATCTTCCTGGGTTCTAATATTGAAGTGAGTAGAGAATGTGGAGCAGAAATTGATAGATGGTGAGTGTTGGGGAGAACAGCAATGTCAGGAATTTTCAAAACAATCCAACAGGAAGATGGTGAATGCTCTGGTATTTCCAGTTGCAATGTATGCATGTGAGTTGTGGGCAGTGGAATAGAAAGGAAGGAATAAGATTGACAGTTTTGAAACGTGGTGTTGGAGACGAATGTAAAAATCCCATGGACTGCAACAAGAACAAACCACTGTGTGTTTGAAGAAATTAGACAACCATGTACATTGGAAGGGCTGATAAAACAGAAACCGTCATATTATGGATTCATCGTGCATGCAGAAAACGAAAGGCTGGAAAAGTCAATCATGCTGGGTATGGTTGAGGGAAGAAGAGGCAGATCTTGTATGTGCTGGATGGATAGGGTAAAGGCTGCTTCCAAGCTCTCTCTGCCAAAGCTTCGGGAAGACAGGGATGTTTGAAGAAATCTGATCGTGAATGTCATCAGAAGTTGGACACGAGTTGACGGAACTACATTAGACTGCGTTGGAGATCAATCCCCATAAACAGAATTTAATAAACAAGCATAAATTCCTATGTGGGGCCAATATGAAAAAAGAAAAAAAAATTCTGACAACCTGGGACTCAAACCCAACTCTTCTTCACTAACAACTGAACCTTTTAAAATAATGCAACAAACAATGAAAAGAAGAATGGCCATTTAAGCCAGACAAACCACCTCCAACTTTTACATTATTTCAATGAAGTGATGCTTGATTTTTGAAGCAATGGTAGATGTCAATTCATATGATACACAATTTCAGCACATTTCCGTTTGTTTTAACCCAGAAAGAGCCATGACAAATCCTGGATGTCAATATGAAAATTTGTGAAAGTATATCTCAAGTTCACAGCATAATGAAAGTATATTTTTAGTCAGACCTCACCTTGAATACTCACTATAATTCATGAACCGGTGTTAGTTTGTTCGTGTGTTTGTTTGTTTGTTTGTCATGCTACTCCTACATCCATCCATCCATCAGGACCACACTCTGTGCAGAGCGTTGGTGCTGCCTCAGCAGTTTACTTGGCTGTTGTGCACAATCCTGGACAGGTTTCCACTCCAACACAGGATACCAGCAAACTGGCACTCATTTTGCTGACCTCAGAAGGATGACAGGCAGAGTCAACCCCACCTGGTATCAATTCAGCAGCGAAGGGGGATTGGAACTCAGGATCCTGTGAACCCAAGCCCACCACCCTAACCAATAAGCCAACACAAAGCATACTCCTCCTATAGTTCTGAGCCAATTACATCCAGACTTGCTACAGAGGATCAGCATGACCCCAATTAATGTATAGGGATGTTTTTTTTTTATCTTCACTGGTGGTCTTGGAAGGATGGGGGTGGGGAATGCAAATGTGTATCATGTCACGCCAGTGCAGGTGGGTAAGGATATTATAAGCCCCCACCATTTACAGTGCAGTATTTGTCCCAACGTTTCAGTGCAGTGAGGTGTTTAGAATTACAAAGCAGGAGACATTTTGCATTTGGTGGCAAGGTTTCCACGTACATGGCAGCAATGTTATCCTCGCTATAATTCACAGACTGGTGTTTGTTTGTTGTGGTACTCCTACATTTCTGGCCCAGTTACATCCGGACTTGCTACATAGGATCAGCATGAACCCAATTAATGGAGAGGGGTGCTTTTATTTTTGCAGATGGTCTTGGGGGATGAAAGGGGGCGGGGGGGGGACGCAAATTCTTCATGTAAATATGTATCATGTAACACCACCTCGAGGTGGTGGAGGGAATTACAAACCTCCATTACAGCACAGTATTCTTGTCCACATGTTTTTCAGTGCAGTGAAGTGTTTTGA
Source organism: Eptatretus burgeri (assembly GCF_056783735.1). Classification (NCBI taxonomy): domain Eukaryota; kingdom Metazoa; phylum Chordata; class Myxini; order Myxiniformes; family Myxinidae; genus Eptatretus; species Eptatretus burgeri. The sequence goes on from NC_140969.1 coordinate 92,180,470, forward strand.
ATTGAGCAGTAGGTATGTTTTTGCTTCATGCACATAACCTGGGTTTTTTTTTGCATTTAAAGCTGTCAGCCACCTGTACACCACTTTATTGAAGTGGTTGGGGAGACAAGTGGTTAATTCTACCACAGGTTGTTTGAAGTAGAAGTGCCTTCTGCTTTTCTTGCAGCCACTATATGTTAGAGGCAGCATGAATTATGGCATGCAACAAATTGCATTCTAAACATTGGCAAAGCATTTTCTCAAGTTAAACGAGAAATGCACTTGGTGGAGTGCATCAGGCTGAAGTGTATATTTTGTATCCTACTGATGGGCCGGATCTGGACAAAAAACCTAAATCTAAATCGGCTTGTTCTTGTCATCAAACAAACTCATCCAAGTTTCTTCCTAACCCATCCACACCTTTGAGATATCATGCTTGTATACAATTTTTTGGCTCTATCCATCAATGGTGAAGAATCACTAAAAATATAAAATAATAAGTCAAATCCAGATAAGTCTGCACCAAAATAGAACAGATCGGGCCTTGTCATACACCGAACCTGTTCACCAAATTTTGTCAGAATTGGTCAACTTTTTGAGATAACGTTTTGTATATGGTTTTGGTCTTCTCTCAATGAAGAATCACTGAAAGTATCGCATCCGTATCCTCACCAAATTCTAATCAGTCGTCGTCACACACCCAACCTCTTCATGAAATTGTCAAAATCTGTCCACAAAGTAGATATCTTATTCACAGACGGAGAGCCAAACAGCGGTGAAAATAACCTCTGTCCACCATTGGTGACGGAGGTAATCACACCAAAACAAATAAATAATAAAATTAATAAACAAACAAATAATAATTGGAATTTCTTTTTCTTTTTAAATCAGAAAAAAAAACAAAACAAAAGTACAGAAGGACCAAGCATATTTTCATGCTACTTACCTTCCCTACCTTGTTTGTACACTTTTTTTTATTTAGTTGTAAAATAAAGTTGTTGTTTCGTTTATTTAGAAATGCTTTTTATTTAGTTGTAAAATGAGACTTGAGCAAAGTGCAGATGTGGCGATTTATTTTTATTAAAAAAAAAAAAAAAAAACCAACAAAAAACAATTTAAATCCTGCTCAAAGCCGAGTTATCTTATTAGTGTGAAAAACAAAATCTGCATGTTTATTACAATCACATTTTGGTTTGTTAATTATTTTACGGCTGACTTTGTTACTTGTTTAAATGACAAGTCTTACACGACAGGATGCCTCGAAAGTTTTTGATCCCATCAACTCTGCACATGAAAGGACTAGTCATCGTTGCCGTGTACATTTCATGGATTGCAAAGAGCTGGTTATTTGGACTCTCCACATCAACAAATAACAAGTCTCTCACCAAGTCACCCTGCCACCCACCACCCCCCCCTCTCCCAAATTGCCCTGCAAATAAATGGAACATATACAAAGACAATGCAGAACTTTATTCCAAAGACTATCAGAAACAAGTATTTACAAAGAAACAACTTTAACCATAATATCTTTATACAAATTAAATGGCAGCATTTTGAATGAGCGAGAGCTTGTTTTTATATATATAAAAATGTATTTAATTGCTCTTTTCAAAAAGTAAAAAGCAGCCTTTTTATTGCGACAAATAAATTAAATTACACAGGGTTGTACTGGGTTTTGTTTTTTTGTATACATAGGTAAGGCTAATGGATGAGCTTGAACAGAATGGATCAGGGCACAACGGAACAAAAGGAACAGCAGGAGGAAATGCCAACAATGGGGTGAAGGGAGAAAATGGATGAAGAAAGACAAACAAGGAATGTGGGTAACGATGAGGGGTAGGGAAGAACGTAACGGGTGAACAAGATGGATACATAAGCAATTTTGGGAGGGTAGGGAGGGGGTGGGAGGTGTGGTTTAATGGGTGTAGGAAGGATCACGATTTTGGATGGGAGATCTGAGATTGCGATCAACAGCTGTTATGAAGAATGACATTGACATGAATGTAGAAGTTGGTTCCACACAATGGGGGGCGGGGGGGAATTGGAATGAATGAGTGGAGGTGAGCAGTGGTTCTGCATTTTGTAAGTTTCATTGGTGGGGGTTGTTGGTGGACTGCAAGTGTCCTGCAGATACAGTACCTGTCTGATAGACAGCCTTACAGAAATCTTACTCGATATCAAACAAAGAAAATTGATGTTAATGCAACGATATATGCATATAAAGGACTCAGCCACATGAAATGACCTCAAGAAAGGGGGGGATAATCATTCAATATTTTACAAAAATCTGCTAATCTACTTAATTTAATCTATTATTGCTAAAATCCACTCACGTTTTACCGACCTTCCCCAATTCATTGGCTTCCTGTGCATCACTGACTTGCACCTGCCGATATTTCCTCTTTAAAGTACTCACACCTTAAACATCATAGTATAAAAGCTAATGTCGAAAAATAAAAAAAATACTAAAAAACAAAACATTTTGGGGAGAAGAATCCTGGCAAGTGTTTAAACCAACCAAGATAAATCACCAAATAACAAAACTTATATTGCCAATCTTTCTATGGATGAGCTCTCATAATTCAGATATTATGCTGGCAAGTGCTTCGATTCAATTCACAAATGAAAAATGGGGGGGGGGGGGGAGAAAAGAAAAAAAAAGAAAAGAAAAGAAAAGATTGGATATAATTCAAATGTCAAAGTGCAATCAAATTAAATGCAACAATTAATTTTGTGTGCAGCTGGATTCAAACTCGTTAGTTAGCTCGGAGGCGAATGCTCATACTGCTACCCTGCCAACCCAGACCGAAGGCAAATTATTTAACACTTAAAATACACATTATTGCAACAAAGTTGGGGCAGAAATTGAATTTAAAAAAATGCTCAAGAGAGCCACCACTTGGCCAAAACACTGGTGGTGTCAGTTGATGTGGATAATTTCAGCTGCGACTGGAATTCCACCCACTCTGACCAATCTCAGATTTCAGTGGAAAACTGTGATTCTGTGCTGGTCTTTTTTGATGCTGTTCAGGTGCTCCAAAGATCTCACAATCAAGATGGTTACCTCTCGTTGCCTTGAACATGGTCATCGCTGCCGACATTTCCTTCATTTTATCGGATGTAGAAGCGGCGTTCTGCAAATCACAGTGCAACTGAGATGAAGACGTTTGTATTCACTGGCTGAAGAATGCCCCCCACGTGCTCACAAATCATCCTTTTAAAAACTAATTTTGATCCCCCTCAAGCATGCATTCATGTGATCTAATCGCAAGCAACAACATCACACCATACGTCCTTGAATGTCCAAATAAGCTCGAGAATGATGTCCGATAGGATGGCACAGTGGTCGCACACCAGCCTTTGAACCATTTAGTCTGGGTTTGATTCCCGATCACATGATAAACTGTTAGATTGGTGTCTCACAGGCGGGGTTGGCCAAATCACAAACTCTTGCCCCAATGTGCAGGGGCACTGCATCAGCAGCACAGCCTGCCTCAGTGACAATGCAACCAGCAGGCCGAATATGCATTTGCCAGACACCCAGAATGGCACTCACACGTCGACCGATATTCCTCCACCCACATTACATCATAAAAATACTTGTACCAAGTTTGATTCAAATCCCTTCTGCTGGTCTCAGGTATCACATTTTTACCTGACATGACCTCTGACCTCTCAACTACAAAAACGAATCAGCTCATCTCTGCATCATACATACTTGTACCAAGTTTGACTGATAATTTCAGCCGTTCTTAAGTCAATGCAGTAATGAAAACTTATCACGCACGGACAGAGAGAGACCTGAAAACAATGGTACAGCGGATAAGCACAATAATTGTGCGTTTTTTATGAGAAAAGCATGAATTTTCTGACATAGTTAGTGAATACCATAATATAAGGTTTATTTTCAGATGTGGAGGGAAGTCAGATTTGACCTCTGAGGACAGTGAGAGGTCAAATCCAAGATGGCCGCCAGTCCACCGGGTCAAATGTTCAAACGCGTTTAATTTTGGAACTAAACAGTGTAAAAAAAACATTTAAGGTGTCATTTCCAACTAAGTTTGGAATGGCCATTCGTTTGGTGATACTTTTGAGCTCGCCAGGAGCCAAGGAAATGCATTTCGATCAAGGTCAAGGTCAAATTACACTAACTTTTGGACATTCTTTTAGTAAAGACAATGGATTGGACCTATGCAATATAGCGAAACTTCGCTTCCATTTTGACACTATAGGGATGATAATACAAAAAAACTAACAGAATAGTCCCATGCTGCTAGTCTATTTAATACTTTATTAATAGCAATGATGATGATGGTAATGGTAGTGATCAAAATGTAACAGCCTCCAGAACAGAAGCACAGTGCAGTGCACTTGAGCGCAGCTTTGGCACACTTGCACCGTCCAGTGCATCCTTTCTCACAGCGACAGCGGATCAATTCATGGCACGATTTTGATGCTTCAGGGAGAGTGGTCCAAAGCGGCTGCCACCCAGTTGTTTCCTTTGTCCAGCCCCAGTCATATGGCTCTGGCATCTCTGGATCCAGGACCAATGCCTGGTTCCAACAGTTGGCCTGGTAGCAAGTGTGCTTGATGTGCTGTTTGAGTGCTGCCTGGGTTGGAGGAATGTTCTCTAGAGTTCTAGACTTCTGTGTGAAGAGCTGTTTCCTGGCATGATTCACTTCCGTGCTCTCACTGGTTCGGTCGTACATCGGCACCACAAATCTCTCTAGCAGTAACATTGATCCTTCACTGACCTCACTTGGCATGCATAGGAGTTCATTGAAAGCATCATTCACCTCTGGGAAAGACTTACAAGTTTCCCAGGCAGTCTTCTTTCCTCTGCCAGCGAATGCAGATAGTGTCACACCCAGTGAAAGTGTGAAGGACTGGGAGAGTCAGACACTGTGTTTGATTCATTGTGGCAACCATTTCTTTAACAGCTATGTAACGAAAGCTTGACCCAACACCAAAGGCAACCCACAGCTCATAAGGAGCTGTCTTGCTGAATGAAGCTGCAACCAGTACTACCACATCAGTATCAACGGTACGTATGGTCACCTTCTTACACCCCTTTTGCACAGCATCTGCCACATGCAGAAGTAGACGAGTGTCGGCCTCCTCCTGTGAACATGGGGCAAGGCAGGCCAAGTATGACTCAGCCGGAGAGCAAAGGACTCCACTTCCATCTGTTGCATAGAGTTCCTTGCCCTCTGCTACAGGAAGATGAACAACTACGCATGACAGGAAAGCAAACAATTCGGTTTTGTTATCATCGTATCGAAGGAAGTCCTTCCAGTTCTTTGGCATCACAGTAGAAGGAGCCACTCTTTTCCTGGTGCCCTTTCCCCTCTTCTGTCTTGTTGAGGCTTTGAGGCTGGTGGGTCTGGTTCCAAAATTAAGGACGTTTGAACATTAGACCCGGGTGACTAGCGGCCATCTTGGAATTGACCTCTCACTGTCCCCTCAGAGGTCAAATCTGACTTCCCTCCACATCCAAAAATAAACATTATGGTATAACCTAACTATGCTAGAAATTTCATGCTTTTCTCATAAAATGCACAATTTGTTAAAATATGAGAGCTTATCCGCTGTACTACAATGCCTCCGGCAACTGTCGGTGGAGGAATTAAAAATAAATAAACAAATGGCCATCACCTGTATCCTCTGCCCCATGCTATTGCAATACCGATCAGGTTTTGTTTGTGCCCAACTTTAAATGATGGAGAATTGGAATGGCAAACAAGAAAGTTCTGTGCAGACAGACAAATAGACAAATAAACCAATGTCACCCGCAGGGTGACCCGTATCTTGCCGAAAGGTGACCACGTGTGACTTCTTTAACGTCACACTGAGGTGAACAGAGCTGCTATCCACCAGGAGCAACTCCTTGAGGAATATCTGCCTACGAGAGATTCCGATGAGAATCGTTCTACAGAGCAACCATGAAAAATATGTGTTTGCCTCATAACGTCACCAAATGACGTCATAACGTCTCAAGCTTGACATATCTAGAAAGCACTCATCGAGGTGTTCAGTTTGAGGTACTACACGATATGGTTCCTAAAACTTGAAAATTTGACCTTGGGGTCAAATATGTTTGACCTTAGGCGCTAACCATGAAGGTCAAGGCCAATCGCCACCAAAAATTAATCAGCTGAGCGCCAGACCATGAACTATATTCCCATGAAGTTTGAAGACGATCCGATCAAAATTACTCAAAAAAATAAGGGTTTCGTCGACTCCCCTGATTTGCGACAAAGTGACCTTGACCTTTGACCTTGACCTTCAAAATTTTATGCGCTGAAAGGGACCTCTATAGGACTCTGAGATATGGGAAGTTACAAAAATTTCCAATGATAACTGTGCTCTGCAGAATTTTTAATACGTGATTACAGACAAACAAACAAACAAAAAAAAACATACAAGCTGACTAACATATCTTGCAAAAACTTTGTTTTGGCAAGATAACAAGCAGTCATAGACTGGTACTTACAAAATCGTCAACTTGACCTCTGACCTTGTCTAATAAAAGCTGTCTCTGGAGAAGGTAGCGACGCAAACCAAAAGTTTCTATGATGATTCTGCACCAAACCATAAAAAAATCGAATGTTTTGGATGTTTGACCTCACTGTGACCTTGACCTTTGACCGATTTTGACCAAAATCTAATCAGCGCTCGCCACCACCCTCCTGAATCACGTGGTGTAATTTGACATTGGTAGCTTCTTCTGTTCTCGAGTTATCGTGCCTACAAACAAACAAACACACAAACAAAAACAGAAACGGAAGTCATCAATATACTTACGAAATCTTTAGATTTCGTAAGTAACAAACAGACCCAAATGCAATACCCTCTCCTACTCCTTCGGCGAGAGTAACAAGCAGATGACCATTTAAATTTTGATGTGAAAGTCCAATTAAATGCTTTTGATCAATGTACATACATTTCTTTGATTATGCTTCCCAAATGTCTCGTATCAAGTCCCAAGTTGCAAGGACAATCCATGAGATTCAAAAGAAAAATAATAATAATAATAAAAAAGTTGTCTGTACACCTCACCTACAAGATAAATACAATACACTACTTTAATAAAAATAAATAAATAAATAAAAGTACTGTGGAGTATGACTTGGGATGCAAAACAAGTACCTGCATCACATCCATTGCTTCTTTGTCCATCTTGGACAAACGTTTCATTAAGGTCGAGTGACACTCCTCTGCGAAGGTAAAATAAAAATGTGAACATTTCAAACGCCAGTGATGGTAATTCAAGGTGGTTGGGAGCATACAGCAATCAAATAATTTTACAATACATGGGCAGTGGGCACATGACCAATGTTTGAAGTACAGTGCACCGTTCATATAAACCACACAAAAAGCACCGGTTTGCGTCATCCCATCCATCCTCCAGTCTCGGCTCGGGTAAACCAAATTCTGTGGGGAGGCAGTCGCGGTCAAGCAACGCAATTGAGGGGAAACTTTAGGTCCACTCCACAAGTCTCAACAAATGGGAGTTCTTCCCGAAGCAAGTCAAACACATCTTTGTTATCTCAAGGCTGGACTCTCCAACCAGTATCCTTCCTCAATATCTTGGTAATTCCTTTTTAATGTCCATGTCTAGTGTGTGCTCCCCTCTTCCCATCTCAAGATACTTGGTAGAACGTGTCAACCCCGTGTTCCCAACCCATCTGGTTCTGACAACATCTTACCCTCACGTACCCATTGTCTATTGGTTGTGGTGTTTCCTCTCCTCTTTTCCTGTTGGTTAATATATTTGCTAATTGTGTCCAACTGTTGCCCCACTGTCAAGTTTATACCCCTTGTCACCTTTCTCTTCCAAGAGCTTCAATCTTCGAAAGAAAATAAAAAAGTAAATGGTCCAAATGCTTTTTTTTTTTAAACAACAAAGAACAACAACAACAACAACAAAGAATCAGGTAAAGCTTGGGCCTCTTGATCACAAACCCTTCCAAGACCATGATCATCCAACAACCCACTCTGCGAAACTGTCCTTAATCAAAGCATGCTCAACTGCTCCTTTATTTATTTCCCCCCCCCCCTGAAAAAAAGTGTCTGTCCAGTGTCATACACTTCCCTCCAGTGATTCAAGATTGGAGCTCACTGCCATCTCACCTTTCTCAATCATACCTGCAATGGTTTTTTTTTAAACACACTCTCGGCTCAGGGAAGAGCTATGACAGAACAAATCAGGAAAACATAACAAAGGGAACAGCAGGAGAAAAGGCTAAACACCAACAGCACGATGGAGGGAGAAACTAGGAATGCAGATAACAAAGGATAAGGGTGGACAATATGGATACACAAGCAAAATGTTTGGGAGGAGTGGTTTAACAGGTGTAGAAAAGATTACGATTTTGGAAGGGGGATGACAAGATGGTGGTGAACAGCTGTCCTGAAAACCTGGAGGCAAGAATGAGATTGAAGAGTATGGGAAGGTGGTTCCACAAACAGAAAAAAAAAAAAAAGGAATAAATGAGTGGAAGTGAGTAGTGGTTCTGGATTTAAGCTGTTTCACGAGGAGGGGGTTGCTGGTAGACTGCGTGTGTCCTGCAGATACCTGTGGGGGACAAAGCACGGAGAAGGCAGAGGCTGCGAGTCCAAAAACAAGGTGGAAGACAGACCACCGACCTATGGGCAATGGTGAAGTGATAGTCCCATAGAACTAGCTTCATCGTGAGACTCCATTGACCTTGAAAGCATCAGTTTCCATGACGTCAAGCTGAGCAAGATGTGAGGCAGGGGCACCAGCCCAGAGGGGAGAGCAGTACTCCATCGAGCTGCGGATGAAAGCCTTGCAGGTGGATAGCTCAGGTGTGCCAAGGAAGGACTTTGCATGATGAAGGATGCTCACTCAGCGTGTAGTTTCGGAGGCCAATTTTGAAATGTGGCTTGCCCAACAGAAGTCACGGCAGAGTGTGGAGTCATCTGCAGAAATAGAGGATTTTTCCAGAGAGTCAGTGAGATCATTGATGAGGATTAGAAATAAGATGGGGTTGAGAACACTGCTTTGGGGTACTCCAGCCTTGATAGGGAAAGAAGAAAGGGTTCCATTGAGAGCCAGAGTCACGTGAGAGTGGAGGAAGTCAGTGATCCAAGATTGAAGTTGGCATTGGATTGTATTATCAGTTTGGAGAGCAGGGTAGGATGACAGATTATTATCGAAAGCTCGATGTATGTCCAGAGCCTTTTCCCATGATCCTTTCTCACGGAATGTGAAAGCATATCTAACGTCGAGACACGCTCTTTGCTGCCATGCCAATTTAATAATATCAACTTGCAGAGTACCCGCCCTACAGGAAATCTTGTTAGGTGCGAGTGTTGACCACAATCTTCATCACCCTTGATGTATCAGTTTGTTCATGGCATTAAAAAAGAAATAATATAAAAAATTCAGGATCTAACTCAGGGGATCTGCAGGACTGTTGCTCCTGATCCAGGTGAGCTTCAGGACAGGCGGTCCTATTTTTAACTAACCTATGGTTGTTTGTCCATGTTCCATCCATTCAAATGTTGTGCTTAAAGTAAAGAAGCAGCACATAACAGTTTTAAAGGCTTTGGTATGACAAGGCCGGGGTTCGAAGCACCGACCTCCTACTCAGAGCTCACACTAAGCGATTCCCCAATCCCCATGCATGCTTTGCCATTTTGCCCCTTCATGAGTTTTGACTGTATGAAATGAGAGAAAGAACTTGATCGACGAAGGCAAATCAGTGGAAATCACCCAAATGGCAACACTCTGGCAACTCCAAATAGAAGCCAATGAAATAGGAGAAATCGGTTCCATCCACATTTTTCCTTATTAATAATAATAATAATAATCTTTCAAATGAAACTGACATTTTGAGGAATGAACAAAAAACAAAGGTGAGGCTCATATTTACCATCAATACATTTGCTCACCATCAGCGCTGTTCACGCTCTCTGGCATGCTTGGTTTAAAGATGGGCTGATATTTCTCCTAAGCAAAGAAGAAAATAAAATGTTGGGGAAAAAAAAAATAATCAAAATACAGAAATCAAAAAATAAAGAATCAAAATAAATTCTTTTGAAACAACAACAAAAAAATGTTACCATGGCATCTCTCTCGGCGGCCATTTCGATGACCAAGTGTCGTAAAATCAATTTTGGATAGCGTTTCCTCTTAGAAGCGACCTCTTCCACTTCATTGTACAGAAGGTTCAATGTGACATTTTCTGATGAAGGAGAACAAAAACAACCATTAGATTGATAATGATCCTCATGAACCTCCAAAGCGGAGTCACCCACAACATTTACATGCTTAGGCCGAAGTCACATTTGCCACGGCGGCCGTGGGGTCTCCAAAATATACGGCCACGAGCAATTATACGGCGGCCACAGTATTTCCACAGTCACAGAATGTAGCAGTCGCATATGTTTTTATTTTTCGGGGAGCCGCACGGCGTATTTAGAAATTGTGGAGACCGAAAACGTGGTGGTGCCGTACGGTCTTTGATTTGATGTCGCACGGTGACCTTAAGGGGGCCCTGCGCCGGCCATAGACTTTTCAAGGCTGATGCAAGGTAGCCTCAAGGTGCCCGCAAGGCGACCGCAGGGGGGCCTTAAGGCGAACGTGCGGCCAGACGGACGGTAACGAGTGGGTTCATTTATTTATTTTTTTACCAGTTTTTTTTTTCGGCTTGTCGAATTGCTACGGCGAACGTAGAAATGAAAAAAGTTATAACTCCACGTTATAATTCCACGGCGACCTTACAGCCTGTAAAATATAGCCAAACGGCGTAGGGCCACCCTGAGGCCACCGCAGAAACTCGCAGCCGCCGCACGTTTCTGTCAATTCAGAGGGCGTACGGCCGCCGTATCCTCGCCGTAGAGCAAATGTGACTTAGGCCTTATCAACACGAGCAGAATCAATGCGGCTTCTCCACTTGGATTTCACACCATATAAGGAAATAAAAGGACCTTCAACACACGAGGTCACCATTTGACCCATTCAAGACTGCACTATCTAACCACCACAAATCATCACAACCAAAGTAGGTGGGGGGGGGGCAGCGAGGGGGAACAGTCACCTTGGACAAGGGTACAGCATTGAAGGTCATTTCAAGACAAATTGGTAAGCAAAATAGGCACAGGCCCCAGTGAATGATAAAATTCAATGGTTTAACCTGTCATTAATGGAACTTGACATGAGCATTTATGTAGGACAGACCAAGAGGATGACCAAAGAATTCCTTAGCTTTGGAGGAAGTTTTGTCCAAAGGTTGAAATACTTACGTGGAAGAGGTGGGGGGGGGGAGGTGGAATCCATAGCTAGACTGTGGCAGGCAAGTGTAACATATGGTCCGTACGTTTCGAGTAGGTTAGTTTGCCATGTAACAGGAACATGTCAGAGTAAGTCTTGAAAAATGCAAAGCTGAAGAGGCAGCATATGTCATCAAACAGAACGCCAAATACTGCATTCGAGTAATCAGAAGGAACCCGAATAAGTCCAGCAAAGACAGAGTCACCAGGGAATGTGGACAGGATTCGGGTTTCAGCAGCGACACCATTACCCTCAAAAACACATCTATGTGCAGCCAAATGGGACTTACAGAAAATGTTCTGCAAGAATTCAATTCTTTGTAGACAAAGAAAGAAAGAAGAAATTAAAGAAAAAGCAAGAATTAGAATGAAGAAAGAGAAATGTGAAAGGAACAAAGATGGCGGGAAGAACCCAGATAGATATAGTTCAGCAGTTACTCCAAAGGCTCAAATGCAGCAACATGTACAAGGTACCAGTGATCCGTCAGTGGGGAAGCAGTCCACACAGCATCTAATTAATAGACACGATAGTCAGAGTAATATTTCAGGTGCGCACACACCTCTTGTTTGTGGGTGGAGCCAGGTGAGGATGTCCCGTCTCAAAAAAGAAACACGTCACACATGTGCGAAAGGCCATCACGATCTCTGGCCAGTGGGTGCCAGCCATGGCGGCAAAGTGTGCTGTGGAGCCAGAAGTGGAAATGGATTTATTTTTATTGGGGCTGCCCTGGAGAAGGACTCTGCCCAAGAGGAAGAGGACAATGAGGACGAGAAGCTGATCATCGAGGAGTTTGAGGCACACCATTTTTGTAGTTTTCTCTGGAGAAGTTTGGGATTGACCCAAGCATTTATCACGCTGTTTTTTGGGAGAGGGGAAGAAGTGACTTTAGAGAGAGAACTCCACATGCACAGAGTGCAAAGAAGCGCTTTGAGGGAGGACAGAGGGCAGACCAAGACGAATCGTGTGGAAAGGACAGAGAGGGTCCACGTGGGCTGGTTGAGGAGCTACTCATCTCTGGCTTGCTCAGCCTTCGGATTCACGTCGTCATTCGTACTTGTCTTGCTCCTGGCTTTCAAAAGCAGGCTGCAGAGTTCTGCATCTGCATATCATAGACAAATGAAAGTCCCAACCTGCAAAACTTAATGGTTGCAAAAGTGTGATCTGTGGTGCCGAGAGTGGCATACGTTTCGCTGAATTTCTCAACATCGTTGACAAGTTGTTCGAGCCATCAATTTCAGTTCGTTTGGGTGATATTGGGGAAAGGTAAATAACTGAATGAAGTGCAGTCAGAGACAGTTTGGTTATTTCCCGTGACGAAAGGTCCCGGCGCAGTGGCACGCCGTGTAAACGGAGCACTCAACATGACAATACATTGACAAAAGTTTGAGCGGTGCAAGGTCTGGATCTAATTGCCCCAGGCATTGGAAAAAAAAAGCGGGGGTTCCCACCACTGCACCTTCCACACAAAGCGTGTTATTTAGGGCTTCTTGTCGTCAGGTGCAGTGCATTTCATTAAAAGTTCGTATCCGATCCAGATGTGTGCTTCCACAGTGGAACTGCAGCAGAGGGAGGGGGGGGGATGCACAAACATGGCCCCAGGAGCTGCCAAATCTTGCTCCACATCCTTGGGTGTACGAATGAAGTGAATGCATTACGAAGATGATAGACGACTCTGTCAAGATCAGTATCGGTCTGCATCGGCGGTGATAAAAAGCATGTTAACAGTCTGGGGAAGCAAAGTGAAGGCCGATGTTTTGGATGCGAACTCTTCATCAGAGCAAAGGGCTGACAAGATGGCCAAGGGGTATGCACACTCACCTCTAAGCTGTCTAGCCTGGGTTTGAATCCTGACCAAGCTATAAACTGTCATCTTGGTGCTTCACAGGCAGGGCGATTCATCAACGCGTGTGCCCGTCCCTCGGATGGACGTTAAACCGGGTGTCCCGTCTGCCGGCATTCGTCGGTGGATGCCAAAGATCCCGCGGTGTCCTTCGTGAAGAGTAGGAGAGCGATCACCGGCACCATGAGGAAATTACAAATTCCTGTCCTAACCAGCAGAGGGCACTGAATCAGCGGCACACTCGCACCATCAGGCAATTATGCCACCCCACAGTCCTGTGCTACAATATGAACGAAGAAGTTGAAGCAAAAGCCTCGACACCACTACACTGATAACTTACCAAATGGAACATGCAGTATTCAAGGACAAACAATTCATACATCAAGCATAACTCTCACCATTTTCAGTCTGATCTTCTTGCACTTCATGCCACCGTTTTCCATTGACAGTCACATTCTCATGCAGATCGTTTAAAAAGGCCTGAAAAAAAATAAATCAATCAAACCACGAGTTACTTTTGATGGTGTTAGAACTGCCAGAATATGTTGGTCGCAAAAGAACAATATTGCGACTGCATTGGCTGCCATTGGCTTGCACATCATCACATTGCAAATGCAACCGGCATTGAAAAATGATCGTTTTACATTTCTGCTTGAAATCAAACATTGTATGATGGAATTTCGTCAATGAGAAAAATAATTCCCAACCCACACAAGTCGGGGATAAATCACTCTTGGAAATGTGCTCGTGGAAACAAAGGCCGCCACAAAGGACCGAGTGAATTGCATTCAACTGTGTGATGGACAGCAGCGAACGAGAACACTACTCGGTGGAGCGCACACCTCCGCCAGGCTGAACGGTACGTTTCGTATCCCACCGATGGGCAGGATCTACATCCGGAGCTGAACCAAAATCGAATCGGCTTGTTCTCGTCACCTGACCAACTCATCCACCAAGTTTTGTCACAACTCGTCCACAGCTTTTTTGAGCCATCATATGATGCATCGTTTTTGGCACCATCTCTCAATGGCGGGAAGAACCCAGATAGATATCGTTCAGCAGTTACTCCAAAGGCTCAAACGCAGCAACATGTAGAAGCAACATGTTCTGCTTAAGCAGTCTCCTTGGCTATTGGGTACAATCCTGGACGGGTCGCCACTCCGACACAGTATACCAGCATGCTGGCACTCATTTTGCCAACCTTGGAAGGATGACAGGCCGAGTTAGCCCCACCTGGTATTAATTCAACAGCTGAGCGGGATTTGAACTCAGGATCCGAGGATCCAAAGCGCGCCACCCTAACCATTAAGCCAACACCAGGCAGAGAGAAACAGAACGAATCATCTACTTCTCCGAGAAGATTTGACTGAGGAAGCTGGAATTTTCAGGGATTAATAACGGCACCCTGAAGTTGTTTGTGCCTGTGCAAATTTCATTCAATTCCATTAACTTTTGGAAATATTTAAAAAAAATAAAATAAATAAATTCCACCCATGTTTGCATTTCCTTCCTTGGGAGGGGCAGGTGGTAGAAGGGGGGGGAGGGGGTGGGCTGGCTTGAAATTGGAATTATCTGAGCTGTATAACCACGACGTCAGAACATATTGCACACTTGCACACTCGGAACAAGATCGCCTGTAGAGCAGGTACTGACTGCACTCTGCTATCTTCCCCCGAGAATGAAAAATACCCTCTCGTTATCTTCTTATTTATTTATTTTTTTTCTCCCCAATCGAGAGCACACAACTCTTTTCATACCCTCAAAGTTAAGTTTGCCTTTCTGAAATCCACCAGCCTGACACTACGATCCCAAACTTCAACACTCAACAGAATACTTGCATAGATCATGTTGTGATCAAGAGTCCACAAATACCCTCGCCTCCATTTCCCCTATCATTTTGGGGATCAATACTGTAAAACATCTGGCACTGCGCTCCTCATTTTGGGGATCAATACTGTAAAACATCTGGCACTGCACTCCTCATTTTGGGGATCAATACTGTAAAACATCTGGCACTGCACTCCTCATTTTGGGGATCAATACTGTAAAACATCTGGCACTGCACTCCTCATTTTGGGGATCAATACTGTAAAACATCTGGCACTGCGCTCCTTCTCATTTTGGGGATCAATACTGTAAAACATCTGGCACTGCACTCCTTCTCATTTTGGGGATCAATACTGTAAAACATCTGGCACTGCACTCCTTCTCATTTTGGGGATCAATACTGTAAAACATCTGGCACTGCACTCCTCATTTTGGGGATCAATACTTTAAAACATCTGGCACTGCACTCCTCATTTTGGGGATCAATACTGTAAAACATCTGGCACTGCACTCCTTCTCATTTTGGGGATCAATACTGTAAAACATCTGGCACTGCACTCCTCATTTTGGGGATCAATACTTTAAAACATCTGGCACTGCACTCCTCATTTTGGGGATCAATACTGTAAAACATCTGGCACTGCACTCCTTCTCATTTTGGGGATCAATACTGTAAAACATCTGGCACTGCACTCCTTCTCATTTTGGGGATCAATACTGTAAAACATCTGGCACTGCACTCCTCATTTTGGGGATCAATACTGTAAAACATCTGGCACTGCACTCCTTCTCATTTTGGGGATCAATACTGTAAAACATCTGGCACTGCACTCCTTCTCATTTTGGGGATCAATACTGTAAAACATCTGGCACTGCACTCCTCATTTTGGGGATCAATACTGTAAAACATCTGGCACTGCACTCCTCATTTTGGGGATCAATACTGTAAAACATCTGGCACTGCGCTCCTTCTCATTTTGGGGATCAATACTGTAAAACATCTGGCACTGCACTCCTTCTCATTTTGGGGATCAATACTGTAAAACATCTGGCACTGCACTCCTTCTCATTTTGGGGATCAATACTGTAAAACATCTGGCACTGCACTCCTTCTCATTTTGGGGATCAATACTGTAAAACATCTGGCACTGTGCTCCTCATTTTGGGGATCAATACTGTAAAACATCTGGCACTGCACTCCTTCTCATTTTGGGGATCAATACTGTAAAACATCTGGCACTGCACTCCTCATTTTGGGGATCAATACTGTAAAACATCTGGCACTGCGCTCCTTCTCATTTTGGGGATCAATACTGTAAAACATCTGGCACTGCACTCCTTCTCATTTTGGGGATCAATACTGTAAAACATCTGGCACTGCACTCCTTCTCATTTTGGGGATCAATACTGTAAAACATCTGGCACTGCACTCCTTCTCATTTTGGGGATCAATACTGTAAAACATCTGGCACTGCACTCCTTCTCATTTTGGGGATCAATACTGTAAAACATCTGGCACTGTGCTCCTCATTTTGGGGATCAATACTGTAAAACATCTGGCACTGCACTCCTCATTTTGGGGATCAATACTGTAAAACATCTGGCACTGCACTCCTTCTCATTTTGGGGATCAATACTGTAAAACATCTGGCACTGCACTCCTCATTTTGGGGATCAATACTGTAAAACATCTGGCACTGCACTCCTCATTTTGGGGATCAATACTGTAAAACATCTGGCACTGCGCTCCTTCTCATTTTGGGGATCAATACTGTAAAACATCTGGCACTGCACTCCTTCTCATTTTGGGGATCAATACTGTAAAACATCTGGCACTGCACTCCTTCTCATTTTGGGGATCAATACTGTAAAACATCTGGCACTGCGCTCCTTCTCATTTTGGGGATCAATACTGTAAAACATCTGGCACTGCACTCCTTCTCATTTTGGGGATCAATACTGTAAAACATCTGGCACTGCACTCCTTCTCATTTTGGGGATCAATACTGTAAAACATCTGGCACTGTGCTCCTCATTTTGGGGATCAATACTGTAAAACATCTGGCACTGCACTCCTTCTCATTTTGGGGATCAATACTGTAAAACATCTGGCACTGCACTTCTCATTTTGGGGATCAATACTGTAAAACATCTGGCACTGCGCTCCTTCTCATTTTGGGGATCAATACTGTAAAACATCTGGCACTGCACTCCTTCTCATTTTGGGGATCAATACTGTAAAACATCTGGCACTGCACTCCTTCTCATTTTGGGGATCAATACTGTAAAACATCTGGCACTGCACTCCTTCTCATTTTGGGGATCAATACTGTAAAACATCTGGCACTGCGCTCCTCATTTTGGGGATCAATACTGTAAAACATCTGGCACTGCACTCCTTCTCATTTTGGGGATCAATACTGTAAAACATCTGGCACTGCACTTCTCATTTTGGGGATCAATACTGTAAAACATCTGGCACTGCGCTCCTTCTCATTTTGGGGATCAATACTGTAAAACATCTGGCACTGCACTCCTTCTCATTTTGGGGATCAATACTGTAAAACATCTGGCACTGCACTCCTCATTTTGGGGATCAATACTGTAAAACATCTGGCACTGCGCTCCTCATTTTGGGGATCAATACTGTAAAACATCTGGCACTGCACTCCTTCTCATTTTGGGGATCAATACTGTAAAACATCTGGCACTGCACTCCTTCTCATTTTGGGGATCAATACTTTAAAACATCTGGCACTGCACTCCTCATTTTGGGGATCAATACTGTAAAACATCTGGCACTGCACTCCTTCTCATTTTGGGGATCAATACTGTAAAACATCTGGCACTGCACTCCTTCTCATGGGCTTTCAGAGAAACCAACTTAAAAAAGCAATCCTGGACTAGATCGAGAAAAATCCTTGTCAGCTGGGCCAAATCTATTCCTGGAAAATTAAAAACAGCTTCAATCAATACGCTCCCATTTCCAAATTATTCATGAACCCCCCCCCCCCTTTCCTCATAACTGGAGCCCCATAAACAAATCATACAAGTATATTACTATTCTTACATTCTCTGATCTCAATCCAGACAGAATCATCTGCAATAATTATCTCTGTCTCGCTTTCACCCAGATTAGCACACCACCTCCCGTCACACCCGTATAACCAGACACACAGCGGCATAATGGTTGGAGCATCCGCTCCGAGTCTCGGAGGTCGGCGGTTCGAATCCTGGCCGAGTCGTACCAAGGACTTCGAAAATGGGATGTGCTGCTTTCTTGCTTGAGGCTCAGCACTTAAAGGATCGAGCACGCACAAACGTTGGGAAGGCAATGGCAAACCACCCAGTATAAACCCTGCTAAAAATCTGCTTCAGCAGCACATCAACATGTTAAAAATAAAATAAAACACCGACATCTTTAGCCATTGGTTCATGTGGTTTTCCTGAAGTCAAATGAGAGTCGTGTCCTCCAATTTGACTTCAGGAAACCACATCTCACTTACTGCAACTACCATACTCTTCTCCAATCTCCATCTACTTGAGCTTCAATCCCTTCAATCTTGTCATTTTAACCCCTGGCATTAGTATATACATATTTTTAAACATTCCTTCCTGGCATTACCAATCATGTTAGAAGTATCAAGATGTATAAATAATAATTAAATAACCTTAAATAATAATTAAATAAATAAAAAAATTCAATTCCAACTGCAAACCTTGTCAGTTTAGCATGTGGCCAATCTGGAAATTGATACTCTGAAAGATTCCCATTGTGACAAACTCAAAACCTTTCCACCTGCACAATTCTTCCAAACAAACAAGGCAAATTGTACGGAATGTCGTCCCAAATGAGCATGTGCAGAGAGGAGAGATTTTTTTTTAACTCTGTCTGCCTGTCTGAGTCAAACAAAATTGAAAATCATTCCAAACAGGAAACTTACTGTTTTTAAGGTCATAAAGGACATAAATAACAGGGGACGAAGAACTATTGTAACGCGTTATATCTTCTTCTTCCTCTTTCGGCTGCTCCCGTTAGGGGTCGCCACAGCGGATCATCCGTATGATCCACATAGTGATTTGGCACATGTTTTACACCGGATGCCCTTCCTGACACAACCCTGGTCGCCTCTAACGACACAGGGATATGGTACACCTATTTTAACCGGGGTATACACCGGCCCAGTACACTGGTACTCATTTCGCCGACCTCGGAAGGATGACAGGCTGAGTCAACCCCCTGGTGTATTAATTCAGTGGTCCAACGGGGCTTGAACTCAGGACCTCATGGATCCCAAGCCACTGCCATAACCACTGCGCCAACACCAGGCTGTATTGTAATGCGTTATATAGGGTGGTGTAATAGACACTGGCGAAAACGGTGGTAAAACCCAGAATCAAATACCTTTAAACCTCTATAAACCTGTATTTGAATTTCATTATGTATTGAAGAACACAGATCACCTTCATAATCCTTCCAAGAACAATGCTAAATGCAGTGAAACACTCCAATGTCCTGGAATAATGCCACGAAAGTTAAACCACAATTGTGGAAACCATGGGATGGGCCAATGGGAAACGGAGAAGGGGGGGGGGGTCTCCTGGACTTGGGGAAAATAAAGATCGACAGCAGCCAAAAGTAAACACACACACACACACACACACACACACACACACACACACACTATATTGTTGCGGTCACGGGTAACGAGACGCCAGCTTGTCACTCAGGGGGATGAATCATTGTGTGCGTGTGTGTGTGTGTGTGTGTGTGTGTGTGTATATATATATATATATATATATATATATATATATATATATATATATATATATATATATATATATATATATATATATATATATATGTGTGTGCGTGTGTGCCTGCCTTTCATTGTGTGCGTATGTGTGTATGTGTGTATGTGTGTATGTGTGTATGTGTGTATGTGTGTATGTGTGTATGTGTGTATGTGTATGTGTATGTGTATGTGTATGTGTATGTGTATGTGTATGTGTATGTGTATGTGTATATATATGTGTGTGCCTGCCTTTCATTGTGTGCGTGTGTGTATATGTATGTGTGTGTGAAACACCAGAACGGCAGTTTAGAGCTGGTTCGGGATTCGAACCCAGGCTGCACGTGTGTGTACCTCTCTAGAGAGAGAAGACCGTCCTGCCAGCACGAGAAGCTGTTAGTGGTTGCAAAATGAAATTCTCATTTGTTGGAGTCATGAATACATACACCGCCTTAAAGGCCTAGCCGAGCGCGACAAGCCGTCCCACACGTAAATACCATGAAACCTCCTTTAAAAAATAGTACACAGGATTGCACGGAGAACGATCGCCGTTATTTACGGCTTAAAAGCGAGCCGAGGCTGCCACGGCCATCACTAAACGTCGGCCGGATGGGAAACGATGCGTGTGTGGCGCACATCGAAAACTG